>NC_135314.1:58771481-59074558 GCF_048772815.1 Callospermophilus lateralis
TAGGATGAATTTTAATTTATGTGCCTTTCTTTTTCATGGCTTCCAGGTTTAGTGTCTTGCTCTCTCAACCCAGGATTATAAAAAAATACTTGCACAAATTTATACTTTAATTTTTTTTCCTTAACAATTTAAAACATAATTTCTTTTGCTTTTTGCAAAGTAAAACTATGAGTGGATTGAATATCAGTGGGGCTGAAGAACTTAACTGAGCAGCAACTGCAGGCCTGCTCCTAGAACAAACTCCTTTGAACTCTTTCAACTGATTTTTCCTTTTGATCATCCAGGAGCTCAGACTTTGGTTTTCTTTGTGCTGTCTCATACATCACCTCCATCCACTTTACAGTCTCCAAAAATTTACTCTAGAAATCTTTGGTCCATAGATTATTCTATTCTCATTGTGATTATGGACATACTCTTTCTTATGTGTGTTTGTGTGTGTGTGTGTGTGTGTGTGTGTGTGTGCACGCAGTAGGGATTGAACCCAGGGGTACTTTATCGCTGAGCTTGATTCCCAGCCCTTTCTATTCTTTTTAATTTTTTTTATTTTGAGATAGGATTTCACTGAATTGCCAAGGTTAGCCACAAACTGGCAACCCTTCCGCCTCCGCCTCTGGAGTTGCTGGGTTTACAGGTATGTGCCACCAAACCCAGCAACCAAGTAATTATATATATATATATATATATATAATATTTCATAAATATATTTACAAATTTGCATGTATTAATGCACCACATCCTATTAGTACAAAGTCTTGGAAGAGAGGCTTTCTGTATTTTACAATCAGGAAGCGGGAACCAGCTGTAAAGTACCTAACACGTGGCGCTTTCCTTACAGCCTCTCTGATAAATTCACACTGAGGCACTAATGGCAAAGATTGTTGAACATGTGCTTCCCCAGAACACAGCGGATTTTACTGGAACTCTTAAAACTTGAGTGTGTCTTGTGGCCTTTGAAATGTTTGCTCAAATATTGTCAAATGAAATTTATAAAACTGTGAATTTCCTTACTCATTTAAAAGACAGCTATAATTTTACATTATTTTAAATATCTACAAAAGATATAATTTCCCCCGTGTTATGCCATTTTCCTTTTAGAAAAAAGTTATATCGTTCTTAAACATAATGTGCAAAATTGAAAGTGGCACAAATTTGGCAAAAAATCAGCAAAAAATACTTTTTCTAAGATCTGGATAAATATTCAAGAGAATATAAAACCCACACTTACCTCTGATATGTACCCTTTACTTGAAAATGTGCTGTTGCTCTCCTAGAGGTAAGGCAGAAGCTGTTACATCCTTCCTCCTGGTAATTATTCAAATATGCATCTGAGACACAGGCCAAGACCTGGGTGAATGAGAGTGCTCATCAGGCCCCGTCTTATGGAGAAGATGAACAATGCATGGGGTCCTTGCACCACAAGGTGTGCGGCCTTCTTTCCATGGCTTCAATATGCCAAACTAGAGGCAAATAGTGCAGTCGTCCTCAAAGCCCTGCCACACCCCCCCTTTTTTTTCTCTCTCTCTCCAGGGCTCTGTTTGCTCTTCTGGCTGTTGGGGGAGGAGGGGGCTAGTTTCTGTGACCCTGCACAGGAAGTAGGAGAGATGACCAAGTTCATTGAATAAAAGCTGCCATTATCCTGCTCTCCCAGTCTACAATACATCTATTTCCAATGCCATTTTCTACTTAGTGAAAATATGGACAAAACAGGAGGGACACAAAACCCTACCTTGGGCACATGTTATCTTGATTTAAGGAGACCAGATTGATTAAAACACTACATTTCAAATTGTGCCTTTACTTGACACACCCTGAAGTATTTTGTATTCCCCCCGCCCCCCGAACATTTTACCACAATCAGATTCAAATTGGGTAAAGGATAAGCATTTCTTTTTAAATAGAGAGAAGGCCAAAAAATCCTTCTTGCCGTAGGAAAATTTTAGGAAGGAATACATAAAGAAAGTAAAAATGTGGAAACTGATTCTTTTAGAATTATTGAAACCCTATACCCTTTGAAAATGGTCAGGTGCCCCACAGGATAGCAGTAACTCAGTTTGAAGACCCAGCCTTCCTTAACTCAAATGAATGCCTCTTCTGGCAGGGAAGCACATGCACTGATGGCTGCCAGCAGAAGGGATGCTTGGGAAGTGGACCTGTCAGATCACATCATATGAGCTGCCACTCACTCTGCAAAAGATTTGCCTTACATACAGACAATGATTTGCAGAGGTGTGGATGTATCCTTTTTAGAGAAGGTCTATGCTGGCCATCCCCAGGCCTGAACAGAGCCTAAGCCCAATCCCCATTTGGAAAAATCTTTATTCTTCCATCTTGAGGATATTTTCACATCTCCCTACCCTAGGCACATCTGTAGGCCTTACACCCCTGTTTTTTACTTAAAGAGATCTCAGTGCCTACGATAATGCTGACAAACATAGAATGCATAACAGCTCAAACTGTGACATTTTTTTCAAAAAAGCTTGTTTTCTAATAGCTTTAAGTCAATAGTTCAGATGTTTCTGTATTATATTACCATGTTTGCCACATTTATACACCATATCTACTATCATTTTCTTTTTTTCTTTCTCTAAATTCACCTTACTACATTTTTTTTTTTTTTTTTTTTTGGTACCAGGATTGAACCCAGGGGTGCTTAACCACTGAGCCACATTCCCAGCCATTTTTTAAATTCTTACATTTTTGAGATAGGGTCTCATTAAGTTGCTTCACTAAATTGCTTCACTCAGTTTTCTCACCAATTTCCTAAGGCTGGCTTTGAACTTTTTTTTTTTTTAATAGTTTTCACTATGGATGAACCTTTATTTTTATTTATTTATATGTGGTGCTGAGAGCCGAATCCAGTGCCTCACACACGCTACGCAATAGCTCTACCACTGAGCTACAACCCCAGCCTTGGCTTTGAATTTTTGATCCTCTTTCCTTAGCCTCCTGAGTCGCTGGGATTACAGATATGCACCACCACGCCCAGCTTACCAACACATCATACTACTTTTGCAATTTTACTTTAGAAGGAAAATTATGTTTCTCTAACATACCAAATACCTGGTCTTAGCCTAGATTCTCTGGAAAGCAAAGCTAGAGAGAAAGTTCTGAGTAAAACAGTTTGTTTGAAAAATTGAGCCCAATGATGGAGGACAGAGAGCGAGACGGTGAAGGAGGGAAAGCCAGTGCAAGAAGCCTTGCCAGGTTGACCACCCTCAAAGCAATGGCTATTCAACCCACCTGGGCCTTCTGGGGAGTCTCATGAAATGTCTCTCAGATGCTCCACCTGGGAGCAGCTACTATCTGTTTCCAGTCCCCTTTGGTCAATTGAAGGCCCTGGGCACTGACTTCCTCACGTTGGGTCCACATGCTTGAATGCAGAACTTCCAAGGTTCTCTCCATGCCAAGGCAACAGAGAAGGTCTTGGTGGAGCCAGAAATAGATTGAGAAAAAAAGAACAGGCCCCTGCTGGGGGCTGTCAGGTTCTACCTACAAAGAGGTTTGTGGTCCAGAATGATCAGCTGCTTGGTCCTGAATCCTCCAGAATCCTACATAGAGGAGCACAGAAGTAGTGGGCAGATGGAAATTGTGGTGGGGCCAGGGAGGGGGGGAGGGGGGGAGGAGGGGGCAGGGTAGGAACTGAAATCTTCCTCACCCCACCCCTTGGTGCTATCACCTTGCTCACCTGAGGCGCACTTAACCATGGTAAGAATAAATGGAACCACTGTCCAACTGGCTGCCAGGAGCCAGCTCTGTGAAGATAGAAGGAACATGGGGGCAGAGGGCTGCAGTTCAGGGGGCGGTCTTGTGAGTGAGCACTCTCCCCAAAGTGGCCACTGTGTATTGGGTAGATGACCATTCCTGCAGCGGCCTAACACTAGTGACTAGGAAAGAGTAATTCTGACCATGGAAACAAAACTGGAGAGCAGCACAGAAATAATAATCTCATAAATCTCCCCCAGCATTGCCCAGGCAAGTCTAGGCTGCTCCCTTCCTCAAAATGGTGCCTCTCTTCCTCTCCTCATCCTCAAGCGCCCAGAACCTTTGGTGCTTAGGTTTGCTAGTTGGTGGTGGGGAGGGCAGCTGGGTGACTTGCCCAGGCCACACCCTCCCAGGAGGCTGCTGAGAGAGCAGCAAAGCAGAGGAACCTTTCTAAAACACCCTCTCTAGCCCCAGCTTTGACTTACGTATTTATGAGTGAACTCAGTCCTCTTCAAATAAAGGGAAGTTGGGAGGGGGAAATGCCACCTCTGGTGACTTGCCATTACTTGTGAGACAGCAAGAAGAGAACTTCGCTGAAGCTGGGTGTCATCCTTTGACTTTTAACACAAAAGAGGATTTTTTTTCTTCAGCAAGTAAGTACATTTACTATTATCTTCCTACAGGGTAGCTTGGTGGAATTGGTTACCAACAACTTGACTGTTTCTGGAACAAACACACCACCATGACTGCCTCCAGGGCTCACGTTTGTCCTCAGAAGAGGCTTCTGGAGTCTCTCAGTCCCCCAAAGAGTCTGTGGCTTCTCAACGCCTTTAGAGAATCACCTTCAGCAGTGTGGCCCATGACTCTCAAATTTCCGAGATGGTAGCAAATATTTCTGTAGGCTGAATTTGAGTTTCGCATATCAACAAAATCCTGGTGACTAAGTTCCTCCAGGCGGATCCTGGTTAACATGGACTGTGGCTAATGAGACAATCTGGGATGGCCGGAATGAAAGAGGAAAGCCACCCGCCCTCGGGTCCACAGGGAAGTGAGTTGCTGGGAAGAGACTGAGGGGTGACGGAGGAGCAGAGTAGACATTTTCATTTCTCAATTTTGATGCATTTACTGGGGGAGAAAAAAACCACCCCAGCCTGTTCAAGTTACACCACATGATACAAATAAGCAATGCTTGCCCTGTGTCTCCTCTTTCTCCCTTTTGACTGGTAGAGGTTTCTGTTGATGGCTTTTCTGCCCCTGCAGGAGACATTATCTGAGTGGTGTTTGAGAATCGAGACGCTCACTTTTCTGTTAACATGTTGAGAAAGTTGTTTCAGGACTTATGACCGACCCTCTTGGACACACGCAGCCCTGATGGTGGCTCTGTGTTCCTGGGTATGTCTGGAAGATGACCTGAGCTTTCCAGGGTTGGTTAACAGCTTTTGAAGGTCCTTAGGGTGCTCTGGTGGGAACAAAGTTAACCACACCTAATAACTAGAAAGCCATTTCACAGAAGAGTTGTGGTTGGTTCTCAAAACCGTCAGGGTGACCGATTAAGGTCGCCTCCTCACAGAGTTCTCTCAACCTTTGTTTTCCCTTCATGCTCACGCCCAGGTTTAGAGGTCACTCAAGTTAAGAGCTCTGACTTACTGTAGGTAGGCGACTGGAGGGTTTTCAACCCACAGTAGACAGACTTTCTTTCCTGGGTGACTTGTACTATTTTCTGTTTCAGCTTCTGGAAATAAATCCACAACCTCTGGAGACTCAAGAGCACTCTCCATCCTTGTCAGTGTGTGTTGGAACCCGAACCCTTGAACCCTCTAAGTGGAACAATTGAATCACCTTCTGCCTCTGCCTGGTGTGCACCACCGGGCCTGCTCTGCTGCCTTGTTTAACTCCCTTTTGTGTGCTAGGAGGTGCCCCAAACTTCTTGGTTCTGGATCACTGGCTTTGGTGGTCCATCCCGAGCCTCTGCATCCATGGATCCCATATTGATGTGGAAGACACTCCCCAAGCTCTCTTGGCTCATGGTGCTGCTGGCTGCTCTTTTCCACTTCTCATCAGGTAAGCAACATTCAGGAACTTAACTAAGTCTTCACTTAATATCTCTGGGGTTAAGAGAAAAGTAGAGCTGTTCTCTGTGCCACCGCTCTGTCACCTTTGTGAGCTAAAATGGACACATTCAGGGTGTTCCACAATGACTTAGAGCTAAGAAACTGGTCCAGAGAGGTTGTTGAATTTATCTATGACTACACAGCAAGGTAGAGGCCAGATTAACCCAAGATTCCAGGCTTTCAAGAAAGAGGTGGGAAGTATGTGTTTTGTTGTTATTGTTGTTGTTTTGTGGGGGATTTTTTTGGTGCCAGGGATTTAAATTAAGGGCACGTTCCACTGAGCCACATTTCACTGAGCCACATCCCCACCCCTTTTTTACACTCTATTTTGAGGTAGAGTCTCACTAATTTGCTTAGGGCCTCGCTAAATTGCTGAGGCTGGTTTTGAACCTGAGATCCTCCTGCCTCCCAAGCTGTGTGGATTTCAGGCGTGCGCCACCATAAGCCGATTCCAAAGACTAGCTTAGAGCTGTGGCCTTTTCGATGAATACTAGGTATTCATTTGCATTTGTGATGCTCCAAGGTGTTGGCTTTGACATTTGGTTTCCAAACTACATCTCTATGCTACAGCTCAGCTGATACTTTCTGCATCAAAAATTGAACAATAATGACCTCTTCAACTGGCAGGGGGCAGGGAGAATGGCTGAGGAATATAATCTTCTTAAAGTTCAATCTTTCTCTTAATATTTATTATTGTGCCTTGTGGGTTAATTGGCCTATGACATTAAGTAGTTTCAGAATTAGGACAAAATTGTATTTTAGTTATTTTTATTTATTTAATTTTTATTTTTATCTTGATACCAGGGATAGACCCCAGGACTCTTAACCAATGAGCCACATCCCCAGCTCTTTTTTTATTTTTTTATTTTGAAACAGGGTCTCACTAAGCTACTTCAGGCCTTGCTAAGTGGCTGAGGCTGAATTTGAACTTCTGATCCTCCAGCCTCAGCCTCCCAAGACGCTGGGATTAAAGGCATGGACCGCTGCATCTGGCTTTAGTTATTTTTAGTTGATGATATAAGTGTGGGGGAGGCTACGCCCTGTTTCTCAAAAACAGAGAAGACCTGGGTGCCCTCATGGTTTGCCAGTCTGCAGAGCTCTATCAAAGGTCTTTGTCAGTTAAAGTCCTGCCCAGAATCCCTAAGTTTGAAGGGTAGGGAGGGAAGAGGAGCCGGGCACACAGATGACCTGACTGCATTGGTGGTCATTTTAAGTTTTCTTCTCTGAGTTGCAAGGCTTGCTCTTTCACACCATCGCAAACCAAGAAAACCATTTAAACATTTCACAGTTTACACATCAGATTTTGTATATATTTGATGGTTATATTATTTTTCCAAAAGGTGTAAAGTTACAGTTTTCTTCTGGGAAATTGGGGATGCATTCCCAATCTAGAATCTTAAACCCAGAAATAGGCGAGAGGAAGGAGAACATTAAAAAAGAGAAAGAGGATGGGAGTTCATAACCCACTTGAATCAAATGTATGAAATATGATATGTCAAGAGCTATGTAATGTTTTGAACAACTAATAAAAAAAAAAGAGAGAGAGAAAGAGGGTGGGGCTGGGGCTCAGTGGTAGAGTGCTTGCCTAGCGCATGCGAGGCCCTGGGTTCAATCCTCAGCACCACATAAAAATAAATAAAATAAAACTATTGTGTCCAACTACAACTAAAAAAAATAATTTATTAAAAAGAGAGAAAGAAACACAAAAGAAAAGCTAAACCAAGTCTTTAGTAATTGTCTCAGAAAAATGAGTCAGAGGCAAACAAAAGAAGAGCTTTGAGTTTAAGAAGGTGCTCAGGAAAGTACCTTGTTCTCTACTTAACATCCAGATTTCGCTGTTGCCAAGTCAACAAACCAATCCGCTAGCATCTTAGGCCTGAACATACACTTTGGGCCAGGTAGGCCATAAAAGATGAGCCTGGAATTCCTGTTCTCAAAGAGCTTTGCATATAATTGGGGAAAGCAAAACTAACCACAAAAAGCAATCAAAGATCAATGAGGTCCTGAGTCTTGACAGTAAAAATCTGGGAAGGAGAGTCCAGGGTGGCCTAGAGCAGCGGGAGCAGGCTTGTATTGATGAAAGATGGTTGTTGGAGAGAAGATTCTGGGCAGCACAATAGCCTGATCAAAGGCATCAAGGTGAAGGGCACTGGTAGGACTATTCATTATTTTGTTTAATTATTTAGTTCAGTAAACAGTGGGCATTTCCTACGTACAGGATTATTTTCTTGGTCCTCCCAGGTCCTCCTCATATTGTGAGCAAAATGGTCATGACCCTTGCCATGACCATTTATGGCCATTGGGAAGAAGAAGAGGAGAAATGCACTGAATCACTGCACTCAATGTGTGACCACACAGAGATGAGTGCTTTGAAGGCACGGTACAGGCACTCTCAGAGGAAGTGCTGGTTTCCCCTGTGAAGGGAACTGCAGAGTGAGTAAGGACCTGCAAAGGGTTAGTGATGGAGCATGTCACAACTGGGAGGAGGTCAAGCCCAGGGCCCTTCAGGACTTGCAGAACACAATCAGGAATCAGAGTGTTATTTGCACAGCACTGGGAAACCATGGGAGAGTTTTAGGCAAGAGACTGGCATGGTCTATGTTGGTGCTGTTACTTGATTTATGCGTATCAATCACCAGGGGGTCTTGTTAAAAGTGCGGTTTCTAGCACAGGGAATTTTTTAGAGAAGTGAAACTGATTTGCAAAATACTACAATGATGGTTATAAGTCGTTATATATTTTTTTAAACCCATCGACATAAGTCACCAAGAATGAATTCTGAAATTAACTGTGGACTTTGGTGATAGTGATGGGTCAGCACAGCTTCTTTGACTCTGCCTACTATTCCACTCTGGTCTAGGATGTCCATGGTAGGGGAGGCTATGAATGTATGGGGAGGGAGTCCATGGGAAACCTCTGTATTTTCCACTCACTTTTTCTACAAACCTAAAACTGCTCTGAAATATGACATCCATTTTAAAATTTTATTCTAAGTGGTGTTTCTTTTTAGGTGAGTCTGGGAGGGGGGCCTGAGATTCTGCATTTCTGATAAGCACTCAGGTCATGCTGAGGCTACTGGATCATATATCTCTAATTCCAGTAGTAAGTCTGAAAATGACATTTTAAAATAATAACCAGAATTTCTGAAGCATAAAAAAAAAAAATGATGTGTCGGACAGCCAGAGTGATTGTGAAAACACGACTGGGCGGCTTTTTGAGTAGCACCCTTTAGTAGCTGACAGTACATGATGATGATTTGGGGGATGGAGTCAGGGAAATGGATGGATGGATTGTGTATTATGTGAAATTGGTGAAGATTTACCCAACTGGAGCTTGGGTGTAAGTTGTCCACAGTCTGTGGAGATGAGATTAACTAGAGATGGTGTCAGTATAGGCCATGTCCACACTGGGCTTTCCTCTCCTGTCCTGGACAGAAGGCCACATTGTGGAAGGAGAGATTCCCCCGCTAGACTGCCACCGTAGCCATGGACACTGAGGGCAAGTGAGCCTCTTTTCTGTACATGAGAGGACCTGGCTGGGCTCCTCTCCACCTCCAGGTGGTAGGCAAGCACTGTCTCTGGAGGCAGAAACATCTGACAGTGCACTCTGGAGACTGGGGGCTGTAAGGCAGAGGGTGCAGCAGTAGGGCCACTATCAGAGGGGCCAACGTGGGCAGCTTTCCCTTCAGAGCTGGGTTGCTTAGGGGAGGCTCAACTCCTTTAAGAGGTGGGGAAGGGCCTCCTCCAGGTGCAGGCCACGGATACAAGAAAAGCATTAGACTGGAAATCAATGCCATGAAGAACACTGTGCTACAGAAAAAGAGAATGCCCCCAGGTGCCACCACTAATAGAATATCCCCACGCCCATGTTGCTGTCACAGTGCTGCTGGCCAAGGGGTCCATGAGGAATGATTTTTGCCTTCTTTACCCTGATAATAATTGTTCAAGTTCCTGAGTATGCTTTTTTTTTAATTTTTTTTTTAGTTTTTTTTTTATTGATTGTTCAAAACATTACAGAGCTCATGATATATCATCTTTCATACATTTGACTCGATTTATGAATTCCCATTTTTTCCCCAAATACAAATTGCAGAATCACATTGGTTACACACTCACATTTTTACATAATGGCATATTAGTGACTGTTGTGTTCTGCTACCATTCCTACCCCCTATTATCCCCCCTCCCCTCCCCTCCCCTGAGTATGTTAAGAAATATAAATATTATTTAGAGAGAGGGGGGTTAAGGATTGGATTTTTACAGAGAGTATGAGCTGGGTCTAAGCAGGAGGGAAGGTCAGGAGCAATGTAAAAATCAGGTGGAGAGTCTCAAATCTGCCAGATGCTGGAGGCCAGATACAATTTGTCCTCCTTGTTGCTTGCACCCAGCCCAGGGATCACTCCAGCTCTGCTGATGCTCGTTCACATAATCAGAAGCTTTGAAGTATCCAAAAATGTCATTTCCATAGGAAAGGGTCTGCACAGAACCTCTTGAGTTGGTAGATAATGGGTTTCATCTATGTTTTCTGTTTCTTTCATTCTTTCTAAATTTAATGTGTGGCTTTTTTTTTAATAGACAGGGAAAATGTTTACTTAATAAGCACCCTTAAGTCTCAGTGAGATAATGTACATCACATCACTTGGTGAATTTAAAGATGCTATGTCGGGCCTTGTTCCTCTTCTCTGTTAGAAGATGTGGTGAAAAGGCACTCAGACCCTGTCCAGGGGGTTGGCACTTGGACCCCTATCCAGGGGGTGGGGGCCAAAGCAGACTTTCTTTTTTTTTTTTCTCTTTTTTTTTATTTAAAGAGAGAGAGAATTTTAATATTTATTTTTTAGTTTTTGGCGGACACAACATCTTTGTTTGTATGTGGTGCTGAGGATCGAACCCGGGCCGCACGCATGCCAGGCGAGCGTGCTACCGCTTGAGCCACATCCCCAGCGCCCCAAGGCAGACTTTCAATCTGCTGCTTTGCTTGAACTCCCAGAGGGGCGCTGTGGTCCGGCCACAGAATCAGTCCTGTATGGAGGGGCTAAGGAAGACACAGATCTTTCTAGATTGGGTTCTTTCTTCCTTCCTCTCTCTTTCTTTCTCTCTTTTTTTAAAGATATGCATTAATTATTTTATTATTATTATATCCCCTAATTTTCCCTGAAATTTTCTCGAGGACAAAATTTACCATTTTAAGGTGTATGAGTCAGTGGATTTTAGCAATTCACGGTCTTATGAAACCATGACCACTATCTAATTCCGGAGCGTTTCTATTACCCTCAAAAGAAACCCTTTTCCCATCAGCAGCCATTCCCCATGTCTGCCCTCCCTCATTTCCCGAAGATCACTGATCTATTTTCTATTTCAATGAATTTGCCTGTTCTGGATATTTCTTAGAAATGAAATCATATAGTATGTGGTGTCTGGCTTTTTTCACTTAACATTATGTCTTCAAGTTTCATCCATGCTGTAGTCTATACCCAAACACTTGTTCTGATAGCTAATAATATTCTGTGGAAGACTAAATTTTAGAGGTGCATTATTTGTCTAAAACTGATTGTCTTTGAGTTTATTGGCCAACAGTTTTCTCTCCTGGGGGATTAGTGGTCAGGAGTTGAAGCATTCGTCTCAGGAAGGTGACAAAAACAGGGACTGGAGGCTAACACTGTTGAGTGAACCCAGGGTACCATACAGGAAGGTACTTTGCACACATTCACCAGGAAAGATGATCAGAGTTGCCTTCTATGTCTGCCTTCTCTCCCCTCACAGCCTCTGTTCCCATCTGACTGCTGCTGAGTACAAGTGATCAGATGGGTACCCCATGCCAGGCGGTTACCATGGGTCTGTCCTGGGTGTGGTTCAACAAAGCCAGCCCCTGTGCATGGGGAGAATGGAGATCCATGCAGCATAGCTGGGCCTGTAATCCCAGCAGCTTGGGAGGCTGAGGCAGGAAGATCACAGGTTTGAAGCCGGCCTCAGCAACTTAGTGAGGACCTAGGCAACTTGGCAAGACCCTGTTTCAGAATAAAAAATAAGAAGGGTTGGGCATGTGGTTCACTGGTTGAGCACCCTTGGGTTCAATTCCTGGTTCACAAAAACATAAACAAATAAACAAACAAACAAACAAATGAATAAATAATAAGGTCTATGTAGCATCTTACAGCAGACAGAGTGCTTGCCATCTGGTGCCATGATCACTGTGATGATTATGTGAGGTGGGGAAGATAGTGTGCCCATTTTACAGAAAGGATACCCAAGGCCCAAAGAGTTTCACAGCCTTGTTCATTGCCTAGCCATGCATTCGGGAAGTATTCTTGGAGCATGTGGTAGGCCAGGCCCTGTTGTAACACTACAGTTAATGACAATGAATGAAGCAAAGCCCCTGCTTTCATGGCCCACAGGTACCTACATGTCACATGTATATATACCTGTAAATAGATAGTCCCCATGTAAACAGACATCAGCTGGAGACAAGCTTGAAAAGAAATAAATCACGGCAAGAGACTAAAGAGTGGCAGGACTGACGGAGCCAGGGAGTACAGAGCTGTTAGGAAGACTCAGAGAAGGCCTCTCCCACAAGGGGACACCAGAGAAGACCTGAATACCGTCACCCCTGAGCCATACGGATCTCAGGACAAGACTCTGTGTCCTAGAACATCTTGGGCACTATGAGAAGTTTTCCACCAAATGTTTCATTTAAATCCTCAGCCTGCTGTGTTGGGCCATGTTGAATACCTGATAGTGTACAATGACGTCCGTGACATAGCGAGGTTTCAGTTACCTGACTTCCCTTCAGAGTCATCCATGCAGGCAAAACCCTTCGGAAACGTCTCAACCGTTTTCTCATTACTCTGCATGTATGTGGAGTGGAGCCCCTGAGCACGGGGTGCCAGGCTCCCGTGGGAATTTCCAAATTGCCCAGAAGATTTTCTTTGTTCCTCTTTTTAGTCTGGTTCTTCCTCAGACCGGTGCTGGTGAGCAGAGGCCCTCGGCTGGGAATGTGGAGCTGCCCATTGAGGGCGCACCATGACCTTTTCATACCCACGCTTCTCCTCTGACGGCTGGACAAAAACTTCTTACAAACTATCATTGAAATATGAGGGATTCACTTTCAGTTATGATTTCTCTTTTGCTCACGTTATCACATGAGAATCAGTTAGAAATACTGGATTCTTTGGGGGTGGGAACAAGAAGTTCAACAGGGAAAGACCCCATTATTGGGGGCCCAAATTGACTGAGCTGCTTTCTGTTATGGTGTCAGTCTGACTCCTAGCAAGACCAGAATCCTTTATATCCGACATGACCCCTGAGTGGCAAAAAGAACCAGATGATTGAACGGGGTAAGAAGACGGGGAGATTAAAAAAAAAAAAAAAAAAAAAAAAGGAAACTCTTACAGAAGACCTTCTCTAAATGTCCTTGGGACTTTTCTATTTATAGCATTGAATCGAGTTAGATTTTACCATGATCCTGAGGAGTGGGTATCATGCCCACTTTCTACTTAAACAAGCAGATCAATCAGGAAGTGGCTGAGCTGGGACTAGTCAATGAGAATGCATAGCCCATGCCCCTTCTACATGCTGTTTCCCTTATGTCCCTAAGGGTGTCCGGCTATGTACCTTGACCTTTAGCTATTACATCTTCACTATGAAATTGCTTCCCTTAAGTTTATCTCTTCATGTCCTCCCCTTTCAGGTATATTCCCTAAAGCAGGGACTGGCAGCGTTCAGGGCAGTCACCAAAGTGGGGAGCCTTAGCTCCTTTTGAGTTACCTCACTTCCCTATGAAAATACCCACTGTCATAAAACCCTCTTCCTGTGATGGAGCCACATCCCTCCAGTCTGGTAGACGCCTGAGAGTGGCAGTGGTATGGAAAGGGGATAGGGCCCCACCGTCCTGCTTCCTAGGGAAAAGGAAGGCCTGAAAAGGCAGCCCCAAATGGCCTTCACACAAGGATCTGGGTAGCTCCGGGGCTCTAGGGCAAGGGAGGCCCAGCAAGCCCAAGACTACGTGACCGCTCTGGGTCAAGGGGGCTTGTTCCAAGAGCTTGGGCTCTAGAGGGACACTGCTTTCAGGTATCGCACAGTACAGGAAGCGTGATCATGCTTTCTGAACCAAAAATCAAAAATATAGACTGATAGGGAATTTTGTGCTATCCATGAGGGCCAGGAGCTAATGAGAGGATGGAGTTGGGACATGAGCATGTTGGTATTTCTAGCATATGCTGCTGGGGAAGTGAGCAGATGGAGCCCTCAGAGCAAATGCCAGCTATAGGGTAACTGAATGCGTGGATTGCAGACAGCCGAGAGCAGTAGCAACAGGAGAGGACCCACTTAGAGTAGCTGAAGGGGGAAGAAACAGTCCCATGGGGGACAGGATCATGTCTGCGATGAGGACAGTCATCTCAGTCCAGAGCCATGGGGCCAACCTAAGCATGGAAAGAAAAGGGCTTTTTTCTTAAAGCAAAACAGCTACAGCTAGGTGGCAGTGCCAGGGCAGGGTGGGGACAGTGTCAACTTACTCATCTCGAAACTCAGGCCTAAAACCGGGGAAAGCAATAAAAAAGAGAGTGCCTTGAAAGGCTGGGGCCGGAAAGAAATAGATGTGTCCAACCAGAGCCGTTTCATTTCCTGAGCTTCATTTTCTCCTCTGTAAAAGAGGGTCACCAGAATGAATAATTGTGGAAGTCCCTTCCAGATCTTGCATTCCTAATGGTGACTTCCCTGTCCCCTGGACAGAGCACGTTATTCAGTCCTTGTTGCACTTCTGTCTTCCTTCTAATAGGACCAGTAAATTACCTGCCTCACTGTGTGTTCCTGCTCGTGTCCCACACTCCGGCCTAGGTGGTCCTCTACGTACTTGAGAAGATGCCTTTCTAATTTTCGAATGCTCAAGATATGTCATCATATGGAGAGATAGGGAAAGGGAAGATTCTGGATAATTCTTTGCAGGTGACATCCCTGGAAAAGAGCTACCAGTTTGGTGGGATATTTGGATTAGATGGCATGTATGGGTGGAAAAATAGGCAATTTATTTGTCCATACAGTCAATAGTATATCGAAGTTAGGAGGTGACTGCTAAAGTATTGAATTCAACTTTAAGCTGAGTAAAAAGGAGATAAGGGAGATGACAGCTCAGCTCTTCTAAACCAGTCACACAGCAGATGTCAGGTGCAGTGGCATTTCCTGTCTCAACCCCAACTGTATAAGGAGGAAAGTGAAAATACTCAAAAACCAGGTCAGTATTGGACAGGTAGAGGAACTTGCAGGACAACTAAGAGAGGTAATAACTATCCTCAGATATCTACAGTCTCATTACATAAGAAGAATGAGATGTGTTTTGTAAACAGACTTCAACTCAAAGCAAAGCAAAGCCTCCTGGTTCAACTGCCAAAGATGGAAATAGGATGAGAAGTTAGTAAATTCCCCTTCCCATGGAGAAAGGAAACAGGATTCATATTTGGTGATTGCCTAGGCACTGAATTGCTATTAAACCATCTCATTTAAACCTTGTGATTATGACTGAGAAAATTGGAATTCAGAGAGATTAAGTAAATTGCTTAAGGTCACATAGCTACTGTAGAGTTTATTGAACACCAAAAAGCCCGTGTCTTTTTCATACCTACTTACTTACAGACCTCTCTATGAGGATTATATTTATATCTACACTTAGGATTATATTTAAGCTCTTGCTCAGTCCTGAGAGCTTCAGATTCTAAATCAGGGTGGGGTGGGGTGGTTCGCACTTGTAATTCCAGTGACTAGGGAGGCTGAAGCAGGAGGATCACAAGTTCAAAGCCAGCCTGAGCAACTTAGCAAGGCCCTAAGCAACTTAGTAAGACCCTGTCTCAGCATAAAAAAAAATAAAATGGGCTGGGGATGTAGTTCAGTGGTTAGGCACCCCCTGGGTTCAGTCCCTGGTATCAAAAATAAATAAATAAATAAAATCAGTCAAGTGAAAAGAGGAAGAATCAAGGTGTGTGATAAGGTGACAGATGAAGGCTTTATTCCTAGATAAGACAATGAAGTCACATGAGACAGAGTCTTTAGCTCGCCTAACCTGCATAAAAACTCTATCCTTGTTAGCTGGGTGAGTCACACCTGTAATCCCAGCAGCTCAGGAGGCTGAGACAGGAGCGTCTTGAGTTCAAAGACAGTCTTAGCAAAAGGTGAGGCACTAAACAACCTCAGGGAGACCCTATCTTTAAATAAAATACAAAATAGAGCTGGGGATGTGGCTCAGTGGTCAAGTGCCTCAGTTCCAGGTACCCGCCCCCCCAAAAATCCTCCATCCTTGGATTCTCCCTTGGTTACAAGATTAAATGAGTGTGTGTTTATGTGTAAATGTGTGTGTGCAGCACTGTACCACATACAGTGGGAGGAGAGGGCGTGTAAAAGAAATGAGGGGGGAAAAGCAGGGACTCCAATGGTTCAGTTTTTTACAGAAAGAATATTCTTTGCTTCTCAGGGCAGTGGCATTTTTCAAAATTACCTAAGCAAGTGACCAGGGAACAGAGACAAGAAGAAGGCCTTCTGCAAGTGGGCTTCTTGGTGTTTTATGTCTGGGTGCCGTGGCACACACCTGTAATCCCAGACACTTAGGAGCCTGAAACAGAAAGATCACAAGTTCAAGACTAGACAGCCTCAGCAACTTAGTGAGACCCTGATTCATC
Source organism: Callospermophilus lateralis (assembly GCF_048772815.1). Classification (NCBI taxonomy): domain Eukaryota; kingdom Metazoa; phylum Chordata; class Mammalia; order Rodentia; family Sciuridae; genus Callospermophilus; species Callospermophilus lateralis. The sequence goes on from NC_135314.1 coordinate 58,787,955, forward strand.
ATAAAAATTGAAAGGACTAAGGACTGGGAATACACCTCAGTGGTAAAGTTTCCCTGGGTTCAATCCCCAGTAGCAAGAAGAAAAAGATAAAAGGATATCATTTATTCTAAAAAGATATGCTCCTTTGGCCCATAAAGAATGCTTTTGGTTATTGTTTTCCGTGCTGGTGATTGAATCCAGGGCCTTTGCTTGATAATTGTGCATTCTATTACTGAGTTATACCCCTAGCCCTCAAGAGTATACTTCTCTTCCTCCTCCCCCCCCCCCTCCTCCTCCTCCTCCTTCTTCAACTTAGGGTCTCACTATTTGGCCCATGCTGGCCTTAAACTCCTGGACTCAAGGGAGCCTCCTGGCTCAGCCTCATGAGTAGCCGGGACTGCAGGCACATGTCATCACACCTAGCAGATAGTATAAAGTAGGTAATGTGAATGCCGTTGGTTTTTATTTTTTTGCAGTAGTTATGTTCTACAAATTGCCATACCAGGGTGGGGATGTGGCTCAGTGGTAGAGTGCTTTCCTAGCAAGCGCAAAGCCCTGGGTTCAATCTCTAGCACCAAAAAAAAAAAAATTTCCATGACCACTGCATTAGCAAATACTGACCTGAACCACTGCTTCCAGGGGAAATGCAGGGAGCCTGTAGTAACAGTACAAGCAACAATTCATCAGCTCTTGTATTATATGTGTTTCTTTGGAAGATCCCTTATTGAACAGATGTTGTTGGTTTACTAACACTGGACTCCCAGCCAGCAGCGTTATTACCCAAGTCCAATAGAAGCTTACTTCACATTTATTTTCTCTGTAAGGTGCGACACAGCCTCTTGGGCTTAGGAATACCAGATTGCACTTCCACACTGTTTTGGGACCATTTGGGGGGAAAGTGGAATTGGGGATTGAACCCAGGGGTGCTTTACCACTGAGCCACATCCCTACCCCTTTTTATTTTTTAATTTTGAAACAGGGTCTTGCTAAGTTACTGAGGGCCTGGCCAAGTATCTGAGGCTGATGACGGGGGATGTAGCTTTAGTGGTAAAGCACCAATGGGTTCAATCTCCAGTAAGGAAAAAAAAAAAAAAAATAGAACTACCATGTGATCCAGCAATTCTACTTTGGGTATGTATCCAAAAGAATTGAAAACAGGGCCTTGAAGAGATATTTGCATGCCCATTTTCATAATAGCACTATTCACAATAAATAGCCAAGAAGTGAAAGAAACTAGGTGTCCATTGACAGATGAATAGATTGAAAAATGTGGTTTGTATATTTAGTGAGATATTATCTTCATTCCTTACAAGGGAATGAAGTCTTGTCATATGACATGACATGGATGAACCTTGAGGGCATTAGGCCAGCCAAAAGGACAAGCATTGTATGGTCCCACTTATATGAGCACATTAGTCAAATCCATAGAAACGAACGGTAGAATGCTGGTTACCAGGGCCAAGGGAAAGGAGAAAGGATGGTGGTGTTTAAAGGGGACAGAGATTACGATCTGCAAGATGAAACACTCTGCAAACAAACAACCAAACAAACAAACAAAAAACCCAAACTGGATTCTCTCATCATGTTTTCTCTTTAGGTAACAATGATCTGAGTTCTGTTGCTGTCTGCCCATGTAAGAATCTATATTTAGTAAAAATAAAACCTTGTTGTCTTTGTCTCTCCTTAGGCATTAGCCAGGTGACTAAGACAGTTCAAGGAATGGCAAAACTGTCCTGTAACTACAACATCTCTGTTGATGAGCTATCAAGAGTTCGCATTTACTGGCAAAAGGAAAACGAAATGGTGCTGAGTGTCATATCTGGGAGAGTACGGGTGTGGTCCCAGTACCAGAACCGGACCATCCCTGAAATCACTAACAACCTCTCCCTGGTGATCTTGGCCCTGCGCCTGTCAGACAGGGGCACATATACCTGTGTGGTTCAGAAGACTGAAAAAGGGTCTTTCAGAGTAGAACACTTGACTTCTGTGATGCTGTCTATCAAAGGTAGGTGATTTTTTTCTAAGCTGATAGATCCTCCCCCGCCCCTGGTTTTTGTTTTGTTTTGTTTTTGTTTTTGTTTAATTGGTACTCAACCAGATTCTTTTACAGTCTTTTTTTTTTTTTTTTTTTTAAAGACTGATTGATTCTTAATGCCCTAAAAGACACTATGTCTATTGTTTCAAGGGGAAATTTTACCCAAAAGAGATGTATCTTATTTCATTTTCTTCTTAGGGTCGGTCTGCAGTGTTCCAGCGCACCCTCACTGATTTCTCAAAATGGAAGTATCTGTTAGTGTGCACTTCTCGTACTCTGCCAACCCAGAGTCATGGCAATCATCCTGGGCAGTGTAATGGCTTGAGACGCCTTCTGAGTCTCAGGAGGGCGTCTTTGTTCTCGGGTAGCTGTGCTATTAACTGCACCTGAGCAGGCCATATGTGCCTGAGTGCCTCATTGGAAAAGAGAAAAGAGCAACGCAGGCATGGTTTTCAGATTGCATCTGAACACCTCGTACAACAGCTATCTTACTATTATAATCTAACATTTTCAGAATGATAACTTACTGAATATTTGAAACTCCCATCTAACAGCCCCTCCTGTGAAGTTAGAGGTTAGAGAATTGGTTTGATGAGTCACTCCTGCCCCAGAAAGAAGCCCTATTTATACCCTTGGTGTGAAGGGCTAATGTGGCTTATATTGGATAGGAAGGAATGTTCCTTGATCACAGTTCCTACAGAACACTGATGCAGCCCACGTCCTTGTTGAGAAATGACAGCCTCAGCTATTTCCTCGCACTTGAAATTCAAACAATTCTTTTACTTTCTGGGCACTTAAAGCTTTTGTGAAAACCAAACCTTATACTTACTAAAATGTAATGATGAATCTTGATCATAGATGGCTTTGGCAGATTCCTAGTGAATTCCTCACTGTTCTTGCGCACTTCAGTCATTAGCTGTGAATCTTTTTCTGTGGCAATCAGATTATACCTAAAGCTTAGGGGGTAAGTCAGAGGACATGGAATCATCTTACACCTCACTCTGTTTTTTCTGCTCGTTGTTGGAGTAAATGGTTATATGATGACGTGGTCTGAGGAGGACTAAGAAGCTCTCCTCTTCCAAAATGCATTAATTCCTGCAATACTCATCTTTATAGTGCTCCTGAGAGTTTCACCATTTCTCCCAGAAAAACCCAGTTAAAAGTGAAACTGTGTGACCTTTGGGAGGTGGCACCACAAACATATTAGCCTGCACACTAGTTAATTACATTAGGCACATGGTCCTCTAACAGAATGCTCAGAGAGAAGCAGAGTCAAAGAAAAGACAAAGAAGTCCAGGTGTAGTAGCTCACACCTGTAATCCCAGCTGCTCAGAAGGCAGAGGCATGAGGATCATGAGTTCAAAGCCAGCCTCAGCAACTTAGCAAGACCTTCTTTCAAAAAAAAAGGACTAAGGATGTAGCTGGATGTTGCACAGCAGTTAAGTGCCCCTGGGTTCAATCTCTTGTACAAAAACAAAGACAAAAAAAAAAAAAAAAAAAGGAAAGAAAGCTGAGCATGGTGGTGCACACCTGTAATTCCGCTACTTGGGAGACTGAGGCAGGAGGATGACAAGTTCCTGGCCAGCCTTGGCAACTTGAATGGGACCCTGTCTCAAGATAAAATAAAAATCTTGGAATGGAACCACGCTTTGACCCAGCTATCCCATTCCTCAGTTCATACCCAAAGGACTTAAAATCAGCACACTAGACCCAGTCGTGGTGGCGCACGTCTATAATCCCAGCAGCTCTGGAGACTGAGACAGGAGGGTCATGAATTCAAAGCCAGCTTCAGAAAAAAGTGAGGCACAAAACAATTCAGCAAGACCCTGTCTCTAAATAAAAAAAACACAAAATAGAACTAGGGATGTGGCTCAGTGGTCGAGTATCCCTGATGAGTTCAGTCCCTGGTACCAAAAATAAAATAAAATAAAAAATCACCATACTACAGTGACTCAGCCACATCAATGTTTATATCAGCTTAATTCACAATAGCTAAATTATGGAACCAACCTAGATGCTCTTCAACAGATGAATGGATAAAGAAAATGTGATATAAATATATACACAATGGAATAGTATTCAGCTTTAAAGAAGAATGAAATTATGGCATTTGCAGGTAAATGGAGCTTGGAGAATATTATGCTAAGTGAGATAGACCAAACCCCCCAAACCAAAGGCCAAATGTTTTCTCTGATAAGCAGATGCTGATCCATAATGTGGGGTCGGGCAGAGTGGTGAAAGTAGGGAAGAATGGAGGAACTTTGGACTGGGGGAGGGGAGTGAGGGAAGGGGAAGACTGTGGGGGTGGGAAGGATGGTGGAATGAGATGGACATTATTACCCTATACACATGTATGATTACACAACTGGTGTGACTCTGTACCATGTACAGCCAGAGGAAGGAGAAGTTGTGCTCCATTCATGTATAATGTGTCAAAATGCATTCTACTGTCATGTACAACTAATCAGAACAATTTTTTAAAAAGTAGAAAAAATAAAATAAAGAAGGCTGGGGATGTAGTTCAGTCCTTGCCTAGCATGTGAGAGATCCTTGGTTCAATTACCAGCATCACATACACACATACAAAAAAAAAAAAAAAATCCAAGAAGGGAAAGAGAAAACCTTTTAGGGAGGGCAGGCTCTGGTGACAGATTGCAGTAGAAGACCAAGGACAGCTGAACCTGAGATTAGTGGTGTCCTGGAATGGGGGTGGAGAGACATCAGTTAAAAGAAAACAAAAAGGGAAAAGTGACCTACTTCACCCAGAACCATTCTGAATTTTCTAAATTATGTCCATTGACGTGGTATTTCGCAAATGTTTATGTGTCTGTAAACCATCTGACTTCGAATAATTTAGAATATGATTAATTTGATTTGTTATTCCAGGTTATAACCCATGTCATAATGATGTGAAAAGAAACAAATGTATGAAAGTAATGATTTGGTCTTATGGATAGATTAATAAGTAAGAAATAATAATAATGCCAACTAAAAATGGCTCAGGAGGGTGGTGGCTTTACCAAATAAACAGATCAAATAGAAGAGAGGTATTTTTTTTACTTCAAGTGACAAAAAAAAAGGAAAAAAAGGGACAGCAAGGACAAAGCTCTGGTGTCAGGAAAACCTGAATGCGGACTCCAGTTGTTACCTACCAGTTTTGGTTTCTCCAGATCTCAGTTTATTATTTATAACACAGAAATTATATTAGGTTACATCTTATAAAGTTACTGACATTCAACCTTTTAATTATATATATTTTTAAGGGACAAGGTCTTGCTACTTTTCCCAAGCTGGCTTCCAACTCCTGGGCTCAAGTGATACCTCTGCCTCAGTTTCCCCAGTACCTGGGACTATAGGTGTGCACCACTGTGTATTGCTTGATATCTGACCTTTTTTGATCTATATGTACCTTTTAGTGTTGCTATGAAGACAAAATAAGATAATGTCCAGACCTAAGTGAATAGAGCTCAATAAATGTTTGCTATTTTTTCTGTTTGCCTCTAACAATTACAAGTACTCTGTCAACATTTAGTCACATGAACCTATTTCTTTCTCTAAGTGCCTTCTGATCTCCATCAAAAGTGGTGGAAAAATGGATACAACCAATTCAAATTGAAGTCGTTGGATTAATCACAGCTATTAATGACTTATGAGGAGTTGCAAATTATATCTCATTTTATCATTCTTAATAAAACGAAATAATTGACCAAGAATATAAAGCCATATGCCTAGATATCTGACTCTAGTTCTATCCTGTTCTTTCTCTAGCTGACTTCCCTACCCCCAGCATAACAGACTTTGAACATCCGTCTCCTGACCTTAGAAGGATAACATGCTCCACCTCTGGAGGATTTCCTAAGCCTTATCTCTTCTGGTTGGAAAATGGAAAAGAAGTAAAAGCTGTCAACACTACAGTTTACCAAGATCCTGAAACTGAATTGTACACTGTTTACAGCAACCTGGATTTCAATGTCACGAGCAACCACAGCTTTGAGTGTCTCGTCAAGTATGGAGACTTATCAGTGTCACAGATATTCAACTGGGAAAAACGTAAGCCACCTTTTCCTGGGGATATTTTACTACAAGGAATCTGAAAAGAACTCAGCCAGATATGCTTTAGATCAAACTTACTGATAGTAATTTTACAGTCATTTTAGACACACAAGTTAGGCTATTATATCTTGTTAAGTTTATTGCACAAAGTGTGATGATAATGTTCCTAGAATAAATATTCTAAAATTTATATACTTAATAACTGCTATTTATCAGGTAGTCATTGTGGTGAGTTATTGTAATAATATTTTTTTTATTAAAAGCACTAAAATTTGCCTCAGCATGGTGGCACACACCTGTAATCCTGTGACTGTGAGCCAAGAGGATCACAAGTTCAAGGCCAGCCTCAGCAATTTAGTGAGACCCTATGTCAAAATAAAAAAATAAAAAGAGCTGGGGAGGTAGCTTAGTGGTAGAGAGGCTTTGGGTTTAATACCCAGAACCAGAAATAAATAAATAAAGCAGTAACATTTGTATTTCTTTGGAATTTCCTTCAGGGTTCTGGCACTTTCTTTTAGAGCAGCCTACCTCAATGGTTCCATGGTAAAAATCTTTGTCTTTTGTGACTGAATGTGCTTAATAGGAACTACTGGTTCATTCAGAACTAAGTCTGGTAAAAAATGTGAATGATTAAAAATTTTGTGGGCAATACTATAGAATTCTCTTTCCCTAAGAAATGAGATCATCTGAAAATATAAAATGAAAAAGTTGGGTTTAGGGGTATGTTAAACCCATGTAGGTTATCACAGGAGAACTCAGATCATACTTGAAATTCATTTTCTAACTCATATGGCTAACCATAACAGAGGACCATTGGAATCCTCCCCCAACCCCCAGCTCCACTCCCAAAGATACATTTTGTGTCTGCTTAATAAGAAAGACTGTACCAAGCAAGATATTCAGTGATTTGTAAATTTGGAGCATAATACATGGTATGGCTTATGCCTTCTTATTGTTGAGATATTTTAGATGGCATACTACTTCATTCTAGTGTATCTATTCTAGAGTTTTCAGTCTTGGGGTAGATTCTTAAACTATTTTCCTCAGTAGGTAATGAGATAAAATTTCCTGGGAAAATTAGTCCAATATAACCCAAAATTTGACATGGTTTCTTTCATCAATACTCCAAACTCCACTTTCTCAATCATATTTATATATATTCTAAAAATTTATAAAAATAAGATTTGAATCATACAGTAATGAAGGTTTATTAATTCAGGGTTTTTTTTTTTAACCTTAGATATTTATCATTAGTCAGCCAATTTTAGATTACCTGTATGTGGGAATTAGTACAGAGATTAATCAGTAACAATAGCTTGAATCCTGTTTTACTTTGGACATTATTTATGTTTGGAAGATGGGTATATGTGACATTTTAGGACAAAGGTTGCCAAAAATTTTTATGAAAAGAGTCAGATAGTAAATATTTCAGACTTTACAGGTCACACAGTATCTTCTACAATAGCTCAGTTCTGCTGCTGTACATGAAGCAGCATTGACATGTCAATGAGTGACATGTCTGTATTTGAATAAAACCTTATTTAAAATAGGTGGTAGTCCAGATTTGGCCCAGGCACTGTTGCTAGCTAATGTGTAGGCTTTGTCTTTGTGGTTGGAGAACTTTAGAGTATAAACACCTCAAATCTCACTAACTGGGCTGCAGGCATCATTTAGAGTTGAGTCGAAAGTAAATAATGCATATGTATGTGGTCAAGGGTGACCATATAAACATACATAGGTTAGGTGTGTATAGTTCATAAAAATGTTATGGGTTAATGTGAGTAAACCTTTGCTATAAGAATACCTTATCTGGCATACTACAGCGATGTAGCCAATTCAATGTTTATAGCAGCTCAATTCATAATAGCTAAACTGAGGAAACAGCCTAGATGCCCTTCACTAGATGGATGGATAAAGATACTGTGGTATATATACACCATGGAACACCACTCAGCCTTAAAGAAGAGTGAAATTATGGCATTTATGGGTAAATGGACAGAGTTGAAGAATATCATGCTAAGCAATATAAGCCAATCCCAAAAAACCAAAAGCCAAATGTTTTATCTGATCAGTGGATGCTGATCCACAATGAGCAGGGGGCATGGAAAGAATGGAGGAACTTTGGATTGAGCAGAAGGGAGGGAAGGGAGGGAGAGGAGAGGAGAGGCAGAGTGTGTGGGGGAAGATGGTAGAATGAGATGAACATTATCGCCCCTACGAATGGGTATGATTGCAAAAATGGTATGACTCTACACCATGTACAATCAGAGAAATGAAAAGTTGTGCTCCATTTGGGTAAAAACATAATAATAAAAGTAATTTAAAAAGACCTGATCTGGAAAAAATCCAATAATTAATTAAACAGATTGGGTATATGATTTTTGTAGTCTAGACCTGCCAAATTTGTTAAACCTTGATAAACTGGAAAGAGGTAAACAGGGGCCCCCCACTCATGGTGTCTAAGCAGCCTTAGGCTCAGGTGTCCCGGCTCAATGTCTCTGGCTTCTGAGTCTGCCCCTGTGGTGTGTTGACAGCTTTCGAATAGGATCCAGGCAGGGCCAGTAGACTGCTGGCAGGTATGGTTCCTTCTTTCCCTCACTCCCACAAGGTCCCTCAAGGCTAACTGAAGCTCCCAGGTGGGTATGAATGACTTCTGAGAGGAAGCCAGGTGTGAGCCAGAGGCTGTGAAATTCCAGAATCCCAGGATAACCGGGTGGGCGGGTGAAGGCCTCTTTGTTATTTTGTGTGTCGCTGGGATTACAGGAGTACACCGCACCAGGCATTAGACTCTTTCTTTTGCTCACTTAGCTCAGTAAGTGCAAAAGTTCAAACGGTCCTTCTCATATTCAGTGCCTGACATCTGAAGATTAGTTGCCCCCAGTATGTGTCTAATTGAAGAATTATACAAGAAAGTTGTTAGCAGCTGTGTCTTGGTGAGGTGACGAGGCACAGAAGTGAATAATTCTCCTCATGTGCATATAGAAGAGGACAGGATGGAAATCAAGCTGTAGCTGACATTTTTCTTTTCCCTCCACAGCCAAGGAAGATCCTCCTGATGATCAGCTCTGGAAGAGAAAGATCCTGATTCCAGTGTGTGTAGGCATCCCTGTAATACTCGGGACCTGTTTCATTTGCAGTAAGTACTACCTTTATATCATCATGATCTCAATTCCTGGAAGCCCAAACTCTATTAGTGGGTTTCAGCATCTCTCTGTCATGTTAGCCTATTCTCTTCTTGTTACGGTTTGGATGTGAGGTTTCCCCCAGAAGCTCATGTGTGAAACCATGCAAAAAAGGTTCAGAGGAGAAATGATTGGGTTGTAAGAGTCTTAATCAGTCATTTAGTCCCTTGATAGGGATTAACCGAGTGGTAACTAAAGTGGTAGGGTGTGGCTGGAGGGGGTGGGAATTGGAGCGTGGCTTGGGGAGTCTGTCTCTGTTTCCTGATCATCACAGGAGCTGCTTCCCTCGGCCACACTGTTCCTGCATGATGTTCTACTTCCTCTTAAGCCGCAAGGAATTGAGCCAGCCTTCTATGGACTAAGACCTCTGAAACCATGAGCCCTCAACTAAACCTTTCCTCCCCTACAATTGTTCTAGTCAGATCTTTTTGATCACAGCAGTGAAAAAACACTTCTCATGTTTGAGCAAGTCTATGATGACTTCAATGTCTTTTTTAACTTGTCTCAATAAGTTCTTTTCATTCTCTGCACAAATATTTTTGATACCTACTATGTGCCTGGCACTTTCCCAGATGCCGGTGTTAACAAAGACAAGAAGTCAGTACCCTTAATATGCATTCTACCATGGCCCTTTTATCTTCCCTAATTTTGTATTTTCTTGGAGATACTGAGGCTTGCTAACTAATTTGAAAACATCTCCAGTGCTAATTGATATTTTTAATCTTTGGTTTGGAGTTAGAGGAAAGGCAGAACATCAAGATTTCAAGGGCAAGAGTTATTTTCTTGAAGGACGACAAGATGCACTAATGAAGTTGAGAAACTACGTGGCCACAGTTGCTCACCGATGCTCAAGTCTTCAGAACACATTTTTGGATAAAAGATGAGGGAAAGTGGTTGATGAAAATACGTCTAGGATATTTTACTCTAGGAATTTAAACTTGTGGCCTTTGACACATTCTGCCTTAGATCTCAGTGACTAAATGAAGAGGAACTGCTAGGCCAAAGCTAGAGCTGTAATTACCAGGAAGGGATTCTGAAACTTCCTGGAGTTGAAATCACACACACTGAGTGAAGAAAATTAGAAGACCACCTTCTGCTGATTTTTTCTAGCTTTCAGCACACTCACAAAAATGTCAATGCTCAGAGAAAGTCAAAAGTGACTGTGTTATGAGCAAATTACTCTATGGGTGAGACTCAAAGAGTATTTCAAATACAAACTATTCAACCTTACCGTCTAATTCAGGGATCCTCATTCTGAGCACTATTAATATCAACATGTTGGGCCGAATAATTCTTTGTTTTAGAGTGCTGTTCTGTATCCTATAGGATGTTTAGCAACTTGCCTAGCCTCTACTCACTAGGTGCCAGGAGCACCTTTGCCCGGGTTGTGACAACCAAATGTCTTTTTTGAAGTATTACCAAATGTCCTCTGGTGGGAGAGGATGAAGTTCCCCCTGCTCTAGATCTAAGGCAGTCTGAAGTCTTGCTGAAACACACAGCCATGATTTAAAGTAGACTTAATATCATTTTTATTGTTCATGTTTATCTCCAAGTACTACGCATGCGCATGCAGAGAAGGAATGAGGAAGGAGTAGAGATGAGGACGACAGCCCGCATTTAAAGAGGACCTGCAGAAGCCTGAGGCTAAACATAATATGAAAAGGTAGCTTCCTCTAGCTCTTCTCTACCCTGTGGGACATAGGGGATGGTGCTGATCTGAGACACTCTTTCTTCCTCTTAGTACCAAAAGTGAGCTCTTTTATTTACTACCTCACCTCAAAAACTTTATTCATATTACTCTAAACATATTTCATTCAAAATGAAAAACAAAAGCCCCCCTCTCTTCCTTTGAAGGTGCTATTCCGCCATCTTGAAATGTGGTTTTTTTGTGTGTGTGTGTGGTGTTGGGGATTGAACCCAGGGCCTTGTGCATGCAAGGAAAGCACCCTACCAACTGAGCTACATCTCCAGCCTGAAATCTTCCCTTCTTGTCAGCCAACTCAGTATCTTTATTTATAAAACTCCTGAGCTAACTTCTTATTCCAATCATTCATTTTCCCTATATCTCTCACTTTTCGTGGACACAGACTGGGGTCAGTTCGTACTGACGTGATCACATCTTCCTTGATTTCTCTGCCTCTTCCTGACAGACTCATCCTTCTGAACAATCACTCAACCAAATTACATCAAGAATTATTCTGCCATGTCCTTTGATCACTTAAAAACTCAGAAGAGACCCCAATGCCTACAGGAAAAGTTTTGAAACTTTTAACTCTACCTGCCAGCTGATCTCTTCAGTCTAAACATCCTCAGTACTTACCAGTGTTCACATAGCCTCATTTCCAGGCACCTCTGTGAACACACTAGATGCTAGTAAACGGAGTTCAAGACTTTTAGATCTGTCTTAGTGACTCTACACACAGGAGGAAATCACTATCTAGGACCTGGAATATTCTTTCTTTTAAAGGAAATTTAGCTTTTGTGAGAGTTACACTGTTGACTATCAATTTGGTGTTCTCCTAAAAGACAGTGGTCTTTATGTAAGAGAAACATTGGAACATTGAAATCTTTACTGATATCAGGTGTAGGGTATTTATAACACTTATGTTTAGCTTTAACTTATGAAATTTCAGGTAATCCCTGCATGAGAAATGAGAACCTGTAGAATTTCCTTTAAAAATAAAGGAAAATGAAAAACCCCTTAGGTTTTTCAAAAACACCATTTCATTTTTTTTTTTTCTGGTAGTAGGGATTGAACTCAGAGGTGCTTTACCACTGAGCTACATCCCCACCTCTGCCCTGCACTTTTTTTGAGAAGGGTCATGCTAAGTTGCTCCGGGCCTCTCTAAATTGCTGAGGCTGACCTTGAACTTGCTATCTTCCTGCCTCAGCCTCTGGAGACATTGGGATTGCAGAGGTGTGTTAACATGCCCAGCCTACCATGTCATCCTAGTCTTATAAAAATCTCTATGAGCTACTCAGGAGGCTGAGGTAGGAGGATCACAAGTTTGAGGCCAGCTTTAGCAACTTAGTGAGTCTCTGTCCCAAAATGAAAAACAAAAATGACTAGGGATTCTTGTCCATGTCCCACACGGCCTGTGAAATTTAGATTTTCTCTGTGTGGAGCAGGCTGGTTGCGAAATAATGCTAAGAAAAGAATGCGGCAAAAAAATCACCTTACACAGAAAGTAGTTTTGAAAAGTGAGGATATGATGGCTCTGCAACCCTAGGGGTCCTGCTTCCACACTGGAGAGAGAGAAGAGCCCACATTTGCTTTATTTACACAAGAGGGCTTCTTCAAAGGTTTTCCATGGAATGTTCTTTTGCCAAATAAGGTAGGAGGTGAGCTGACCAAGCCCAGTGGGCATGCCAACTCCAGAGCTACAGAGCAGCCTCCCTAACCAACCAAAGACTGAGGTCACAAAGTGCTTGGCGTAATCCATTAAGTGGGGGAAGCCTGTTGCAATGGGCAAAGGTGTGACATATGCAGTCGAGGGGAGAAATAAAGAATGTCCATGCGCTAATGCCCTTTTCAATGCTTTTTTCACTCGAATTATTCAATACCATTTCACTCTATAGGTTCTTAATCAAGAAAACGACAATCCTTAGTGCTGAGCCCTGCAATAGACATAATCAATCCAAAACAAATAATTCTAAGTTCATTCTAAGCACCACAAACACACTTAATCATGACAGACTCATGACACACATCCCCTCTGCATGCTGAGCTCAAGTGCCAGATCTAAAGTCTCAAGCCTTAGGCCTTAAGTCCAGCAGATGCACATTCACTCAGACCAGTGAATTGGTTCCTGACTTCCAGGTCAGGAACCAATGGAGGCTTCTCCTGGGGTGGAGCTGATGACCCACTGAGGAGAGGGTTGTAAGGAGAAGTCACAGTTCTCACCAGGGTCAAGATATGGCTGTAGAGTTTGAGAGTGGTGAGGATGATGCAGAGGATCAAGCAGATGATGAGAAGAGTTGGGATGTCAGTCCAGGTCCTCATCTGGCTCTCCAACATGTGGGCATCAGTGTCGGCTGACTAAATGTCTGTTCATTTGCTCCATCATTTATGCTAAATTTTGGGGCTCCTACCCGCCCTTTCATTCCCTATCAGCCATTACCAGGTTTCTCAGCGATGTCTTTTATTCTAGGGTCAGGACATCTGGTCTGGTGGTTTCTGCCCTGCTCTCTCACCTCTGACTTTATCAGGACGAAAGTAAAGGACAGTGACTTCACGCTGAGTTTTATCAGGGTTGTGGAAAGTGACTTATCAGGCTATGCCTGATGACAACATTGGAGGGCTCTGAGGCTTGTGTAGTGGGGACTGCTGTTTTATTTTAAAATGGAGTTACTTAGGCTAAGGCCCTTCATAGGTTAAGGTCATCCTTACAAAGCCACAAAATGATTTGCCATGCCAGACCAAAATTTCCTTGGTTCCAAGGCTGAATGGAGTCTTTTCAAATAGCTCTGGGTGGCCCCACACAGGGGATTGTCACCAGCCGTTCTTATAGTCAGAGAAGTAGTTAGATTCAATCAAATCCATTTTATTAATGCTCATCACACTTCAACACACACATCCTAATTCTAAGTCCTAACTGAGTCTATACCCAAGGGTCCCAGATGTTCACCTATGCTAGAACTCTACCCAGGTCGGAGGAGTCTGGTGCAGGTGGGGTGGCGAAAGCAATGGAGGTATCTCAGTCCTGTCAGCCCCACCAGCTCACAGAATTCTAGGTTTTTAAAGCCTCATTCAGCTGTGTCTCCAGATGTTAGCTGGGTGGCATCTGGGGCGTACCTGGTTACACCCTGGGTGTATCCTCTTACATCACTAACTTAAGTCTATCTAAGATCTGCAGTTCACATTACATCATTGGCACACTGCTTACATCACTCAATATTTAATCAATAATCAGTATAGTTAATAATCAATTCTCATAATATTTCTGGTACTCATATCAGGGATGAAGCTCAGTGATAGAGCACTCCTGGGTTTTGTCTTCTGTACCACAAAATAAATAAATAAAATAAAAATGTCTTTGAGCAATATCTTTCTATTTCTATTTTATGGGGAGAAACCCAAGACTCCCAGAGGTGAGTGATTTGGCTGAGATTATACAGAGAAGGAGCTAAAGCAGAGCTCAAACCGGACTTTAAGCTCCTTTCACTACACATTTCTCCAATCTTCCAAACACTTACCCTGTTTTCTTTTTATTTCGGTGTATTGCTCATTTCTTGATACTGAAATCTGTCCTTTCCCCCAAGAAGATCCAAAAACTACCACATGGTTTTGAGAATTTGGCCTCTGAAATTCTGTATAGCCCAGAATTTATTTTCATGTCTTATACCCTTTACAGACTTCTACCTATGGAAAAGGGCAACCATGTCTAATGCCTCTTTGCCCCCACACAGAAGAGTCTTGATCAATAGCATTTGATTGTTTAGTGTAACTGCTTTAATAAACACTTGCTTGACCATATATTTCATGTGGAGAAAATTAGTCTAGTTCTAAATTCTCTCATACTTCCAAACTTCCTTCATATTCTTTAGCTATTAAGATTTATATCTATAATATTACCTCAAGCTACCTTTGAGGTTAAAATTAATAGTAATAATTACCTTGAGATTAAAAATGCACAATTTATTTTTTTTCTCCCTTGCAAATTCAGGGCTTAGAAAACTCATTTATTTATTTTGTTTCCTCAGGTTCCACCTCCGTTTGGGTGAGGTAGCTCGGGTGACCTTGAAGAGCTCAGTCTGAATTTTTTTTTTTTTTTTTTTTTTTTATATTGAAGGCTGTACCACAAAACCTCATCCCCAGCGCACAGACACGTCATCTTTTTCTGTTTTCATTTTTGGGACAGAGTGTTGCTGAGTTGCCCAGGCTAAACTTGAACTTGTGATCTTCCTGTGTCAGCCTCCTGGGTAGCTGGGTACAGACAATAAGCCAATGAGGCTGGCTCATTTAATATTATATTTTTTTTTCCTTTTTGCTCTCCAACTTCCTCATCAGATTCGGAGAAAACAGAAATATCCAAAATTAATTTCCTCTGATGTATGAGTGCATATCTTTTGAACCTCAAAGCAATAGAGAAGTTGGAGAGGGACAGTTTTTTTTAATTTTTATTGTTGGTTGTTCAAAACATTACATAGCTCTTGACATATCATATTTCATACTTTGATTCAAGTGGATTATGAACTCCCATTTTTACCCCGTATACAGATTGCAGGATCACATCGGTTACACATCCATTGATTTATGTATTGCCATACTAGTGTCTGTTGTATTCTGCTGCCTTTCCTATCCTCTACTATCCCCCCTACCCCCCCCGCTCTCTCTACCCCCTCTACTGTAATTCATTTCTCCCCTTGTATTTTTTTCCCTTTCCCCTCACTTCCTCTTGTATATAATTTTGTATAACCCTGAGGGTCTCCTTCCATTTCCATGCAATTTCCCTTCTCTCTCCCTTTGCCTCCCACCTCTCATCCCTGTTTAATATTAATCTTCGTCCCTACTCTGTTCTTAGTTACTCTCCTTATATCAAAGAAGACATTTGGCATTTGTTTTTTAGGGATTGGCTAGCTTCACTTAGCATAATCTGCTCTAATGCCATCCATTTCCCTGCAAATTCTATGATTTTGTCATATTTTAATGCAGAGTAATACTCCATTGTGTATAAATGCCACATTTTTTTTATCCATTCGTCTATTGAAGGGCATCTAGGTTGGTTCCACAGTCTTGCTATTGTGAATTGTGCTGCTATGAACATCGATGTAGCAGTGTCCCTGTAGTATGCTCTTTTTAGGTCTTTAGGGAATAGACCGAGAAGGGGAATAGCTGGGTCAAATGGTGGTTCCATTCCCAGCTTTCCAAGAAATCTCCATACTGCTTTCCAAATTGGCCGCACCAATTTGCAGTCCCACCAGCAATGTACAAGTGTACCCTTTTCCCCACATCCTCGCCAGCACTTGTTGTTGTTTGACTTCCTAATGGCTGCCAATCTTATTGGAGTGAGATGGTATCTTAGGGTGGTTTTGATTTGCATTTCTCTGACTGCTAGAGATGGTGAGCATTTTTTCATGTATTTGTTGATTGATTGTATGTCCTCCTCTGAGAAGTGTCTGTTCAGGTCCTTGGCCCATTTGTTGATTGGGTTATTTGTTATCTCATTGTCTAATTTTTGAGTTCTTTGTATACTCTGGATATTAGGGCTCTATCTGAAGTGTGAGGAGTAAAGATTTGTTCCCAGGATGTAGGCTCCCTATGTACCTCTCTTATTGTTTCTTTTGCTGAGAAAAAACTTTTTAGTTTGAGTAAGTCCCATTTGTTGATTCTAGTTATTAACTCTTGTGCTATGGGTGTCCTATTGAGGAATTTGGAGCCCGACCCCACAGTATGTAGATCGTAGCCAACTTTTTCTTCTATCAGACGCCGTGTCTCTGATTTGATATCAAGCTCCTTGATCCATTTTGAGTTAACTTTTGTGCATGGCGAGAGAAAGGGATTCAGTTTCATTTTGTTGCATATGGATTTCCAGTTTTCCCAGCACCATTTGTTGAAGATGCTATCCTTCCCCCATTGCATGCTTTTAGCCCCTTTATCAAATATAAGATAGTTGTAGTTTTGTGGATTGGTTTCTGTGTCCTCTATTCTGTACCATTGGTCCACCTGCCTGTTTTGGTACCAGTACCATGCTGTTTTTGTTACTATTGCTCTGTAGTATAGTTTGAAGTCTGGTATCGCTATACCGCCTGATTCACACTTCCTGCTTAGCACTGTTTTTGCTATTCTGGGTCTTTTATTTTTCCATATGAATTTCATGATTGCTTTATCTATTTCTACAAGAAATGCTGTTGGGATTTTGATTGGCATTGCATTAAACCTATAGAGAACTTTTGGCAATATCGCCATTTTGATGATGTTAGTTCTGTCTATCCATGAACAGGGTATATTTTTCCATCTTCTAAGATCTTCTTCTATTTCTCTCTTTAGGGTTCTGTAGTTTTCATTGTATAAGTCTTTCACCTCTTTTGTTAGGTTGATTCCCAAGTATTTTATTTTTTTTGAGGATATTGTGAATGGAGTGGTTGTCCTCATTTCCATTTCAGAAGATTTGTCGCTGATATACAGGAATGCCTTTGATTTATGCATGTTGATTTTATATCCTGCCACTTTGCTGAATTCATTTATTAGCTCTAACAGTTTCTTTGTAGACCCTTTTGGGTCTTCTAGGTATAGAATCATGTCATCTGCAAATAGTGATAATTTGAGTTCTTCTTTTCCTATTTTTATGCCTTTAATTTCTTTTGTCTGTCTAATTGCTCTGGCCAGTGTTTCGAGAACTATGTTGAACAGAAGTGGTGAGAGAGGGCATCCCTGTCTTGTTCCAGATTTTAGAGGGAATGCCTTCAATTTTTCTCCATTCAGAATGATGCTAGCCTGAGGCTTAGCACAGATTGCTTTTACAATATTGATGTACGTTCCTGTTATCCCTAGTTTTTCTAGAGTTTTGAACATAAAAGGATGCTGTACTTTGTCAAATGCTTTTTCTGCATCTATCGAGATGATCATATGGTTCTTATTTTTAAGTCTATTGATGTGGTGAATAACATTTATTGATTTCTGTATATTGAACCATCCTTGCATCCCAGGGATGAATCCTACTTGATCATGGTGCACAATTTTTTTAATATGTTTTTGTATCCGATTCGCCAGAATTTTATTGAGGATTTTTGCATCTAGGTTCATTACAGATATTGAGCTATTTTTTTTAAGAGAGAGAGAGAGAGAGAGAGAGAGAGAGAGAGAGGGAGAATTTTTCAATATTTATTTATTTTTTTTTTAGTTTTCGGCGGACACAACATCTTTGTTTGTATGTGGTGCTGAGGATCGAACCCGGGCCGCATGTATGCCAGGCGAGCGCGCTACCACTTGAGCCACATCCCCAGCCCCAACAGATATTGGTCTGTAGTTTTCTTTCTTTGAAGTGTCTTTGTCTGATTTAGGAATCAGGGTGATGTTAGCTTCGTAGAATGAATTTGGAAGTTCTCCCTCTTTTTCTATTTCCTGAAATAGCTTGAAAAGTATTGGTATTAGTTCCTCTTTAAAGGTTTTGTAAAACTCTGCTGTATACCCATCCGGTCCTGGGCTTTTCTTAGTTGGTAGTCTTTTGATGGTTTCTTCTATTTCTTCAATTGATATTGGTCTGTTTAGGTTGTCTATATCCTCCTGACTCAATCTGGTCAGATCATATGACTTAAGAACTTTATCGATGCCTTCACTATCTTCTATTTTATTGGAGTATAAGGATTCAAAATAATTTCTGATTATCTTCTGTATTTCTGAAGTGTCTGTTGTGATATTGCCTTTTTCATCCCATATGCTAGTAATTTGAGTTCTCTCTCTTCTTCTCTTCGTTCCTTGGCTAAGGGTCTGTTGATTTTATTTATTTTTTCAAAGAACCAACTTTTAGTTTTGTCAATTTTTTCAATTGTTTCTTTTGTTTTGATTTCATTAATTTCAGCTCTGATTTTAATTATTTCTTGCCTTCTACTTCTTTTGCTGTTGTTTTGCTCTTCTTTTTCTAGGATTTTGAGATGAAGTATGAGATCATTTATTTGTTGGTTTTTTCTTTTTTTAAGGAATGAACTCCAAGCAATGAATTTTCCTCTTAGAACTTCTTTCAATGTGTCCCATAGATTCTGATATGTTGTGTCTGTGTTTTCATTTATCTCTAAGAATTTTTTAATTTCCTCCTTGATGTCTTCTATAATCCATTGATCATTCAGTAACCTATTGTTCATTCTCCAAGTGATGCATGATTTTTCCTTACTTCTTTTATCTTTGATTTTCAGTTTCATTCCATTATGATCAGATAAGATGCATGTTATTATCTCTACTCCTTTATATTGTATAAGAGTTGCCCTGTGACACAATATATGATCTATTTTTGAGAAGGATCCATGTGCTCCTGAGAAAAAAGTGTAACTGCTTGATGTTGGGTGGTATATTCTATATATGTCAATTAAGTCTAGGTTATTAATTGTGTTATTGAGTTCTATAGTTTCCTTATTCAACTTTTGTTTGGAAGATCTGTCCAGTGGTGAGAGAGGTGTGTTGAAGTCTCCCATGATTATTGTATGGTGGTCTATTAGACTTTTGAACTTGAGAAGAGTTTGTTTGATGAACATAGCTGCACCATTGTTTGGGGCATATATATTTATGATTGTTATGTCTTGTTGGTGTATGGTTCCCTTGAGCAGTATGTAGTGTCCCTCTTTATCCCTTTTGATTAACTTTGGCTTGAAATCTATTTTATTCGATATGAGTATGGACACTCCTGCTTGTTTCCGAAGTCCATATGAGTGATATGATTTTTCCCAACCTTTCACCTTCAGTCTATATATGTCTTTTCCTATCAAATGTGTCTCCTGAAGGCAGCATATTGTTGGGTCTTGTTTTGTGATCCATTCTACTAGCCTGTATCTCTTAATTGATGAGTTTAAGCCATTAACATTTAGGGTTATTATTGAGATATGGGTTGTTCTTCCAGCCATATTTGTTTATTTATGTTACTAAACATGGTTTGTTTTCCTCTTTGATTATTTTCCCCCCGCTTTACTGTACTACCTCCCGCTGTTGGTTTTCATTGATATTTTCCAGTTCCTCTTCCTGTAGTATTTTGTCGAGGATGTTTTGAAGAGATGGTTTTCTAGCTGCAAATCCTTTTAACTTTTGTTTATCGTGGAAGGTTTTAATTTCATCTTCCATCCTGAAGCTTAATTTTGCTGGATACACAATTCTTGGTTGGAACCCATTTTCTTTCAGTGTTTGAAATATGTTATTCCAGGATCTTCTAGCTTTCAGAGTCTGTGTTGAAAGATCAGCTGTTATCCTGATTGGTTTACCCCTAAATGTAATCTGCTTCCTTTCTCTTGTAGCTTTTAAAATTCTCCCCTTATTCTGTATATTGGGCATCTTCATTATAATGTGTCTAGATGTGAATCTCTTATGATTTTGCACATTCGGCGTCCTGTAGGCTTCTAGGATTTGGGATTCTGTCTCATTCTTCAAGTCTGGGAAGTTTTCTTGTATTATTTCATTGAATATATTGCTCATTCCTTTGGTTTGGACCTCTATACCTTCCTGTATCCCAATGACTCTTAAGTTTGGTCTCTTTATGTTATCCCATATTTCTTGGATGTTCTGCTCATGGTTTCTTAACAGTCTTGCTGAGCTGTCTATGTTCTTTTCAAGTTGAAATACTTTGTCTTCATTGTCTGATATTCTATCTTCTAAGTGTTCTACTCTGCTGGTAGTATTCTCAATTGAGTTTTTAAGTTGGTTTATTGCTTCCTGCATTTCTAGGATTTCTGTTTGTTTTTTATAACCTCTATCTCCCTGTATAGTTGATCTTTTGCTTCTTGGATTTGTTTATGTAATTCATTGTCAAAGTGATCTTTCATTGTCTGATTTTGCTGTCTAATGTCTTCCTTGAGACTCCAGATCATCTGAAGCATGTATATCCTGAATTCTTTACCTGACATTCCATCTGCTGCAGCTATTACCTCTTCTAAAGGTAATTGAGTTGACCTGCATTGCTTGTGGTCCTTTCTTTCCTTGTCTTTTCATACTGCTCACATTTCTTTCTGCTTGGTGAAACTGTTGTGTTATTGAATTTTTCCCCTATATATTTATATTGCTCTTGTGTAGTTGAAAAGTCTCCCTTGAAGGGGCGGGCGGCGGCTGTGCTCCTCCTCCAATTGGGGTGATCTGTCTACCACGCTGATGGGCCGCTGGGCCTGTTCTGCCGGTCAGTTGCAGGTCTGCCTACCTTGCAGGCGTGGGCGGCGGCTCTGCTCTGCCCCTACTCCAATTGGGGTGACGTGACTACCACGCCAGTGGGTCGCTGGGCCTGTTCCGGGTGTGGATGGCGGCTCTGCTCTGCCCCTACTCCAAATGGGGTGATGTGACTACCATGCCGGCAGGCCGCTGGGCCTGTTCCGCCGGTCAGTCGCGGGTCTGCCTACTTTGCAGGCGCGGGCAGCGGCTCTGCTCTGCCCCTACTCCAATTGGGGTGATGTGACGACCACGCTGGCAGGTCACTGGGCCTGTTCCAGGTGCGGGCAGCGGCTCTGCTCTGCCCCTACTCCAATTCGAGAGGGACAGTTTTAAGTCATAGTTTACTGGTTCATATTGGACTGATAAGGTTGATGACAATAGATGAGTTTGACCTCATTTATAAAATGTTTTTAGAAAGTTCTCATTTAAAATGAGAGTTTTTAAAAAAATAGTAAGCTATCTTCTGAGGTAATAATAATAATAGCCTTAAAAGTTGTGTTCCTTCTTGGTGTTCCTGGAGCCTACGCAGAATTGAAAAGAAGAAAGTAGTCAACTGTGTTCCTATGTTACTTATAAGTCCTCTTTCCCTGAAACTGCCTTCCACTGGACCAGGAGTGGACCCAGCTAACACCAGGGCAGATATTCTCATCTGAAAATGGAACTGGAGAGCAAGATGACCAAGTTTCTCAAATGTGACTGGATTTAAGATGTTTCATTTTGGCAGCATTCTAATGGGGCCAAATTCTAGGAAACATGGTTACGCTTTTAAATGGTTGCTTTCAGAACAAATCATTGAAAAAAATAAAGGTAGTGGGCTGACAAGAACTTAAGGTAAAGACTCAAACATCAAAAAATAAACAATAAAACTAAAAACACCAGGTGCTGCTGCTGCATTTAAGGTTTATAATCCTTAAACAATATCTTAAGGAAACCTCAAGAAGAAATTTGTAATATTTCAAATATAAATAATATATAAATTATATTAAATTATTATTATTATACTTGATAACTGTGTTAACTCTGAAGGGTTATGGGGAATAATATGCCTACAAGACCAAGCTACACTGTCCTTCTGTTTTTCCCAGGGGCTGTCATGTAGGAATATTATTTTCCATAACTCTTCAAGCTCTAATTTTAAAAAGTTTTGCTTTACTTGTATTATTGTGATATTTTTGTGATATGAATAAAAATATTTTTAAAAACAACTCTTTCCTTTTATAATTTCTACTTGAAAGATTTGATTTATATGTGACTGTGAATAAAACAACAACAGCTGGGAGCAGTGCTGCAGATCTATATTCCCAGCACCTCGGGAAGGCTGAGGCAGGAGAATCACAAATTCAAGGCCAGCTGCGGCATCTTAGCAGGACACTGCCTCAAAATAAAAAATAAAAAGGACTAGAATGTAGTTCAGTGATAAAACACCCCTGGGACCAATCCCCACTACTAAATAATAAGGATAATAATAAAATTGAACAATGAACAGATTGGCTAACTTCCCCTTTGTCAGCAATTTATAAATGGGATAATTAAGCATCAGATCCCACAGGTTAATGGCTGACCCTTCAAAACAAAAAGGTTCCAGAACAGGGAATAAAATGGATAAACTCTCCGGCCTTAATTCATGATCTGTTACTAAATGTTTTCCTCCTCCTCCACTTTTTTTTCTTTCTTTCTTTTTGCAATACTAGTGATTGAACCCAGGGGATCTCTACCACTGAGCTATATCCTCAACCTTTTATATTTTTTATTTTGAGACAGGGTCTCCCTAAGTTGCTGAGGCTGGGATTTAAATGTTAATGCCTTTAGAGCCCTTCCTCCACCCTTATCAAAATAACCTGCCCCCTCCCAACCTGTTGCTAAGATAACCTGTCCCTGGAATTGTCCCTCCCCTACAGGGAGTTATGAAGTTTTTAATTAATACCTCCAGGGCTGCTTCCTGCCTGGATCACTCCATTTGGCTCTTACCCAGCCCATGTGCTTCTCACCGTTTGGCCATCCCACCTGGACCATCTCCCGAGCCTAGTCTTATGTGTAGAAAAAGAGAACTAAGAGGGAAGAAGCGGGGAGATAGGGATATAACTCAGTTGGTAGAGTACTTGCAGTTGGTAGAGTGCTTGCCCAAGGCTGTGGGCTCAATCCCCAGCACCACCACCCACCCCCCCACCCCCCAAAAAGAGGGAAGAAGGTAGGAGAACAAAGAAAGTCTAGGGTGTATAAAAGGGGCAGGACACCCTCATTTCTTGGTATACCAGGATACCAGCTCCCTCCTGGGAGAAACTGTGTTGCTCTCTTTTAAATAAACCCTGCTTTATATGCTTGCCTTGGTGTTCTTCTCTAATGTTCAAACTTCAACATGTGAGGAGGCAGTTTTGTCACCAAAAACCGGGCTATCAACATTACTATATCTGAGGTAATAATAGCCTTCCATAGGGCTTCCTTAGATCCCTAAAAGTGGCTCTGCCTCCATGGTATTTCTGGACCCTTCTGAAATCAGCACAGAATTAAAAAGAAGGAAGTAGTCAACTTGTGTTCCTATGTTATTTATGACTCCTGTTCCACAAGTCTCTTCCACAAGAAAGAAACTTCTCAAATAAGTTATCATAAAAGGATCAGACCCTAGTTGGGTGAGAGAGCACAAGCCTGTAATCCCAGCTATTTGGGAAGCTGAGGCAGGATGATTATGAGTTCAAGGCCAGCCTGGCCTCAAAATAAAAGGGCCAGGATGTAGATCAATGGAAGAAAGATTAACCCTCCATACTTCTCCCCCATTCAATCCACTGTACCACAAAAGACAAGAACGAAGAAGAAAAAAAAAAAAAAAAAACCCTGACTCTCCCAGCCCTAGTCACTCAATAAAAGGCTGGGCCATTCTTGTGTTCACAGGCAGTTTTGACTTCTCTTTCGATCTTGGCTGTTCCCTTCAGCTGGAGGCAAAGGCCCTTCCTTCTCTGCCCCTATCCCCAACGCTTTCCCTATATACTCCTGCTCACTTGAAGTAATAAGGTTGTGCCATTAATATAGACTGGACATATTTGTGACTTCCCACAGGGTCACAATTTATTGAATAACAACAAATTCACAAGCTGTATCACTTTCAAAGGTTACAATTCTTCAAGTACTGAATGGGTCCCTTGGAAGGAACAAGTCAGGCAGTGACAGGTTCTTTCATTCCAATCTTAATTACTAAGATCTAGAACATTCAAGTCACACGTGGCATCTTACACACTGATAAGGTATAAAGCTTGCAGAAAAGTGAAAAGGGTTAAGGGGGTTATAGTTCTAGGGGGCTGCTCTGAGAGTAAAGACAGACAGCAAATACAAATTCAAGAGATACTGCAAGTGGTCATATTGGAATTACTAAACATCTCCAGAACTTCAGGGTCCAGAGCAGGGAACTAACTAGGCCAAGGTCCAGACAGCAGGCAAGCAGTTTCAAAGTGGGCTGCATCAAACAGGAAGATCAAGCTGAGTGGAAACCCCATGGGCCCCCATAACCAGTCTTGGGATGCTTTTCCTTTCATGAATTTCAGGTAAGGGGGTTGTATCTGGTGAGAATAAGTTCATGGGTCTCAATTTCTTGATAAGCTCATGCATCCATGTGCTTCTGATTTAAATCAATACATTCACAGGAAGTCATTTTTATTAGCACTATTAATTTATCAGTTTGTGCCTTATGGTTATGCTGTGCAGATGGTGGGTTTTTTTGTACACATCAGGTACGAACAAGGGATATTGTCATTCTATTTTAGCCCATTTATACTCAATCCTGGCAAATTACTGCTTTCCAAAATGGAGTAGTTCAGAGGTAGGCAGGTCCTGAAAACTGCTGTTCTAGTCATCATGGAGTAACTCAAGGCAGGGCACAGCCTGCTCTCCACATTACTTCACTCAGATTCCATTCTTACTGGCTGGCACTAAGTCAAAAGTTCCCATCTCTGGTATCACCTTACAAGGGCTCCTACTTTAGATGCCAGTCGCCAGCCCTAGGTATATAGCTGGGTTCCCATGACATCTCCTTAGGTTTAATTTACTTAAATAGCTTATAGAACACAGACAAACACTTTACTGGTTTATTATAAATAATATTACAAAGGAAACATATGAAGAGATGCATAGAGTTAAGCAGGGAGAAGGGGCACGGACGTTCCATGCCCTTTTTGGGCAGGCCACTCTCTAGGAACCTCCCCAGGTTTAGCTATCTGGAAGCTTTCCAATCCCTGTCCTTTTGGGATTTTATGGAGGCTTTATTACATATGCATGATTGATTAAATCCTTGGCCATTGGTGATCAACCTTAACCTTTGGTTCCTTTCCCCTTAACCAGAATTTGTGGGGTGGGACTAAAAATGCTTGCCCTCCAGTTCTGCTTGGGTCTTTTGGGCGAACAGCCACATCCCCTCTGGAGATGGATGCTAGCCATCACTCAACTAATTCACGAACAAAAAGACATGATCACTTTGGAGATTCCAAGGATTTTAGAGTTGTATGTCAAGGATAAAGACCAAATATACATTTCACAATATTATACTTGACCTAAATAATTTCACTTAGTATCCAATCTCAAGTAGATGCTATTTCTTGGCAGGTTGAGAAATCTGAGAGGTAAAGTAAAATGGCTTTGTTATAGTTCACATGGCTGAAATGGAGAGCCAGTGTTCTGCTTCTGGAGCCCCCATGACTGTAGCTACTATTTTACCCAGCTCCATAGACCTAACTCTTGGGGAACAACAGTATTCTTTTTTTCTTTGTTGTTATTTATTGATTTATTTGTCTTTTTAAAAAAATTTTTTTATTGGTTGTTCAAAACATTACAAAGCTCTTGACATATCATATTTCATACATTTGATTCAAGTGGGTTATGAACTCCCATCTTTACCCCGTATACAGATTGCAGAATCACATCGGTTACACATCCACGTTTTTACATATTGCCATACTAGTGACTGTTGTATTCTGCTACCTTTCCTATCCTCTACTATCCCCCCTCCCCTCCCCTTCCATCTTCTCTCTCTACCCCATCTACTGTAATTCATCTCTCCCTTGTTTTTTTTTCCTTTCTCCTCACATCCTCTTATATGTAATTTTGTATAACAATGAGGGTCTCCTTTCATTTCCATGCAATTTCCCTTCTCTCCCCCTTTTCCTCCCACATCTCGTCCCTGTTTAACGTTAATCTTTTTCTCATGCTCTTCCTCCCTACTCTGTTCTTAGTTGCTCTCCTTTTATCAAAGAAGACATTTGGCATTTGTTTTTTAGGGATTGGCTAGTTTCACTTAGCATAATCTGCTCTAATGCCATCCATTCCCTGCAAATGCCATGATTTTGTCATTTTTTAATGCAGAGTAATACTCCATTGTGTATAGATGCCACATTTTTTAATCCATTCATCTATTGAAGGGCATCTAGGTTGGTTCCACAGTCTAGCTATTGTGAATTGCGATGCTATGAACATCGATGTAGCAGTATCCCTATAGTACGCTCTTTTAAGGTCTTCAGGGAATAGTCTGAGAAGGGCAATAGCTGGGTCAAATGGTGGTTCCATTCCCAGCTTTCCCAGGAATCTCCATACTGCTTTCCAAATTGGCCGCACCAATTTGCAGTCCCACCAGCAATGTACAAGTGTACCCTTTTCCCCACATCCTCGCCAGCACTTGTTGTTGATTGACTTCATAATGGCTGCCAATCTTACTGGAGTGAGATGGTATCTTAGGGTGGTTTTGATTTGCATTTCTCTGACTGCTAGAGATGGTGAGCATTTTTTCATGTACTTGTTGACTGATTGTATGTTCTCCTCTGAGAAGTATCTAACAACAGTATTCTTAAAGTAGAAGCAGAGAGGCCCAACACTAAAATACTAGCAGCTTTCCCCCCTTTATATAGTAGTCTCCCCTAGTCTGAGGGAGATACATTTCAAAACCCCCAATGGATGCTTGAAACTGTAGACAATTCAGAGCTTTATATAGGTGTAGCTACTAGTGATGAATGAATGGGTAGAACACAGACATGCTGGAAAAAGGAATGATTCCTGTCCTGGGAGGCAAGGCATGAGAGTTTATCACTCTACTCAGGAAGGCACACAACTCAAAACTTATTGCTTATTTATTTCTGGAATTTTTCATTTAATATTTTCAGACCATAGTCTGAAAGTGGAACTTCCAAGTGGGGACTGCTGAACACCTAGTCCAGTTTTGTTTCCTTCTCATTTACTAACTGCTGAAATCTGCAAGACAGTTTTCTGAGGCAGCAGCTCCAAGTGTAGGTATGGTGTCTCTCTTCTACACAGCTCCTGCAACAATACGCACACACTTTTATCAGCAAGACTGAGAGGAAACAAAGTCAGACTGTTTCTTCAATAATGTGACTTACTTCCTTTTTGTTAACTTTGTATTTTATTTCAAATGGCATAGAAGTCATCTTTGATTCTTATTAGAACAAAGCAAAACACTACTATACATTAGCCCACAATGGTTCAAGGGCCCAAGAGTTTTACAGACCACCTTCAATTACAACCTGGTTCTACTGGCTGGTTGTTTCTTTTCCTGCTGATACCTAATTTTTTTGTTTGTTTGTTTTTGTTTTTTTGGTGGGAGGTGGTAACTGGGAATAGAATCTAGGAGTGCTTTACTATTGAGCTACATTCCAGCCACCCCCCCACCCCCCGCTTTTTTTTTTTTTTAATTTTGAGACAGGATCTCAGTAAGTTGCTTAGGGCCTTGCTATGTTGCTGAGACTGGCCTCAAATTTGCAATCCTCTTGCCTTGGCCTCCCAAGTTGCTGGGATTATAGATGTGCACCAGCACACCAGGTTAAGGTACCCATCAAAGGACTACATGAGCAAATATACAGCCTATAGAATTCAACTTTAATATTTTGGGAGTTTTTTACTTATATTTGTAAAATCCAGGGTAAAGAAATATAAGCATACAAATGGGTCAATAGATCAATACAGATATAAGTATGTATTTAAATTTAAGGATAAATAAAATGAGAATTGAGCAGCCCAATTCTTGATTTAAAAAAACAGAAAGAGAGGAGCAAGTCACTGCCACCACAGGAGCCAGTGCGTACATGTGTCAGCAGGCTGGTCCAATGCCAGAGGAGACGGGCACTGGCATTCATGGCTACAGCAACATAGCTCCTTTGACTCTCCCATGAGTTTCAAGTCTGGAACACTCTCAATCCTTATCTTGTTTATCTGGTGATGAAGGGTTTCTAGGAAGGTTTAGCAGGACTTCAATTTTCTTAGCATCCTCCTCAGATTGATTTTTCCTTAGGCTGTTTTCAATTTCCTGAGGGAGGAGCTCAGTAAGTTGCAGTCTGGCTTTCCTGTAATCAAAGAGTAAAAAGGATGTAAATTATCCATTTCTTAGTTCTTACAGAGATTTAAAACAAAAATTATTTGTCTTACTTTCCCTGCTTTGGTAGGCAACTTATGAGCAAACACTATTCCTTGTGTTTCATATACAATGACTTTTCTCTCTCCTGACCTGTTCCACTCACAAGCCAATCATGCATGATTCCCACATTATCAAAACGGATGGTGTCATGGTGAAGGAAACCATATGTACTCAGGAGTACTAGACAGCAGCTCATTATGCTCATCTTACATAGAATCTGCACAGAGTCTGAGTACCCTACCCAGTAAATAGAGATTAATGTACCCCAGGAAATGACCAGGTGGGATACACAAAAATTTTCATGCTCCTTCCTCAGTGACATTCCATTCGTTAACAGCCACTATGTCTATTCAATTCCTCTGTGCCTACTGCAAGAAGGAAAAAAAAAATTTTTTTGGCACTGGAGATTGAACTCAGGGGCCAATAAGCCACATCCTTAGCCCTATTTTGTATTTATTTGGAGACACGTTCTCACTGAATTGCTTAGTGCCTCACTTTGGCTGAGGCTGGCTTTGAACTGGTGATCCTCCTGCCTCAGCTCCCAAGTTGCTTGGATTACAGGCGTGCATCGCCATGCCTGGCTAAAGTATAATTTTTGAATGTAGGAATTTAACATGTTTTGTATTCCTATAGATGTAAACAACATAGGGGCTATCACTTTTTAAACAAGCCAAGTAAAGCACCTTGATGTGTATTACCTTTAAGTAATTTAGTATGTAGTCAAGAACATAGGAAAAGAAAAATATGCAACCAAATGAAACTTTTAAGATTTTAATGTTTTTATTACAAAGTATCTAAAGAAAGATCCTCACCAAATTAAAATTAAAGTTAGTGCCTTTCAGGTTTCTTTTCTCCTTAATTAAAGAGAATAAGACCAAGAAGAGTAAACTTTTCTTACCTGGGTATAATGACATGATATGCCTGTCATCCTATCAACTTGGGAGGCTGAGGCAGGAGGACTGCAAGTTCAAAGCAAGCCTCAGCAATTTAGCAAGGCCCTAAGCAACTTAGTGAGACCCTGTCTTGAAATGAAAATAAAAATTGCTGGGGAAGTGGCTCAATAGTTAAGAGCCCCTGGGTTCAATCCCTAGTACCAACACCCCCCCCAAAAAAAAAAAAAAAACCAAAAAACTTTTTTGTGTTGGGTGGCAAGTTAGAGTACTTGGGTCAGCAGAGCATCACCCACCAAAACATCTCCTTACCATTCTTCCTGTTTCAGCTTATAGAATGCCTTTTGATCCTTCTGTTTTCTCTCCTGAACAGTCTCACCATAGTACTTCTGAAGTGCCATCATCAGGCCTCCTACAGGAGTGCTGAGGGAAAGTGGAGAGAAAGCTTAGGGAGAGTCCTCAGACCCCATGACATGTCAGCAACTCCACTAAGCAACAGCATTGACCCAGTTGTTCACTATCAGATAAAAGAACTTTGATAATTAAAGCATCTTTGTTAATGTACTTAACATCACTGGACAGTACACTTAAAAATGGTTAAGACTGAGGCTGGGGTTGTGGCTCAGTGGTAGAGCATTTGCCTAGCATGCATGAGGCACTGGGTTCGATTCCCAGCACCAAATTAAAAAAAAAACTAAATAAACAAAGGCATTGTGTCCATCTACAACTAAGAATATTTTTAGAAAATCGTTAAGATGGTAAATACTATGTAATATGATTTTATAATAAAAAAATTGCAGTTAACTTCAATACCTTGCCCCTACAAGTCAAGCTGGTATATTACCACTGCAACAAAAATAATGTCAACAGTGGATGTGGCATGTTGAATTTTTTTAATTAAAATTTTTAAAAAGAACCCAAAAATCTATAGTATTACCCCCCTCCTGAAAAGGGGGTGGGAAAAGGAAGAAGATAGGAAGAGAAAAAGGAAGAGAGAAAGGAGAATGTTTTTTATTCATATGAATGTCAACTAATAAAAACAGAAGGATTAATAGAATCATCATAACAATAGTTTGTAAACATAGTCAATTACAGCATGGATCATTAATGGATCATAAAAGCCATTAGAGGAAAAAGTTGGACAGTAGGATATTAACATAGTCTCATCCTACAGACACTTAGTATTCATGACTGGAAGGGAATACCTTTGCAATGGATAAATTTAGTAGATACTGCCTTAGCAGAATTCTAAAATAGTCTCCCCAAATTTGCTTTCTTAATTCCTTCACTGTGAACAGGATGAGATATTATGCCTATAACTGCATTAAGTTACATGGCAAAATGGATTTTACAAATATAATTAAGGTGACTATTCAGTTAAATTTGAGTTCATCTGGCAAACAGAAGCAGAAGATTCAAAGTACAAGGAGTACAAGAAGGTTTCAAGGTGCTGCTGCTGGTTTCAAACTGGAGGGGACCTGTGGAAGGAATGTGGGTGGCCTCAAGGAACAGAAAGCAGCATCTGCTTCACGGAAAGCAAGGAAACAGGGACCTTGGGCCTATCGACATGAAGAGCTGGATTCTTTCAACAGCCTGTATGAGCTTGAAAGCAGAGTCTTCTCCAGAACCCTGAGATAAGAGCACAGCCTGGCTAAAACCTTGATTTTTATCCTGTGAAACCCTAAGCAAATAAGCTCATCCAGGGCTGGGTTGTGGCTCAGTTCCAGACCGCTTGCCTAGCATGCCTGAGGTATGATTCCCAGCACCACATTAAAAAACAAACAAACAAACAAAAAACCTAAACAAAATAAAGGGTATTGTGTCCATCTACAACTAAAATAAATAAATAAATAAATAAATAAGCAAGCTCACCCAGACTTCTGTTTTGTGGGATAATAAGTGAGTATCGTTTTAAGGAGTTAGTTTGTGGTAATTTGTTACACAGCAATATAAAACCAATGTATCAAGTAATTAAAGTTAATATTACTTAAAATGGGTGACATGTCTCTTGATGTGATACAAAGAGGGTACTGCTTCACCTATGCTGTATTCCCAAAAACATAACCTAAATCTAATCATAAGGGGACAATCAAACTTATTTGAGAAATAATCTGAGCATTATAGTGATAACTGAGGAATTTTGAATATGGATCCTATCTTAGTAGTATTAGAACAATGTTTACTGTAATAATTGTATTATGATTTCATCCTAGGAGACACTGGTATATTTAGGGGTAAAGTATCATGAGGTCTCAAAAGCTTTATTCAAGAAAAAAAAAAAAAGGAAATGAAAAAACATACTTATATCCCACACATATACAGAGATACAGAAAACAAATGTGGCAAGATATTAACAATTGGTGAAACTAGGTGAAAGGAATATGGGGTTTTAATATACTAATTCATTCAACTTTTCTGCAGGTTTGAAATTGTTTAAAATTAAATGTTGGGAAAAAAATTAATCTATTAAGTTAAACCAAACCTAACCAAAAAAATTTCATAAAATGTGCTTATTAACTGTTTTATTCTTCCAGCTCCTTCTAACTACCTTCATTCAAATTATAAATAATCTCAGGTATTAGTGATATATAAATAGTTTTTGTTCAGTGAAAAGGAATTTGAATATAGACTCTATCTTAGATAGCTGTATTAAATCAATCTTAAATTATTTATCGTGATAAGTAAAAACAATTAGGGTAGAATTAGAATTGGACAAAGTCACGGCCAATACAAAACTAACAATCTTTTATAGGCTCTCATTATTAAATATGTTCTTTGAAAATAAATGTTAATTTTAATAGGCAAGGCATTAATAAAAGATGTACAAATTTAAAATACAATCATTTTAACACTTACCCCAACAAGCCTCCAATTATACCACCAGCCACCAGGCCTCGAATGCCTAAATTTATTCTGAAAAGACCTCCAGTGACAGCTATTTAAAAAGAATAAAGTTAACATTAAATAATCTTTGAATACAATAATTCCATTTTAAATTTTTCCTTCTATAATACAGTCCCCTAAGTGAGCTTCCTGAGCCTACTATTAACATACCACTACAAGAAAATAGCCCATACATAACTTTCCATCTACCTTGCAGATTCAAAAGAAGAAATCTCTTTTACAAAAATAAACGCGAGGGACTAGGGTTGTGGCTCAGTGGTGGAGTGCTCGCCTGGCATGTATGAGGCACTGGGTTCGATCCTCAGAACCACATAAATGTAAAATAAAGATATCATGTCCACCTAAAACTAAAAAAATAAATATTTAAATAATAAATAAATAAATAAACGCTACTTTAATGGATCCAATCTCTTCTCATTTTGCTCAGTGTTTTTCTATTTACATTTTAAAATCTGCATTTTATTTACTTCCATTCTTCTATTTCTTCCTTTTTCAGGGAAAGTTCACCCCAAATAAAAACCTAATCTTCAGGGGCTGGGGATGTGGCTCAAACGGTAGCACGCTCGTCTGGCGTGCGTGCGGCCCGGGTTCGATCCTCAGCACCACATACGAACAAAGATGTTGTGTCTGCCAAGAACTAAAAAATAAAAATATTAAAATTCTCTCTAAAAAAAAAAAAAAAAAAAAAAACCTAATCTTCAAGTAGCCCCAGTGACTAATGCCTTTTCCCAGCCTCACCCAGTCTGCAGCTGCACTGCAGCTCAGACAGGCGTGCAAAGCAATGGCCTACAGTGCCCCCTGGTGGCTGATGGAATGGTATGCACCTCTTCAATTTCTACTGGGATTGCATACATCTTATGTTCATTCATTTTCCTCTTTCAAGAAGCACAAGGCGACTAATACCATTACGAATGGCAATATTTGAGGCTTATAGTTTTATTTGAATATTCTATATTTATTCTTTACATTTTCTAAGTGAACAAGAACAAAAATCATCCTTACCCAGAGATAGTAATAAGCTGGTCTTATTTCCCTAGTCTCACAAACAAAATCTTTTTATAATGGGGCCACACTGTACATACTACACCTTTTATTTTCTTTGAACACATTATTAAATTTCATATCACTAAATTTTCTTCCACAATTCTATTCCATGGATGTACTACAAAGCATTGTCCATCATAGGTATTCTATTTATGGATGTTTTAAATAAAGGTGCAATAATTCCTGTACATAAATCTTTGTACATTAGAATAAACTCATAGAAATGGAATTCCTAGGACAAAAGACACAAAAATTTTAAAGGCTCTTTTTGGGGGGAGGGTACCAGAGATTGAACTTAGGGGCACTCAACCACTGAGCCAGCTCTATTTTGTATTTTATTTAGAGACAGGGACTCACTGAATTGCTTAGCACCTTGCTGTTGCTGAGACAGGCTTTGAATTCGAGATCCTCCTGCTTCAGCCTCCCAAGCCACTGGGATTACAGGTGTGCACCACCATTCCCCACAAAGGCTTTTGACTTAAATTACTAGACTGCTATTCAAAAAAGTTGCACTGTTACTTTCCCATTAAAAATATACAAATGCCCTGTTCTGTATTCTCTTATCTTTCCCACTTTAATAGACCAAAAGTGGTATCTAATTTAAGTCACATTTCCCCAAGTAGCAGAGAAAGATAGTTGTTCTACCACAGGTTTACAAGTTATCTGTGTCATGTATTTGAAAGAACAAATTCATGTTCTTTTTCCTATTTCCAACTGAGATATCTTTCTCTTTGATGTGTAAGAGATTTTACTGATTTCCTGCTTATGTTATTTTGAGATTGTTTACATACATCTGTAGTACTTGACATAGATAAGTTTAAAATTTTTATGTGGCTAAGTCTGCTAATAATTTCCTACTTATATATGTATACATACACATATGTATATACATACATACATTAACATATATTCCCACCTAGAAATCAGACATACATCTACTTCTATTTGTCTCCAAATATTTTGTGGATTTTTTTACATAACTATTTTAATGAATTTTAATTTGTTTTGTTGTAATGAATAGTTACAATTTCATTCCCTTCTAAACAGTTAATAATTGTTTCAGTCCATGATTCTTTCACCATCAGTCTGAACAATCACCTTTGCTCTAGTTTAGATGTTTGTGTGTGCTTCGTTTGTTCCTGATCTTTAAATTCTGTTTCACAGATCTGCCAATACTCCACTGTTTTTGTTGTAATTTTATTCACATTTTAATTTATGATAGTTGCAAGATCCCCTAATTATTCATGGAAATTTTTTGCTATGCTCACAGAATCTGAATTTTAAAGGGTTTAACACTGTATAAAGTTCTTTTTTTAAAAAAAAAATCTAATTTTGATTTAAATTATTTTCAATGAATACTGGGTTAACTGTATTAAATGCAACCCCATATTTATTATTATTTTATGATTTGTAATTTTCTTTATAGAAGTTGTACATTTATTAAATTTATTCCTTACATTACACTTCTGTTACTATTATAAATATTATTATATAATAAATATTATATGAATATTAAAATATAATTATTTTTCAAAGTATCACTCTAGGAATCTATATTGTTTCTTCCTTTCTAAAGCATTGCCTTTGTCCCTTCGGTTAATATATTTTTAAATTTTACTGAGGCATAATTTGCATACCACAAAATTAATCTAAATGAACAATTCAATGATTTTTTAGTAAAAATATTTAATGGATTCAGTGTGCAAAGGTCAGCACATTTTAGAACATTTCCGTCCTCACAAAAAGGTTTCTTGCATCTGCTTGCAGTTACTCCTGTTCCCAACTTCTTCTTAGGCAATCTAATTCACTTGCTAGCTGGTTGATTTTCCTGTTCTGGGCATGTCTCTTTTTCTTTTCTTTCTTTATTATTTATTTATTTATATTTATGTGGTGCTGAGGATCGAACCCAGAGCCTCATGCGTGCAAGGCAAACGCTCTACCACTGAGCTACAACCCAGCCCCCTTTCTTTTTTTTGATACTGGGGATTAAACCTGGGGGTACCCTATCCTTAGCCATATTTAATTTTTATTTTTGAGATAGGGTCTCATTAAGTTGCTCAGATTGGCCTCAAACTTGTGATCCTCCTGCCTCAACTTTCTGAATTGCTGGGATTATAAAGGTATGCCACCAGGCCCAGTTCCATTTTCTTAATAATGCCTTCTTTTGAAATATAAAATTTTGATGAAATCCAATTTACATCAACTTTTTCTTAACTAATTATGCTATCATATTTAAGTCTTTGCCTAATGTCACAAAGTTTTATTCTTGCATGTTCTTTCTAGTTTTATAGTTTTAGCTCCTACATTGAAGTCTTTGATCTCTTGAGTTAATTTTTGTGTATGGTATGAGGAAGCAAAGTTCACCCCTTGTACAAGGGACTATGCAATACTCCACCACTCCACATGCCTGCCACCACTGAATTAGTTTGACATCTCTGGAAGCCAACTGACCAGAAATATAAGATACAGATTTCTGGACTCTCCATTCTGTTTCACTTACCTATCCTTAGGCCAATATAGTGCCTTGATTACTACAGTTTTATAGTAAGTTTTGAAATTGGAAAGTATACGTCCTCCAACTTTATTTTTTTCTTTTTCAAAATTGTTTTGCTTACTCTGTGTTCTTTGACTCTCCAAATAAATAAATAAATCAGCTATTTATTTCTGCAAAAGATATTTTAAGCTTCTTGGGATTCTGACAGGGTTTTAACTTTAGATCAATCTGGGGAGAATCGCCTTCTTAATAATCTTTAATCTTCACACCTAAAATCTGGATCAGATACCAAAATGCTAAACTTGCACTAATAGGATATTAAAAGGTTTATTACACACACAACGAAACTTAAGGAGGAGACCAAGGTAGATTTCTAACTATAAAAATGATCCAAAAATGGCCTTAAAGAGCTAGAAGGGTGATTGGCTTGGGTTTTTATGGTGGTGGAAGGTAGGATTAGAGTGAAAGCTTTGCACAGACTGGAGCTTGCATGGTTTAAACCACCTGCTGGCACCAATAAAAGGTGGCCCATAGCACTTGGGCTTTTTTATGGGAGAAGGAGGAGACAGTATTGGGATTTGAACCCAGTGGCACTTTATCACTGAGCTACAATCCCAATTCTTATTTATATTGAGACGGGGTCTCACTAAATTGCCCAGGCTGACATAGCAGCACAATTCACAATAGCTAGACTGTGGAACCAACCCCGATGCCCCTCAATAGATGAATGGATAAAAAAAATGTGGCATTTATATACAATGGAGTACTACGCAGCACTAAGAAATGACAAAATCATGGAATTTGCAGGGAAATGGATGGCATTAGAGCAGATTATGCTAAGTGAAGCTAGCCAATCCCTAAAAAACAAATGCCAAATGTCTTCTTTGATATAATGAGAGCAACCAAGAACAGAGCAGGGAGGAAGAGCAGGAGGAAAAGATTAACATTAAGCAGAGTCATGAAGTGGGAGGGAAAGGGAGAGAAAAGGGAAATTGCATGGAAATGGAAGGAGACCCTCATTGTTATACAAGATTACATATAAGAGTTTGTGAGGGGAATGGGAAAAAAATAAGGAGAGAAATGATTTACAGTAGGTGGGGTAGAGAGAGAAGATGGGAGGGGAGGGGAGGGGGGATAGTAGAGAATAGGAAAGGTAGCAGAATACAACAGTTACTATTATGGTATTATGTAAAAATGTGGATGTGTAACCGATGTGATTCTGCAATCTTTGTAATGTTTTGAATAACCAATTAAAAAAAATAAATAAATAAATAAATAAATAATAATAATAAATTGCCCAGGCTGGCCTTGAACTCGTGATCCTCTTGCCTCATTCTCCAGAGATGCTGGGATTACTATGCCTGCTAGCACTTGGGCTTTCTTGTCTTTAATTTTTTTTTTTTTTTTTTTTTTTGGTCTTTTTTAAGAAGAGGAAAAGTTGAGCTGGGGCTGGGGCTCAGCAGTAGCACACTTGCCTGGCATGTGTGAGGCACTGGGTTCGATTCTCAGCACCGCATATAAATAAATTAAAAAAATAAAGATCTAGCGATAACTAAAAAAATTTAAAAAATTTTTAAAAAGAAGAGGAAAAGTTTATTTTGGCTCATGGTTTTAGAGGTTTAGTCCATGACTGGCCCAGTCCACTGCTATGGGCCCAAGGTAAGGAAGAACAACATGGTGGAAGGTTGTAGTAGAAGAACTGTGTTCACTTCATGGTGGCCAGGAAGCAGAGAGCACTTGGTCTTTCTTATTGTCTTGTTAAGATGTGGGACACAAAGAAAGGGGACTTCCAGTTTTTGATGTGGTATAAGATTAGAATTTATCACTCTATCCTAATGAGTAAAAAGCTAAATAAATTGAAAACAACTACAACTCTTTTCTTAGATCTATCACAGATGTGAGGTCACAAGGTAAACTGTTGACCTCAAAATTGAGAAGGCAGACAGATGAACATAGAGAATCACAACTTGCTGGAACTGGTATTGAGTAGGAAAACCTGAACTATAAATGACAAATTGCTGGAAGCTCAGTGTAGGGGAGTCTGAGAGAGAAAAACTCCGTTGCTCAGTCACAGAGGATCCCACACTACTATTTACCTCCAAGAGTTCTACTAAGTTTTTACAGTGAAGGTCTCAGAAAAATCCCATCACCCATATTGAACTACACCACAGCAGCTGCCCTCAAGATAAGTGATTTTACAGAGTCTAATTTATTTATCAGAGGTTTTTATATAAACCTAGGGAATATCCAACTTCAACCTGCTTTAGCCTTCCATGTGGAAGAAGGGAAATATCCAACTCTAGTCTACACTACCCATTTTGTTCCACCTAAGGAAAACATGAGACACACTTGTAAGCTATCAGAGGCACATGTTTACCACAATGGAGACCTAATCATGGGACTACAGAAGGCTTTACTCTAGCACACCTTGCCACCACATTACTAAAGTCCTACTTGCTACAGTTCCTTTTACCTAGTACAGTATGCCCAGCTATCAAGTTACATGGCATACAAAAAGGCAAAATCATCACTTGAAGAGACAGAATAAGTATCTTAACCAAACCCAGTTGTGATAGAGATGTGGGAATTATCAGACTGAGAATTTAAAATACTATAATTAATATGCTAAGGATTATAGTGGATAAAGTAGACAGCATGAAAGAACAGGTGATACAAAGAAATGGAATTTTAAGGAAGAACCAAAAAGAAATGCTGGAGATCAAAAACTGTAAAAGCAATGAATAATGCCTCTTTAGGGACTCATTGGTAGAAGGAACACAGCTGGTAAAAAGACTCTCTTGGCTTTAACATATGTCAACAGAAATTTCCAAAACAGAAAAGCAAAGGGGGGTGGGGGAAACTCCAGAGTATCCAAGAACTGTAGGACAACTTCAAAAGGTTTAACATGAGTAGATGGAATGGAAGAAGAAAGAAAGGAACTAAGGAACTCAGGAAATGTTTGAAACAAATGGAATCCCTCTACATTAATGTCAGAAAACAAACCAAATTTAGGAAGCTGAAGAAACACCAAGCAGGATAACTGGCTCCCAAATTACACATGGGCATAGCAACTTCAAACTGTAGAAAATCCCAAGATAAAGAAAGGAATACTAGGCTGGAGATATAGTTCAATGGTAGGGTAACTTGCTTAGCATGTGTAAGACCCTGAGTTCAATCCTACACATACACTTTCTTAAGAAGCCAGAGAGGAATAGGGGGACACCTTCCTTACCTGCAAAGATATCTGCATAAGACTTCTAGAAACCACACATGCAAAGTGAGAGCAGGGGGAAATATTTAGTGTTAAGAGAAAAAAAAAAAATCACCAACGATGTTCAATCCATTCATGTAATATTATTACTGATATGGTTGGATTAAGGCCTGCCATTTTGCTATTTCTTTTCTGTTTCTTCTTTAATTCCATTTTGATCTTTCTGATTTAAGCTTCACCCCCAGTCATTGTTATTTTCTGTTTTCAGACAGGGTCTTTTTTGAGTTGCCCAGGCTGGTCTCAAACTTGATGATCCTCCTGCTTCAGCTTCCTGGAGATTACAGGTGCTCAGGATGCCCATACTTCTAAAGTTACTGTCTTATTACTTTGTTCCAATGAAACACTACTCTTCTACCACTTTTGTGCTCTTGTTGTCCTATCTGTGGTGTATGTAGTTAAATTCAACAATGCAATGTTATAATTTTGTTTCATACAACCTTATGTATTTTTAAGGTTAAGGGTCAGAAGAAAAAAATTATTTTTACAGTGTTTTATAATAACCTACCCATTTACCATTTCTAGCATTTCCATCTCCTCCTGTGGACTCAGGTGACAATTTGGTGTCATTCCCTTATTACAATATAACTGCACTCCTTCCCTCTCCTTTTTGCTACTATTGTTCCAGATATCATTAAATGTTATGTACCTGATGCTTTATTTTTATTAGTTTTGTCTGTTTTTTTTTTTTTTTTGAATCTCCATGTTGCCTTTGATAGTTACTTAGATAACCACCTTTATCAATACTATTAACTAACTCTTCATGTAGATTTAAGTTAATCTCTGGTATCACTTCCATTTTTAAAGGCAGATTTGCAAGCAATGAATTGTCTTTATTTATCTGGCAATGTCTTTATTCTGCCTTTTTTTTTTGGGGGGGAAGGGGTGCTGTGGATTTAACCCAGGAGTGCTTAACCACTGAGTTATCCGCAGACCTTTTTCTTTTTTGAGACAGGAGAGTCTTGCAAAGTTGCTCAGGGTGTCACTAAATTGCTGAGATTGGCCTCAAACTTGCAATCCTGCCTCAGTCTTCAGAGTTGCTGGCATTACAAGTGAATGCCACCATTTCATTTTTTATTTTTTTACTTTTTAGTATTGGGGATTGAACTCAGGGGCACCTAACAACTGAGCCACATCCCCATCCCTTTTTCTTTTTTGAGACAGGGTCTCATTAAATTGCTTAGGGCCTCACTAAATTGCTGAGGCTGGCCTTGAGCTTGCCATCCTCCTGTCTTCAGAGTTGCTAGAATGCCTTGAGCCCAGGGAAGAATTGTTTTTCTTGCTGCTTTTAAGATTTTCCTTGTTTTTCAATAGTTTAAATATGACATATCTAGGTACAAATCTGTTTTATGTTTTCCTTAGAGTTTGTTACATTTCTTGGATATGTAGATTAATGTTTCTCACCAAATTTGGGAGTCTGTGGCTACTATTTCTTCAAATACTTTTCCTATTTCCTTTCTCTCTTTCCACACTCCATCTGCTGGAATGCTTGACGGTGTCCCATAGATCTCTGATGTTCCATTTGTCTTTGTTCACTTTTTAAATTCTGTCCTTCAGAAGAGATTATCTATCTTCAAGTTCACTGAACTTTCTTCTGCTACCTCAAATCTATTGCTGAATTTTTTCTCTTCAGTAAATTTTAAATTTCTATTATTGTACTTATTACCTCCAGAATTTCCATTTAATTACTTTTATGATTTCTTTCTTTACCTATATCTATATGTTAACTCACTGTCCTCATACTTTTAAGAGACATCATGTGAAGTCTATTGTTAGTTATGTACACAGAGAGGCCCCATCAGAGGAAATTCCCATTGCTTTTTTCCTAGTGTTTCAATGTGACTTTGTTGTGATTGTTGAAAACTGGACATTTTAAGTAATATGCCACAGCAACTCTGGAGTTAGAACATGTCCCCTTTAGGGGCATGGCTGTGGTTCTTTATTTATGTGATAACTTGTCTAGACCAGTTTTGTGGAGTCTATTTTGCTACAGAGTATAGCCACTGATGACTGCTCTCAGTTTTTATTTTTGTCTCCCATCCTAGGAATTGCACCAGCTTAGTTGTCAATGATTCATTAAAACAATAAGACTTGTATCCTATACAAGTGAATTTGTCTGTGGCTTAGGGAATACATTTACAAGTTATTCAGTTTACATATCTTTTTTTGGTTTTTACTTTTTGTGTTCACAAGGACTCGCATCTACCCAAAAAGTAACTTGTTAGAACCCTAACCTGAGTATACTTGGAACCTTATCCATGTGCACAAGCTTCCAGGGCATATGGGGTAAATATGATCTCATTATGGCCCTTTTTGGCTTTCTCTCTTGAAGACAGGATCTCACTATATTTCCCAGGCTGGTCTTGAATTCCTGAGCTCAAGTGATCCCTCTGTCTCTGCCTCCCACACAGGGACTACAGGCATATCAATGCAACGCACCAAGCTGTTTCTTTGGTTTTACTGTTCCTAAGATCCTCATTAAAATTCTGCCTCATCCGCTGGTCTATGGCTTTTCCTGAAACAGTATCTAAACCTCAGGCTAACTGTGTGATGTTTGAATTCCTTGATTGAAACTGCTTTCAGCAACTTCCCTACACACGGAAATTTCTGTGCTCTGCTCCAAATGTCAGCCCCCTCAAGTAACAAAACCCTCTCAGCCTACCCTTCCTTTGTGGGACTTCTGCACCACAGAGCTGGAGGCCCAGGGGTTGGAACAGCCTCAGGATAAATCACCACAGACTCTTATTGCTCTTACCAAGATTCAGTAGACATTCTTGAATAAAGGCTTCTCAATTTGTCAGGTGCCTTGGATCAATTTCCAGTATCTTTAAAAAGTTGGTTTTTTGGATAATGTTGTTCAGTGTTATTGGTTCTTTTTGGGAAGAGGGTTTTCCAAGATCCTCACTAAGCCATTCTGGATGTTGAATGTTTTTGTTTTTTTTAAATATCCAGACCAATGCCAAATAATTATCAAAGAGACATTCTTGATATTATTCTGACTTTATGGGAAATTACTCTAGCATTACACCATCATATATAATGTTGATTGCTGTTTGAGATAAAAATTGATATTGTGTCAGATACACCTTGCTTATTTTACAAATCATTTTCACATTCAAACAAGATATATTTATTCTAAGACAGATATGGTGGTACACACCTATAATCCTACTCATTAACAAGGCTGCCAAGAAGATTGCAAGTTCCAGGCCAGCCTCAGTATCTTAGCAAGAACCTGTCTCAAAAAATAAAAAAAGGCTGGAGATGTAGCTTAGTGATTGAGCACTCCTGGATTCAATCTTTAATACTGGAAAAAAAAAAAAGTCTATTTGGCTGTGTCAAATGATTGTGAAATGAAAAATGAAAGACAAATACTTCCTATGAAATCATTAAGTTGGTTTGGCAGAGAAGCAAAACAAGTTAACAGCTACCATATAATGTTTTAAGTATTTCAATAAAACTACAGTTAATTATGGAAACATAGGGAAAAGATACCTAAGCAGAACTAAAGGAAGAAAAATGGGGGTGAAGGAGAACTCCTTGGGGAAGAAGCTAAGGCTGACAAATGACCTGGACTTTGAAAGATAAGTAGAAGCTGGATGTGATGACACATGCCTATAATTCCAGCATCTTAGAAGGTTGAAGTAGGAGGATCACAAGTTTGAGGCCAGACTAAGCAACTTAGCAAGATCCTTAGCAACTCAGCAAGACCCTGCCTCAAAGTAAAAAAGTTTTAAAAAGGACTGAGCATATAGCTCAGTGGTAAATCGCCCCTGGATGCAATCCAAAGGAAGAAAAGAAAAGAAAGAGGGAAAGGGAGGAAGACATGAAGAAAGAAAAAAAAAGAAAGAAAAGTAGGAGCTGAACAAAGTGTTTGCAGGACTGGGAAAGGGTATTCAATAACAGTAACCAAATCATGTAAAGCAAGAATATACTGGATTTGGAAAATTCAAAATTTATAAAGCTAAGGCCCAAAAGTGGTAAATGGAAACTAGATAAAGAATTGATATTAATGTGATGGGAAACAACAGAAGAACTTCTGAAAGAAAGTCTTAAAATCCCAGTCAGATTTTGAAAAAGACAGTGCAATGGCTCGGGACAGTGGTACAACTTGAAAGGCTAGGAGGACAGCCTGGGCAACTTGGCAAGATGCTGTGACAAAACAAAATATAAAAAGGGTTAGGATAAAGCTCAGTGGTAAAATGCTCCTAGGTTCATACCCCACCAAAAATGAAAACAACAAAGGAAGACAAGAAGGAAGAAAAACAAAAAGAAAGCATGCACCCAGGGGCAAGATGATGCTAACATGGCTAAATCCCTACAGGTAAAAGGGTATGTAGTGTTCTTTGCATTATTATTTTATTTATTTTGGTTGACTGAACCCAGGGGCATTTTAACACTGAGCTAAATCCTTGGTCCTTTTTATTTCTGATTTTGAGATAAGATCTTTTGGAGCTGCTGAGGCAGGGCTCAAACTTGGCAATGCCCCTGCCTTAGTCTCGTGAGTCACTGAGATTACAGGTGTGTGCCACGATGCCCAGCTAATTTTGCAACTTTATGTAAGCTTGAAATTATTTCCAAATTAAAAAAGAAAATTTCAAAATAGATATATCTTTTAAAAAAATTTTTTAGTTGCAGATGGACACAATACCTTTATTTTATTTACTTACTTTTATGTGGTGCTGAGGCTCACAGTGCCTCACATGTGCTAGACAAACGCTCTACCTCTGAACTACAATCCCAGCTCCCAAATAAAAAAAGTTTTAAATGTGGCATATGTATGTGTGTGTGTTTTTTTATGCGAGAGAATGTACGTGAGTTAGTGGACAATTGAGTGTATAAGACACTTAGCTTCATTTATCTTTCTGAAAACATTGTGATTTTTTTTAATGTTTATTTATATATATATATATATATATATATATATATATATATATATATACATATATACACACACACACACATATATACTTAC
Source organism: Callospermophilus lateralis (assembly GCF_048772815.1). Taxonomy (NCBI): domain Eukaryota; kingdom Metazoa; phylum Chordata; class Mammalia; order Rodentia; family Sciuridae; genus Callospermophilus; species Callospermophilus lateralis. The sequence continues at coordinate 58,832,017 of NC_135314.1, forward strand.
ACCTATGTATGTATAATATACATATACGTATTTTGAATTGACAAATAGAAATTATATGTGTGTATGGTGTATGATATGATGTTCTGAAATATGTATACACCAATAATGGCTAAATCAAGCTAATTAACATAAACATTTCCTCCCATATTCATTTTGTTTGCTAGTAAAAACACTTAAAAAAATCTTCTCTCTTAGCAACTTTGAAGTATACAATAGATCAATGTTAACTAGTCACTATGTTGTACAACAAATATCTTAAAACTTATTCCTCCTAACTGAAATTTTGTATCCTTTGACCAACATCTTCCCAATTCTCCCAAACTCTAATCCCTGGTAATCACCATTCTATTCTCCATTTTTAATGAACACTTTAAAGAGGGCATATCTAGTAGAGGAAGAAGCTTTAAAAGAAAAATCATAACTCTTACCACAAAAATATGGTTCTTGCTACCTCATATGACCAGTCTCATCCCAAGCTACTCTTCCCTTCATTATGTTTGAACCACATTAACCTGTTTCTAAGGAACTTTATTGCTATAGAGTCCTCCCCTTGATACTTCTGCTGGTCTTTTTTGCATTCTTCAGATGTCAGCTTAAATGTTAACTTTCTCAGAAAGGCATTCTTTGACCACCTAATTCACTTTAAATCCCCTTGTCCTATGTATTTGTTGCTTCCTATTACAGGAACCTGTTTTTTCCCATCCTCATGAGACTTTAAAATTCAATGAAAAAGAAAAGGATCTTATCTGTTTATTCACTAAGCATACCAAGGGCCAAATCCAAAGCTGTCCATAAACATGTTTGTATTGAATGTTGAATGAAGTACGATATGAAGCCAACCAAAGAACTCAGTACTTCTGATATGCAAGTCCTTACATATTTTCTAAGCCATATTTGAGGTTGAAAAATGTAAGCAAGAACAAAAATGTCTTACCTCCTGCAATGACAAAATGGCTCATAGCATTTTTATTTCGGTACACAGTTAATCCAGTGTTCACTGAGCTGGGATGGAAGAAAAACATACAATTCAAAGCATATCCCATTTACCTTCTTGACTGCTGTTCTCATTAAAATGATAGGTATGACAAAAACCGAATCTTTTTTTTTTTTTGAGAAAAAAAAAAAAAGCATTCTGGTCTATTCAGTTAGAAATTAGCCATATTAAACTACTGTCACATCAAAAGAGATAAGGCCAAAAGGAAAAAGACAGAGAAATTTAAAACTTAAGCAGGTTAGAATAAATTCTATTGAAATTCAAAAGAAAAATCACTGTCTTTCTCCAGTGATATTCTTCCTCCCTCAAGTTCTTCCTGCCTCCAGAACACATGAACCTATAGTTGTTAGATTAAGAAACACTTATTGCTGTGTGTGGTGGTGCACACCTATAATCTCAGTGGCTTGGGAGGCTGAGTTCAAAGCCAGCTCAGCAAAAGCAAGGAGCTAAGCAACTCAATGAGACACTTTCTCTAAGTAAAATACAAAATAGAGCTGGGAATGTAGCTCAGTGGTAGAGTGCCCCTGAGTACAACATTAAAGGTGATTGTCTCATTTTTCAAACTACTAGCCTTGTTTTTCTCCCCATCCCTTTTTTTAAAACATAAAATTCCATTTGATTTTAATAGTCTTATAGCCATCATCATCATCAATAAATGATGAAAAATTTTTCTTGAATATTCAGAAATAAAAACATTAAAAAATTGAAACATAAAAGTTTTGAAATTTCTCTTTCTTAGGAAACTTGTATGTATTTTGATAGTAGTTGGTAGACATCTATCAGTTATACCAAAAATTACAATTGGACCAATCTCTTACATAAACAAAAGTTCTTGAGAAAAAGGCATTATGAATCACTTCAACATGTTTTTTATAATCTCAAAAGATGCACTACAAAAATATCAAGACTCTCTCTCAAAACTCAGATAACTTACTTGAATATAGTCACAAACACTGCAGTTCTCCAACTCCAGCGCCAGCCATACCGAATGAAGCCTCGTGTGGCAGCACGATGCGCACATTGCTAAAGTTTATAAAAAAGCTGTGAGATTCCAAAACACCTTGATGCTTTCCTTATTCTAAAAATTATGGGGGCAAGAGGAATGCCAGCTATAAATTAGTCAGATAGAAATTGTTATGGGCCAGGCTATATGGGCAATGACCAAACAGACTCCATTTTACCCTGAGACTCAATGTCATATAAGAAATGCTTCTCCCATGGGAATACTCTGCCTCTATCAAGAGTTGCTTAGTATAGCATGTTTGGCAACACAAAATGGCAATTCTCATACAATGTGAAATTGTTCTCTCTTTGGTTCCCATTTTTCTTGGGCAATGTACCCTGTCAGAGATTGACTGTCTAGACACCAGTAACCATTCTCTAACTCGTACTCAAGTAGGGTCATTTCGACCCACTTCCGTTCTGCTTGCTTGCTGCTATGCCAACCTAAAAGTCCCATGGGAAATACCAATGTACCCATTGCATTGTTATGCTAACTGTTGAATTCAGCTTCTGTACCCCTGCTTGCTTGCAGCTACATCAACCCGGATGTGGTTTTTGCAGTTTTTGCCTTTAAAGAATCTGAAATGCTCAGGCTTGATGCTGTTCCTTGAACAGACAGTTATGGGTCCTGTGGGGTGCAGTTACAGGCCAGCCAGCTAAATAAAGACTCTCTCTTTTTTTAATATATCTTTATTTTATTTTTATGTGGTGCTGAGGATCGAACCCAGTGCCTCAAGCACACTAGGCAAGTGCTGTACCACTGAGCCACAATCCCAGCCCCACTAAATAAAGACTCTCCAATTCAGACAAAATAGACTTGGTACATTTTCTGAGAGGTCTGTCCCATAACAGAAATAACATAAAAATCTCTAGAATTATCATTCTTTAAGTACTAAGGTTTAAACAAGTCTCTTGTGCATCCTGTTTTTATCAGGAGATGGAAAAGAAACAGAATTGCCAATGTCAATTGCAAGTAATCCATCAACTAAGTATCTAAAGCGAATCTATCTGGCAACCACCATGACAGACATAAATCAGGATTAGACATGTTCTTCATTAAAACAAAACAAAACAAAAAAATACTCCCAGTGGCACACACCAGTAATCCCAGTGGCTCGGGAAGCTGAGACAGGAGAATCTTGAGTTCAAAGCCAGACTCAGCAAGAGCGAGGTGCTAAGCAACTCACTGAGACCCTAAAGTACAAAAAAAGGGCTGGGGATGTGGTTCATTGGTCAAGTGCCCCTGAGTTCAATCCTTGGAACCAAAAAAAAAAAAAAAATCAACTAGGGGTTCATACACCCTGAGTTCAAACCCCTAGCACCACACACACACACACACACACACACACACATACACAGATGATGAGATTAGAAAATGGCCATTTGGCAACCACCACAATAATAACTAGTTCAAGCAAGAATCATAATTGAATGCCAAAATTAGATTTAAAAAATTGGATATTTACTAATCTCAAAAAGTCTAACAAGTATCTGTAAAATACTTTCTATTAGAGAGAGGAAAATACAGTAATTTTATGGTGGCTAAACTTGGCAGGTATCATCTTAACCAAGTAACTAAAGTAAAAATCACCAGTAAAAGGACAAATTGATATCATGTGCTTCTGATCAACTGTGCTGAGAATACAGTATCAATTAATAATAAGTATCAATAGAGTAACCTGCCAAAAAAGTATAGAATGAATCAAATTGAAGGGCATTCTACAAAATATATGGTCCTCAGTCTTCAAAACTGTCAAAGTCAGAAAAGGCAAAGAGAGAGAAATAATTCCAGACTAAAAGAAACTAAAAAGTGGCATAAAAGACAAATTTAACATGTAATCTATGGCTCCTAGATCAGATAAAAATTTTTATTTATTTTTTAAATAAATGAGATAAGCTGAAGAGCTAGCAAAATTTACAAAAGGTCCATATACTATAGTGGACCTTATGTAAATAGTGGTCCACCACAACAATATTAATTTCCTGAACTTGATCATTATAACTGTAGTTGGTTTTATAAGAAATGGCCTTGGCTTTTGGAAATACACACTAAATTATTTATCATGTCTATAACTTACTCTCAAACAGTCCAGAAAAAAAATAGTATTTATTATACAGAGAGAATGACAAAACAAACATGGTAAAACGTTAAATTTTACAGAATCTGGATGAAAGGTATGTAGGGAATCTTGTGCTATTTTTTGCAACTTTTCCTTAAGCCTGATGACTTCAAAATAAAAAGTTTAAAAAAGAAACTTTTCTTGGGACACAGTGATACATGCTTATGTCAGCAATTATGGAGGCTGAGGCAGGAGGATATCAAGTCCAACGCCAGCCTCAGCAATCAAGCAATACCCTGTCTACAAATAAAAAATAAAAAGGGCTGGAGAAGTTCAATCCCAGTCATAGTTGTGATCCTATATGCCTATTTTAAAGAAGTCTAATAAACAATATATACACATTACACATCAGCATTAGGACTTCTGTTGTTATTTAGATTAATTTCTTAAAAACCCTCCTAAACTACAACCTAACAGAATGACTAAGTGTAAATAGCTAAGTTTGTATGCCCCTAAATACTATTTAAATCACCAGTACTTACCACAGCATCAAACCGGTTATGATAAATTTCTGCTTGGCTCTGCTCAATGTAGCGTTGTTTAGCATGAATAAAAGCTGGTATTCCACCATATGCCCAGCCAATGACGCCTGCTGAAGCTGCTGCCCTATAGATATTCTCAAGTTCCTTTGAAATTCTCTGTTGTTCACTAAAACATCAAAAAGATAACATATTGAGACATTATCCAAAACACTATGAAGAACTATCCAAAATGCTACCAAGCCCGGTGGTGCATGCCTGTAATCCCAGCAACTCAGGGGGCTGAGGCAGGAGGATCACAAGTTGAGAGACAGCCTCAACAACTCAGCAAGGCCCCAAGATGAAGCCTAAATAATTAAACACAGTCTGTCAGTTCCCTTGCTACAACTATCTCGGCAATATTATAAAGCTTCAATTTTAATTTAACCCCTTCATAACAGCGTAGTATAGTAAATTACTTCATGATAGGGTAATCTTTTCACAAGTGATTAATAAGTTAATGAATTCAGTGTTTTGAATTATTATAAATAAATTCAATCTAAAGGGTTATCTTCTATTTTAAAATCTAGTTATGATGAGAAATGGCAGAAGGGTATAGCTAAACACTACACTGGTATAGTTCAGTGTTACAATGCTTGCCTAGCAAGAATAAGGCTCTGAGCTCATTCCAAGCACAGAACAAAAACAACAACCCAATAGTTGATACTGTTTAATTCTTCCTTGGGCAAAATAAAAAACTGACAACCTTCTCTGGCCCTCTTCAATCTCCACTTGAGGGGCGGTGAAGGAACATTATTGGTCATGAAATACCAACAAGTCTGGAATCAAATGAAATACAAAAAAGAATATTGGAGTAGATTTCTGCAGACATGGAAGTCAGTGGTTTCTAGCTTGGCCCAACTTTTCTTACCTGTAAAATTAGGGCACTGATTTCAATAGGACTACATCCCTATGTACCTAAGTATCCATCCCTAGGAGCTCTTTCAGTGAGTGAGCCTTAACATTAAAAACCTATCAATCAACTATCAAATGGCAAAATCAGGATACAACCTTCTTCCACAAATATTAGAACCTCTAATCTCACTTAAAAATAAACCACCACCCCTGGGTTCTTGGCCCCAGGCTAACTCTTTCGTGGCCCCTCCCCACAGACCCTGGGCATTTTTTACTCTCTGACAAACAGCTCCCGGAGGCGATCCCAACCGGATTCCGGGTAATAGGGTTCTTGGACTAAGGAAGGCAACTTCTGATTCTCCACCAGTGATTCCGAGTCGGCAGCCACAGCTCCGGCAGCAAAGACTCGGGGGGAAGGACGCCGTGCGCTGCAAAAGAAGCTCGCGGGAACCGGTGGCGGCTCCTCCATGCCCTCTCTTGACCTGCGGACACACACTCTTGCGCACTCAGAACACCAAGGCCGGCTGAGAGCGCCTTTGGAGAGAGTGTGGATAACTGCACGAATCAGTGAGAACTACGGCAACAGGCCCGAACTAATGCACTGCTTGATCCCCTGCCACAGGACTTAGACATTCTCCCTCTCAGCCCCAGTATTCCTTTGGAGGCCCCAGGGAACATGAAACAGGAAGTCCCGCCTCCGTCAGGACAGAGGCAAAAGACTGGGCTACTGCAGAGACTGCGCCGAAAATACTTCCTGTCGGGGCAGGACGGGCGGCCGCGGTGCTGGACCGCCCCGGAAGTGAGTTGGCAGTCAGTGACTGCGTCCTCTTTCCGGGCCGCCTAGGTTCACTTACATGGGTTTGGGGGCAGGTTCTGCGTATTTGAAGGTGGCCACGTACTGAAGTAGGTTATCGTATTTAAAATGCCAGACCCGGGCACGGTGTCGCAGGCCTAGAATCCCAACGGCTCGGGAGGATAAGGCCGGAGAAACACAACTTTAAGGCCAGCCTCTGCATCTGAGGTCCTAAGCAGCTTAGTGACACCCTGTCTCAAAACATAAAAGGGGGCTGGGTTGATAGAGCGCTCGGCTAGCATGTGTGAGGCCCCGGTTCGATCCCCAGCACCACGTAAAAGTAAATATAGACAAAATAAAGGTGTTATATCCATCTACAACTAAGATATTAAAAAACAAAAACATAAAAATGTAGCTCAGTGGTTTTGGACCCCTGGGTTCAATCTCCAGTTTAAAAAAAAAAAAAGTAAAAAATGCCAAAAATTCCATGTAAAAGAATCAAGTGCAATTTTGAGTGCAAGTGGAAAGGAGAGATTTGTTTAAAAACAAGTCATATATACACATACCACCCCCGCATGGAGTCAAGAAGCCACTTGGGACTGAGCGTGATCCATTTCTACCCAGTCTTGTTCTTTCCGTAAAGGATCCAGGAGCTGCGGGGTGGATCCAACATTTGTTTGTTTGGTAAACTGAACTAATATCCCCAAACCTTTTTTTGAAAATTTGAGACAGGGTCTCACTAAATTGCTTAGTGCCTCACTAAATTGCTGAGGCTGGCCTCAAACTTGCAATTCTGCCTCAAGGACCTGAGTTACAGGTGGGTGTGTACTACTACTACCAGGGTCCAAGATTTTGAGATTGCGCTTTTTTTTTTTCTTTCTTTCTTTCTTTCTTGAGTCAGCTTTGGGCATTTCTTCACAACGTGGATTTCATTCCCCTTAGTTCATAAGTTTCTCAGAGGGCAGGAGAATTTCTGGAACTTTTAGTAAGTGTTTTGAGAATCTATAGCCTCTGGGAACTTGTTCTTTTGAGGTATAGTTGTTATTAAAATGTATTCATTTTGTTGTGTACCTGTAATCCCAGCTACTTGGAGGCTGAGGCAGGAGGACACAAATGTGAGGCAAGCCTGGCAACTGATCAAAATTAAAAGGGCTGAGGATATGACTTGATGATAAAGTGCCCCTGGGTTCGAGTCCTATACTGCTAAATAAATAAAATTACTATACTTTTTAGTATGATTATGGTAAGTAGAATTCTAGGATTTGTTAGCTGGAATTCTATATATAAGACCCAGAGAAGTGTCTGGCTAGAGTGACTAGCTGAATTACTGACAGTGCTATTAGGGGACAGACAGGTGCAAATGGAACATGAAGTTATGGGAATAATTCTTTGAAATAGGCCCACTCTGTTGACTCCCCGCATCCTCCCATGCTTTCTTTTTACCTGACTTAAGTGGTCAGGCACGTTGCATTCCTCAGCAAACTACCTGTTAACCGCAGGAGAAATGCAGACCCAAAATAATGTTGATGAGAGGAACCCAAGCTACTTGAAGGGGGAGACTTGTGTGCTTTTTCACATTCCAGATCCTGAAATTCAAGGAGATAGGGTCAATTCCTCCTAATCATAAAATCTGTAAGAATTTATAATTAAGAATCCAATTAGAATCAATCATCATGGGCCAAAGTGACCTACAGTTGTCATGGCAGTGGGGACTTGAAAGTGATGTCATTTTGCTGTCAGTCAAAAATCAAGTGGGTGGGACTGCCTGGAAACTTCTCTGGGATCCCCAACAAAATTGGAGTGCAGAAGAGGCACACTGTCCCTTATTCTCTCTGAGAGGACCCACTCTCTCTCTCTGAGTGCTGCTTTCCCTTTTCCTATCTCTTCAATAAACTGATGCCTGTTACCCTGAAATCTTTCTGACTTGATTGTAAGAACTGGGGTTTCAAGTAGGGGGGATCTTTGTGCTGCCTGTTTCTCAGAAGGCCCCAGCTCTATAACAGTGTTACGAAGATTTCTCTGATGTTTTAAGAAAAAAAGTAGATTCATTGCTCATCATAGCACTTACTCCATTATGCCATTATTTTCTATTTGCTGATCTCTCTCAGTAAACTATTTTGGAGCTTGGAGACTACAGATACTCATCTCTATCTCCAGGACCTACCAGTATCTGACACGAAGTAGGTGTTCAGTAAATATTTGTTGAAAGAAGAATTAGATCCCCTGATTCCTGGTACCAGGTTGCTGTTTATCCTTTGTTAAGTAGAGGTAGAGGTGGGTACCAGCATAAGGTCTCGAGGTTTGAAAGTCCCAAGAAAATGGCTGTGCAGCCTGTCTGCCTACATGTAAAAAACAAAACAAAAACAAAACTAAATGCTTAAAATAAACCCAGAATCATCCTGGAATGAAGATGGGGAATGGGGATAGGGTGGAAGTTGGGCAAATGCTGAAATCATTTACATGTAACTCAAAAATCCACAGGGGTCTCTAGCCTATAACTACAAATGAGGTCCTATTAACAGGCAAATTTCACAATTCCATAGGTGCTTCCTTGTGTGGGTAACTAGAGACCCTTGTAAGTCTCCCTTTGCCACCCAGTAGCTTGCAAAAGTCCCCCGTCTATTGGCTACTGCTCACGCTGATGTTGTTCCACGTTAGCTCTTAGACTGTCTCACTCCAGCATTTCCTATTTCCCCAAGCTCTTAGGGCTTACCTTCTTTTTATACTAGGGAAATACTCTCCCTCCTCTGAGCTTATCTTTTTGAAAGGTCTCAGAGCAACTCTGTCCAAGCCAATAGATGTTAGGGGTTTAATTGGACCACACTGTAACACGTAACTCTCTCATCAGAATATATATCTGTCAGCAGATAAACTTACCAGGGAAGGATTTTAGTAGTCACCATTCTGTGACTGGAACCACTGTCCTAATTCTCAGCCCTTGTTTCTGAGATCTGCTCATAGAACTCAGTAACTTCAGTGAATTTTTTTCCCAGGGGTCAATATGTTCCCTTTCTCAGTAAGGTTCACGGAGTATAGTCCTTGCCAGACACAGTAATCCCAGTAATTCGGGATGCTGAGGCAAGAGGATCACAAATCTGAGGCCAGCCCCAGAAATTTAGCAAGACTCTGTCTCAAAACAAAAGGACTGGAAATGAAACTCAATGGTAAAGTGCCCCTGGTTTCAATCCCAGTACTCCTCCTGAAAAAATAAATAAATGCACACATACACACACACAAACACACACACACAAACACATACATCCTTGCCATATATATAAATATATACATATATAATCCTTGCTACATATATTACATTTAGTTATATTATACACAACAAAAGCCTTTTCCACAGATAGAGAAAATTAATTTTTGAAGAGGAAGGGGTAAGTTTGGGTCTGAGCTAGTATTAATGACAACAAACTTCAAAAGTTGTGGGGATACAAATTATTTTCAAAACATACACTTTACCCATTGTTATACATCATCCTTATATAATCAACACTGAGGTAAACAGATGAACAAGTATAAAATATGAGTAATTTGCTGTATGTAAAGACAAAGATGCCCTAGTTGACTCTTTGGAGGGCAAGTGAGGATTGGTATTGATATAATTTTTTAAAAATTTATTCAATCCCCCTTGGAGTCAATGGCTGGGCAATCTCTAAATAGAATCTAGTAAAGCCAAATGTCTTCATATCCACCCATCCATCCATCCTTCAAACACTTCAGTATTTACTCTGTGTGAGGCACTGTGCTGGAGAGTAGAGACATCAGGATGAGTAAAACATGATTTCCACCCAAAAGGAGAAATAGTCAAGTAATTATGGTACAATGTGATGTCATATAATGCAGGCATAAGCAAAATATTATGGTAACCCTTGCCTAGAAGAATGAAAGAAAGGATTCAAAGAGAAGGTGTTTGAGCTGCAACTTGAAACAAAATGGAAGTGTTCCCAGAGAAATGAATCTTTAGTTCCTATTCTAAAAGACAACAAGGCCAGGTGTGGTGGCACACAACTGTAATTCCAACAAAATGGGAAGCTGAGGCAGGCGTATCATAAGTTCAAGGCCAGACTCAGCAACTTAGCAACCCTGTTTCAAAAATAAAATAAAAAGGGCTGGGGATATAGCTCAGAGATAGACTGTCCCTGGGTTCAATCCCCAGTACCACAATAAATAAATAAATAAGAAATTTTTCTTCCTATTTTATTTATACATTTGTCTATTTTTGTGCAGTACTGCAGATTGAAACCAGGCCACTCTACCACTGAGCTATATCCCTAGCCTTTTAGTTTTTGAGACAGAGTATCACAGAGTTGCTGACGCTGGCTTGCATTTATGACCCTTCTGCTTTAGCCTACTGATTTGCTGGGATTACAGGCATTGTACCTGGCCCAAATGTCTTTTTCAAAAAAGGAAAAAAATGAGAAAGGACTCCAACAATGATTTGCAAAACAAATATCTCCTATATATGTAAAAGGTGAATGCTCTGAATTACCAACATAATGATGTATTCCCATATAGAAACTCCTTGTGGTCTCTGCACAATGTTGATCAATAACCCTGCTGCTGTCAATTTAAGAAGGAAAAATGCTAAAGTGTGCAAATGATAAGATAAAAGTTATTCAACCAAACACAGTTCCTTAAAGTGTGAGGACTACTTCCTAACTTTATTAGGAATTTTTTGTCTTTTTTTGTTCTTTTTGTTCTTTAAAGAGACAGTTAAAAAGGCATAAAGGCACAAGATGGGAACTTAAAATCCAATTGCAATAATTACTCGTGATTAGCCCCTCTTTATGTGGCATTATAGAAACCTCCTGAGTACCAAACAGTTTATGCTTTTACAAAACAGAACTCCTATATCATTGCATAGCACAGCTGCTGCTTCCTTGAACTTTCAGAAAATGATCCCCAGGATTTTTCACAAATCCCATAGGGTTTCTACATTAAAATAAAGCAACAGTTATCAAGTCTAGAATAATATCAGAACTGCAGAAATGAGTTGTACTAGTTCCAAGTGCTCAATTTTATGTTCCAAAAAAATGGAACAAAGTGCATCTCTCCTGGACACAGTCATTTTCACAGTGATGAACATATACATGTAGATGATCTGAGGCACATGCTGTGATTGATCATAAGAAAATGAAAGTAGAATCAATTCAAAATCCACATTTCATGATTCCAGGTCCTTATTCAGCCAGAGTTGAACTACTTCACATCTCTGTATTACACATATTTTAGATTTTTCTTAAGAGTAGCTCTGGGTGCAGCATGATAAGGAAAATCAGATGTTTGGCTTGATAAAAGGTGTTCAAGGTATAGGTGCCACACTCATAGTAAGCTTCTTACCACAGGATAGCAGATCTGCTGCCACAGGGAGGATTCTTGTCCTATGATGAATACTACAGTTCAGTTTTCAAAATTCTGGGAACAATCTGGTCATAGCCTTTCCTTCTTGTTACATTATAGGACAGGAATTTAGAGTATTCAGTTAAGAGGTTTTCCCAGTAACAGGTGATGTCTTCCATCTGCAAGTGGTCTAAAATAAACTGGCTTCCCCTAGAGGAAAGATTAACAAGAATATTTTGAAACACAGAACTTAATAATAGCCTACATGTTAATAAGCTATCTTATGCCAAAACTTGTTCAGAGTACTTTACATGAATTTAATTAATTTGATCCTCAGAATCAACCCTGTAGCCATCATATCTATATATATTTGCATTTATCAATACAACATAACATTTTCCCCCCTAAAAACAAACACATTAATAGCTGGTGATCACAGCTAGGCAAAATGGTTCATGCCTATAATTCCAGCAACTCAGGAGGCCAAGGCAGGCTCTAAAAGTTTGAGGCCAGCCTTGGCAGCTTGGTGAGACCCTGCCTCAAAAAAGAAAAAAAGAGCTTGGAATGTAGCTTGGTGATAAATTGCCCCTGGGTTCAATTCCCAGGCCTGGGGGAAAAAAAGGAAAGAAAAAGAAAAAAGTCACTGATCATAAAAAGTACTTATTGAAATATCTTAAAGATTCCAATCTATTTCTATAAAGTTTGGGGCATATTAGTGTATGGATATGTTTTCCCCCTCCTCTGGAGAGTTTTACCTCTGAATTATCTCTATACGATAAGGCTGATATACAGATATCATATGGCGATAATATTCGGATAACATTAGCTATGGCAAAATGGGGATGATAAAGTAAGAGAAGGGAAAACGAAAAGAATTTACCTTTCAGCAATTTCTTGAGCTATATCATCATTTGCCTTTACAAATTGCAACAGCTCCCTAAAAGAAAAATAATTATTTGAACTCAAAATGTACAGCAAACTTATTAGTACCAAGTCAGAAAAATCATAGCTTGATCTCTAGATATGTGGATAGTGGAATATTTCTTTAAAGCAAGCCCACATACATATAAAAGGCAGCCTATTATAGATTTGGGACATAATTGAGAAAAAACAGAAATGTTCACAGATATAAATAAGAAATCAAAAGTGAAAACTTCCAACCTGTCTCCAAATTCTTCTTCTAGTCCCTAAGAGATAGAAGTGGGTCCACATTTCTGGCCCTTCTCCAATCTCATTCCATCAAGAGAAAATTTGCCTAAGCTTCACTGGGGTCAATTCTCATGCTATATCTGAAACAATGTTGATAATATAACAAGATCAAATATCCCTATCTTTAGCTTTTGAGAGATTAGAGCTTTTTTTACTTTGTACTGTCTACATGTTATACATTGGAACCAGGATTAAAGCACTTTTCAAATTTAAATCCCACTTACAGCATTCTTAGACACTATAACCACTATACAATATATGCAAACCAAATAAGAGATGGGAAAAAGCTTTTACTAGAAAAATTCATCAAGGGTAAATTCCTTATGCCAAGCATAGTGATGCACACCTGTAATCCCAGTGACTCAGAAGGTTAAGACAGGAGGATCGCAAGTTTGAAAGATAGCCCCAGCAACTTAGTGACACCCTGTCTCAAAATAAATAAATTTTAAAAAGGGGCTAGAGATGTAACTCAGTGGTGAAGTACCCCTTGGTTCAATTCCCAGGACCAAGAGATAAAAATAGAAGAGTAAATGCCTTGTAATCCCAGTGACTTGGGAGTCTGAGAGAGGAGGATCACAAGTTTGAGGCCAGCCTTGGCAACTTAGAAGCAAATGATAGGATAGCTGCTTACTGGACATTGGAGAGGTCTGTTTTGACTGGGATATAGTGAACCCACGGCTTCAGTTGTGGATAGAAGAATTCTAGCCACTCATCACCAACATGGAAAACAAGTGAACCACAGAGGAAGAGGTGTTTGAACCGGAAACTTGCAGCTACGCCTCGAAAATTAAACAGATACCTACGGGGGAAAAAAAAGCAAAATATATTTGATACTCTTTATGCCTGCTGCCACAAATATGACCTTTTTCTTGTTCCCTCCTTCCCTTTTCTCCTTTTATGATTCTCTCCTTTCCCTTTTCATTTTCAGTTTTCAAGAACACATTATTAGTATGTCCCTGTAAGGTTTCCACAAACAGCCTGCTTTTCCAGGCTTGGGACTACAGGTTGCTCTGAGAATATCAGGGTACGGGAAAAGGGGGAATACCTTCTCCAGACAGAGCTAGATAAGTTCAGAAGCTCGGCTGCTGGGTGGAAAGAATATAGGTTCAGAAGGGATTTTGAATACCTTTGAATGTAGATTTTGGACATATCTGAGAAAATACAGAAATGTTCAATGATACAATCAAAAATCAAGAGTGAAAAAAAAATCACACGCTTCTCTGTATGGGTATAATATCTCTATAGTCATGACCCTCAAAGTCCTATTTTTCCTTCAGTATACCCCCTCTGGTCAAAGGCACTCCCTGTTTCCTGGATAGTACCCTGAAGTTTAGGGAGAAGAACAAGTCTACCCTAATCCATCTTCAAAGAAACACTCCTTGGAAAACTGCTGTCACAGAATATAACACTTTCTTCTCAGCACTTCTCACACCTGCACTCCTGTCTCCAACCAGAGTTGCTCTTACACTATAGTTATCCTTGAGCATATAACCAGCATTTTTACCTTTGAGTCCCCCAGTTATCCTCCTCTGAGCCTTTACTTGTTCAACTAATATCTAGTCCTAGAATTTCATTATATTAGTGATTGATTAGTTGGTTGATTGCAGTGCTGGGAACCCAGGGCCTCACGCATGGTAAGTACATACTCTATCACTGAGCTTCATCACCAACCCCTCAATATATTTATTACCCTGATAAATATTCAATCTAATGTCAACTTTTGGATCAGAGGGATATGGAGAGGTAAACCCATCACTTTAACTAACAGCAAGTTCTCTGGAAGCAGGAAACATGTTTCATTCCTCTCTACAGTCCCGCGTAGGACTCAGGTCAGTGCACATAGGCCCTCAGTAAAAGGCAGCTAAATGAATCAATGCTAGATATTAGTATTACAATTCTTACCCAAAGTAAAGCTGTTTCAAAAGAAAAATGGAAACCAAAAGTCAGGAGTTTTAGAAGTCTTACTTGTATTTGCAGTGATCCACAAGATGGACATCCTTAGCAGCTGGCTTTCCCAAGGTATCCTTTATGTGAAAGGGAAGTTATTAGTATTAGTAGGAATAGCACTTATGGGCAACCAATGTGCAACAAGCATTGTAAAACATTTCTTCAACATAATCTCACTTAAGCCTCATAATAAACATACTCAGGAGGTATTATTAGCTCATTAAACAGATGAGGAAGCTAAGGTTTAAAGGAGTTGGGAGACTTGCTCAGGATCACTGGCCCTAAGTAGAAATGCTAAGGTTTTAATCATGGCCTGTAGCACATTTCACTCTGTAAATTACACACACAGAAGATCACAAGCAATGGCTAGTAGACTTAGGGATATAGTCCATACACAAATATTTGGGGGCATGGAATATATTTTTAAATAAATATTCAAACTGACTGGACATGGCAGTGCATGCCTATAATCTCAGATATTCAGGAGGCAGAGGGAGAAACATCCCAAGTTTGAGGTCAGCTTGGGCAACTTTGTGATCATTTGTCTCAAAATAAAATTTTTAAAAGGCTTGGGGAATTAGCTCAGTGGTAGAGTGCCCCTAGAATCATCCCAAATACCACAAAAATAATTTAAAAAAAAAAATGAAACCATTTATAGTGGCAGGATACTTCTCGAAAAATCCAGATCTCCAATTTCTCTTAGGAAAAAATAAGTAAAAAGGAGTATCTGGCAAACCGGACTCCCACTCCCACTTGGCAGCAATCAAATGGAGCTGTTAGTGCTCTCTCTGACTCCTTTACATCACCTGCTGGCCTTTCAGGGAATTTGATTTAGGACCCCTATGTACATTCCACCCTCCTTAGAAGATAGTAAAATGAACGAGGGCAATAAGTCTGTGTGCTTTTGCTGCCCCCCACAGTAGATGCTAACAAACTGTGTGCAGAATACATTCTTTCATATTTTTATTATTTGACCAGATTTCTTAAATTCATTAGTTCCTATTATTTGAAACTATATCAGATTGCCAGAGGTGGTAACCTATTCCTGTAATCCCAGCTATTAAGGAAATAGAAGCAAGAGGATTGCAAATTGGAGGCCAATCTGGGTAATTTAGCAAGACTCAATACCAAGAAAAAAAAGGGGGGGCAGGGGGTGGACTGGGGATGTAGTTCAGGGGTACAACACCCCTGGGTTCAATTCCCAGTACTGAAAGAGAGAGAGAGAAAAAGAAACTGTGTCAAATAATATATAACATCTTGAATACATTTGATTTTTCCTTAAGAAGTTTCAATTTTATTTATTTATTTTTGGTATTAGGGATTTAACCAGGAGGCAATTAACCTCTGAGCCACATCTCCAGCCTTTTTATTTTTTATTTTGAGACAGGGGTTCAAAAAGTTGCTGAGGCTGACTTCAAACTTTCAATCTTCCTGCCTTAGCCTCTGAGTCACTGGGATTACAGGTGTATGCCATGACACCTGGCCCATTCAATCTTTTTCTCAGAGCATCTTCATATAGTATATGGAAATTTCAAGTGAGAAAATAATAGGATTTTCAGATCTTTAATTAAGGCAAGAAGTCATAGTTAAGAGGACATAGATGGACTCTAAACTAATAAAGTCCCAATGTCTGGCTTTGCCTTAGAATTATTTGGGAAATTTTAAAGAAATGAAGATCCCTAGACTCCCAAAGAATTTGATTCATTTGACTCATTGTTTAGGCCCTCTGGTTATAGTATAGTCACAGTAGCTAATCACTGGTTTAAACCAAGGGTTGGGAAACCTCAGCTGACAGCCCAAATCCAACCCACTATTTGGCTTTGTAGAACCCAGGGACTAAACATTTTTACATTTTCAAGTGGTTGGAAAAAAACAAAAGAAAAATATTTTATGTGTCAGCTGTAGTGTTACACATCTATAATCCCAGCAATTTGGCAGGCTGAGGCACAAGGATCATAATTTTGAGTTCAGCCTCAGCAATTTAGCAAGACTTTATCTCATTATAAAAAATAAAAAAGGTTGGGATTGTAGCTCAGTGGTAGAGTATCCTGCCACAGAGGTGAATAATAAGAACAGAAACCATATGATCTATGAAACTCAAAATATTTGCTATCTGGTCTTTTGCATAAGAAACTTCCAAACTCTGGTTTAAACCTTTAAAGTAGTGTAATATAATTATGCTAGGAATAATTTGGCCAGAAAAGCAAGGTGGGTTTGAAAAAGAAGAATTTATAGATATGCTAATATTGGTTCATGAAAGTTTCCTCTACATCATCTCACCACTGAGAGGAAACCTAATCTCAAATTCTACCCAGTCGTCAATGTTCTTTAGGTGAGCACATTCACTGCTATAGTTTTATTCAGATGACTGCTAATTACTTTCATAGATTTCCAGGCCTGGTTTTTGGTATACTCTGCATCAACAAGTTTTGGATTTTTCCGAGATAGAAGGATGAGAGGATCCCGTTCTGGATTTGTCCTATAAAAGAAACACAAGACATAAAACTATGTGCCATGGACCATAATACTGTCCCCCATATCTCAAAGGTAAGCAATTTTAGAACCCATGCAAAGGGTGTCTGCACAGATGGATAATTCACTGGTTTCTGTGACGGTAGGGAAGGGCATTCTAAGTACTGCAGCACCTATGTGGTCCAGGCTGTCCCCACTTTATCCTTTAGGGATAGGAAGTATTTGGCCCTTCTTTGCTTACATCTGGTCTTTAAGGACATGCTGTTCTGGTCACTACAGCTACTTCCCAGGGAATGACTTCCGTTTCAGGAAGGTTCTCATAGCCTCTATAATTACTAGTATTTAGAACTATGTAACTAGGTAATCACCACTCACCAAAATAGCTACATGACTTTTGTTCTGTCGGCTCTATAAAGTCCAGGGCTTATGTAGTTTTTTGTTTGTAGACTGTATGTAGAAAAAGTGTTAGTTATGGTACAGGTAGCAGAGGGGCTTGACATATGAGGGGGTCATGGATTCCCTGAGAATCTGAAAAATCACATATCTCTATATAATTTTAAGGAAGTCCTAAAATTCTTGGAGCCCAGATACAGTCTCCAAGTGAAGATTCTGTGTTCTCAAGAGCTGAGAACCAGAGAAATTGGTAAGAGACAGTAAGCAGTGGATAGTGGGCCCATCTGCATACTGAAGTCCACTTCCAAAGCAAGGAGGAGAGTGGCTAGAATATGATCTCTGATACACACCACATACGATACAAAACCTTTCTCCCTTCATGGTCTTCCCTATCGTCTGCATCACAGATATTTACTGTGTATCTATGTGCCAGTTACTGTTCTTGGCATTGGAGATATGGAGCTGAACAAAGCTCCCTTTTCCATTTCTCTCTTCTCTCTACTTCCTTCTCCATTTTCCCCAGCCTCAGTCTATGTTATTAAACACTGTTTGGCAGCCACATGGTCTGATGAAAAGGTAGTAGGGAGACTTGACTCCTGCTCTTCATTAACCAGCAGAGTGATAGTGGCTACTCCTAGGAAACTGCAAACAAGAATACATTCATCTTCTTTTCAACATCATATAATCAGTGTCCAACACAGCCTTAGCACTCTAAAAATATCTGTTGAATGACTACTGGAGGAACTTTACTTCTTTGAATTTCAGTTAAATGAAGAGTGATTTGGGCAAATAATCCTCAATCTAAGATTCTAGGCTTTTACATTTATTTTTTAGTTATTTTAGCTTTCCCCTTTCCCTTGGGATCATGCCCTCAAGATTACTTATATATCACACACTGCTAGGAGCAATTTTTATAAGAGATTAGAAAATATAATCACCTTGATCCTCGAAAATATGCTGTGGAATTTTTCTTACTCCATGGCCACTGTGCTGCTGACCTAAAAACACAGATTTTGATTAGTTTCTGTGCTTTTTTTCTCAACTCTATAAGGATATGTTTTAACCATGTCTAAAAATTAGTTCAGGGCTTTATATTTTTAAATAAATCTGATCAAGGGTACTCAAAAGAAAAATCTCACTGGACATGGTAGCACACATCTGTAATTCCAGCAGTTCAGGAGGCTGAGGCAGGAGGATCACAAGCTCAAGGACAGCCTCAGCAACTTATGGAGGCCCTAAGCAACTTAGCAAGACCCTGTCTCAAAATAAAAAATTTAAAAAAGGACTGGAGATGTAGCTTAGGGGTTAAGCACCCTGAATTCAATCCCTGGTAACAAAAATAAAACAAAAACAAAAAACAAAAACAAAACAAAAGATAAAGAAAAGAGAAAAACTCCTGAATGATATTACCATCCCGTTTTTTATCATTTCACTCTTCTGGAGGGGCTCCCCAGGAATATCTACATGTCTACTGCCCTGTTAATAAGTAACAACATTAACTTGGTGGGAAAAAAAAGCTCCCAAACTCTGAATGGCACGTTGGGGGATGTTTGACACAATGAGGATTTACTCTCTACTTTAACAATGCTATTGATAGAATTAATGTGAAGAAAACTGAGAAGAACATTAGAAATTGAATGAAAGGGAATTCACTCCCTGACTTCATGTTTTGGAGGTGTAGGTGTCAACAGATTTACTGACATTTGCAAAGCACCCTGGTATTATTACAGCTGTATGAAATGCTCTAGAAAGATAAAGTTCCTGAAACTCAGGTTTCAGTACACATTAGCATGACCAGCCTTCCTTGCTGAAATTGCTACTCAGCTGCATCATTTCTGACTTTGTTCATAGGAACTGTCCTTGCACAGAAGACTGCGGTACTTATCTCTGAAAAAGGAGAGGAAGGCTGAGTGAATGGGGGATTGGTGAACTATATTATAGGAATGGAGGAACACAGGATGTAGGTTCTTTTCTGATACCTAGTATCATAGAATTCACTTTTGCTCAGCTGAGAGCATTTCTCCTTATTTCACAGGCCCTCAGACCTCTAACCTCAGCTAATCTGGCTCGTTTTCTAACCCTTTCTTTTTTCTTTTCTTCCTTTTCTTTGGGGGGGGGAGTGGGGGGGGTGGCATTAGCAATTGAGCCCAGGGACACTCTACTACTAAGTAATATTCCCAAATCCCCAATCCTTTTCTTTTCTTTTGACACCAGGATTTAATCCAGGGGTGCTTAACCATCCCCAGTCCTTTTTTTACTTTTTATTTTGAGACAGGATCTTGCTAAATTGCTTAGGGTCTCACTAAGTTACTGTGGCTGGCCTCAAACCTGTGATGCTCCTACTTCACCCTCCTGAGTCACATGGTGGCATGTGCCACCATGTCCAGCTTCTCCTCTAGCTCTTTCTTGCTAGATCACCTTTATCTGATCCTCCAGTTCAATGCCAGAACTATCTCTTGTTTCTCCTCATACTTCTTCCCATCAAAATATGAACATCATAGCACTAGATTTTTTTTATTGTGAAAAAATGACAGGTTCATTATATTAAATTCTAACTGAAAAAGATAAAAGTAAAAATTCATTTGCACTCTCTACCCACAGGTAAGAATATAATGTTCTAGTGAAGAATTTCTTTTCAATCATACTTCTCTATATCAATGCTTTTCTTTCTCTTGCAGAGCTGCGGATTGAATGCAAGATCTTGTATGTTAGGTAAATCCTCAACCACTGAGCCACACCTGTTATTTGGAGTGATTTTATTTTTCCATCCTTACTCAGGGCCCACAGACATTTCTGATTATTACAACTGGAAGATTACTAGTGGCATTTAGTGAGTAGAGGCAAGAGATGCTGCTGAACATCCTATAAGGAATAGGACAGCTTCCCATAACAAAGAATTAAATTATCAAGTCCAAAATGTGAATAGTGTCAAGACTGATAAACCTTACTTTGTATAACAAGTCATTCCATATATGATAAAATAATTATATAACCAAATTGCAGTTTTTTATTCTGCAATTTCTTTAGACATATATATATATATATATATATATAAATATATGATCAATAATTATATAACCAACACTTATACTTCCTATGTCCTGGATACTGTTTTATGTATATGCTTTATGTATATCAAATCATTCCCACAACCTTATAACATGAGTTTAATTAACTAATTGTAGTACTGGGGATCAAACCCAGGGGCACTCTACCACTGTGCTACAACCTTTTTGTTTTTTTTTTTTTGAAACAAGTTCTCCCTAAATTGCCCAAGCTGGCCTTGAATTAAACCGGGATTATAAGCTGGGTGCAACTGCACCCAGTTAAAGTGGGTTTTATTATCCCTTTTTTACAGGCGAGCACCTTGAGAGGAGCAACTTGATCAGAGTCACACAGATAATCAGGACCAAGATTTGAATCCAGAGTCCTGGTTTTTAACTCCTTTTTCTACCCTGCCTTTCCATTCATTCATAGTATTCCATTTTAGAATCAAGACATAATTCATGTCATCCCTTGAATTCAGGAGTGCTTAATCACTGAGCCACATCCCCAGCCCTTTTTTATATTTTATTTAGAGACAGGGTCTCACTCAGTTGTTTAGGACCTCACTAAATTGCTGAGGCCGGCTTTGAACTTGCTATCCTCCTGCCTCAGCATCCCCAGCTGCTGGGATTATAGGCATGTGCAACCATACCCAACGGTTAGTTTCCAACTTTTCGCTCTAAGAAACATATGAGAAAACATCCTAGTATGTACATCTTTGCACACTTGTCATATTAGTTCCTCAGGAACTTATGCTAGCTGGGCATGGTGGTACACGCCCGTAATCCCTAGGACTTGAGAGGCTGAGGCAGAATGATTGCAAGTTCAAAGCCAGCCTTGGCAATTAAATGAGACCCTGTCTCAAAATTTTTAAAAAGGGCCAGGGATGTAGATTAGTGGTATAGTATCCCTTTGTTCAATCCCCAGTACTGCAAAAATAAATAAACAAAACATAATAAAATAAAAAACAAAGAAAAGGAAAAAAGCACCAACACTGAATCATTATTACTGTGAAATGTAGCTGGGTAAGGAATAAAGGAATACCTATGGCTTGGATGATGAGATCATCTAAAAACCAAAACCACGGAAGGAAGATATCAACAGGCCAAAGTATGTTTAAGTCATGAACAGAGAGGATCTGGAATAAGCTTGCACTAGGATAACATAGTTATCCTACAGGATAACTATGCTCCCACATACCTGCCTAAATTATCAAGTACATTTATACTCTTCCAAATATTTTCTGTGTTCTCCCATTACAATATGTTTATTCACTTTCTCTTATTATGAAAGTAATTTGCTCTTGAGATCTTTAAAGTACAGAAATATTTTAAAAGAAAATAAAAGGGTCCTGTAATCTCTCCCACAGAGGCACTGCTGGCAGTTTAGGATAGATTCTTCTGCAATTTCTTTAGACGTGTATATTTTTATATGTACACAAAATTGCTTTTGCTATGAACAGTCTTATTTTCAACTTAAAAGTCTATCTTTTTAAAGTAAAAAACTTAGTTATACTATACTGTTTATAGCCATGTGTCACTACACTCAGCTCTACTGCTTATTTCAACGAAACCCACAAAGAGAACAATACAAAGCCTTTCTAAAGGACCTACCTTACTAGATCTTCTCTGAAGAGGTCCCACCGTCCAAGACCAGTAGGATAAATTGGCCAAACAGCGGGTCCCCCTTCCCAAAATGTCCAAGCGGGATACATGATATCATGGTACTCGGATGTCTTCAACAGAAACAGAAAGGCCATTCTAAGTAAGTCTTGGAACAGAGCAAGAAGAAGCAAACTGCATTCATGACATGAGATATAGACAAAGGCCCCGCTGTAGTGTCCATTTGCCAAAGATACATTTCCCCTAGTCTGCAAGGTCCACACTCTAGACATTACAAGGCAAAAGTGACCATGGGTTAAAATCCACAGGATCACCATAGCCCAGAATTTAGAATAATATTAAAGGTCAACTTTTTCAGTTCTCCAAACTTCTGTTTTTTGTAGAGGAGATATACATACTGTTAAGATTTTATTTTAAGGAAATAATCTACCCACTTCTCTCATCATTTTACTGCTATTACATTTGGAGTTTTCACGGCCTTACCAGTTCTTTGTTATTTTCCAGTGGGTCCTTTGAGAGCAAAAACCAGGAAATACAGTACAATGATTAAGAGTGTGGGCTCTTGGGACAGATTGTGAGAGTTTGAATGCAGCCTCAACCGCTTTATAACTCTAGGCGAATTACTTAATCTCTCTCTGCCTCAATTTTTTCACCATTGTATTGTGAAAATATTATCAATAATACTCTCTATTTTCAGGCTGATTTTGAATACAAAGTGTCTTAATACAAGCTTAGGGCAGTGTCCAGCACTTAGAAAGTATTTAATAAGTGTTGGCTGGTGGTTCCTGACACAGTTAAGCTCACATGGTTGGACAGTAAATCCTCAGCTATTTATTCACTGATCAGGGTGAGAAGTACCAATGGGCAGATAAGAGTATAATTCACACATCTTCCGAAGAAAGTTTGAAACCACCTGTTATTTTTCTTAACAATATTTTTTTAGTTGTAGATGGACACATATCTTTATTTATTTATTTTTTATGTGGTGTTGAGGATCAAAGCCAGCACTTCACACATGCTAGGCAAGTGGTCTACTACTTAGCTATAACTCCAGCCCTTCATTTGTTACTTCTTATGATTTCTCTGTTAATATCTGGTCACTGATAAACCTCTAACAACTATTTATGCATTGGGATTACATGTGCAATATGCTGTTTAACTTCTCTTAAATACTTAAAAATATTAAGTAATTCATCAAGCACTTCCACATAACAGCTATTCAATGGAAGCTACATAATTAACTACAAAGTTAACATATTAAAATCCCTCCCTTTGAAACTACGAATCGGGTTTTAAAAAATAGAAGGGAGGAAAGATAAAAGGAAAGTTAGTATACTGATGGTCATACTTTATTATCCACAGAAATAACAGATAAAAATAATAGACACCAAGTCCTTACTGACTTACATGGGAGCCTCTATCTGTTCTTCTTGAAGAGTTTCACGACAAACAATGAGACCAAGCACTTTTGAGAAATGAGGCTAAACCATGGACAATGCAATACAAAATGTGGCCTCAGCCCACTTGCAACACAGGAAATAAATAAGTCTAGAGAGAAAGTAAACTGTGATAAAGAAAAAAAAGTGAGAATAAAAGGTCCTTCTGCTTTGGAAAAACCAAGTCAGAGATGATGTTCCTTTTTAAAAATCCATGGGGTTTTCCTAAATCCACTTTCCACTCTTCCCCCATATTATTATTTATTTATTTTATACTGGGGATTCAACACAGGGGATACTTTACCTGTGAGCTACATCTGCAGTCCTTTTTTGTTTTTTATTTTGAGATAGAGTCTCACTAAATTGCTGAGGATCTCGCTACAGTGCTGAGGCTGGTCTCAAACCTGTGGTTCTCCTGCTTTAGCCTCCCAAGTGGCTGGAATTATAAGCATGTGCCACTGTGCCCTGCTTTTTTTTGGCGGGGGTGGGAGGTGGGGGCAGGAGGTGGTGGCACTAGAGATTGAACCCAAAGTTACTCTACCATTGAACTACATCCTCAACCCTTCTTTGCTTTTGAGACAGGATCTCACAAAGTTGCCAAGGTTGGCCTTGATCTTGAGATTCTCCTGCCTCAGCTTCCCATGTCACTGGGATTACAGGGATGTGCCACCACGCCTGGCTCTCTGTAAGATTTCTGAGCCCTACTTCCAATGCCCTGTAGTTTCCTCAGGCCTCTTACTCCCTAGCCTCCATCTCTAGCACACAGACATGTAAGCAATCTTACATTATTTATGGATCCTCAACTTCATCTTCTCTGTCTTATTGCTCAACCACTGTGAACTTACGGGGACAGAGAACCCTCTCCTGGACCTCAGGGGTCATCTTTACTATTACCTACTAGACTCTGCCATAAGACGATGATCTTTTCTCATATTCTAAAGGAACACCCTCCACCCCTCCCTTATGGCTCTTTTTGTGCTTACCTTACTGAAGGAGAAGACTGGGATGACAGGCTCCATCCATTTAGGAACCTGAGGATAGTCTCGTACATTGATTACCATCTCCATGTCAGGGAGGTGCCCAATAACTTCCAAAATAAAGTGCTCAACACCACTACATCTGTCAGTGAGAAAAACTACAGTCACCAGAGTAGTATCTGCAGAGTCTAGGATAAAGGGTCCCAGTCATACTTCAAAATAAGACAAGCCAGTGTTCAGATCATTAGCCTACAGCAAAGTGTCCTGAAAACAATGCTGCTTCTTCTTCTTTTTTTTTTTTTTTTAATATTTTTAAAGTTATTGACGGACTTTATTTTACTTATTTACATGCAGTGCTGAGAATCAAACTCATTGCCTCAAACATGCTAGGCAAGCGCTCTACCGCTGAGAAACAACCCCAGACTGCTGAAAGCAATGCTTCTGAAGTACTTTACAAAGTTATATTGTGTAAATTATCATCCCTAGCTAAGCTATTCCAGCTTACAACACGTAATAAAATTTTCCAAATAAATAATATCTTTGAAGGGAATATGATTGCAACTTCTACTACTTTTCCTCTATTCATTCCCAGATTTTTCTTTATTTCCCTTTTATGAATTAGTTAACTATTAGGAAAGGTACAGATTCTGATAGGAACTGGAAGAGCTAATATTCTAATTGTGTTCCTGAGCTTTGCTTCTCACAAAGGCACTGCTATAATTTGAATCTGGAAGGCCCCACAAAGGCCCATGTGCTAAACGCTTGGTCCTCAACTTGGCTCTATTGGGAGTTAGTGGAAAATTAAGAGAATTATACAAAGTGGATACAGTGAGAGGTTTTAGGTCTTTGGGAGGTGTGCTGGAATACCATATCCATCTCTCTCTCTCTCTCTCTCTCTCTTTGCTTCCCAGACACATTAAGGCAAACTATTTGCTCCACCACACACTCTCTGCCATGATACACTGTCTTGCTACAGGCCCAAAAGCAATGGGGCCAACTGATTATGAACTGAAATCTCTGAAATATAATATATTTAAGAGAGAGCAGCCTCCATTAAAGAAAGGGACACACCATTCTTTTCTCTTTTTAAGTTAATTTTCTCAGGTATTCTATTACAGTCATGAAAAACTAACACGGACACCATGTTATTTCCATCACAATTGTCATAGTTTATGGGGAGAGAAAATCTCTCCTCATTAACTTCAACTTAAATACAGAACACTATTAAAATTAAGTTTTTTTAAGTCAGAAAGAAGTGTTTGCATAATCACAAAGGCTGTAACATTACTTCCTGACTGAACTGTCTCAGGAATCCACAGAGGATTTCTTTAAAGAAAGAGGAGACACACAGACTGTTTAGTTTGTTTCTGCCCTATCCTTCAAGGTCCTGAACAGCACCACACTAGGGTAGCACTCCAAGCATTGATCAAAATTTTCTGACCACATGGAAATGACTGATTTAAGATAATTTTATATATAAGGAGATGACTACAAAAAAATACCAATAGTTCAAAAACATAGGTAAAGATGCTCAATAGTACTAAAAATAAAATGTCATCCCCCCATTATGTACAACTATAATGCACCAATTTTAAAAAGTGGGGAAAGAAAATAAAATGTGACCTGGATGCAATGGCATATGCTTGTAATCCCAGTGAATTGGAAATTGAGGCAAGAGGATCACAAATTTGAGGCTAACCTCAGTAAGTTGGTGAGACCCTGTCCCAAAATAAAAAATAAAAAGGGTTGGGGATGTGACTCAGTAGTAGAGTGCCTCTGGGTTCAATACCTAGTACTGCAAAATAAAAGAAAGAAATGTCAAAAAATACATGCTGATTTTACCAATCAGATTGGCAAAGATCAAAAAGTCTAGTACATAATGTTGGTAAGGCTACAAGGTTTATTCAGAGAATGTGAAACAAGGACAGCAGAAATACAACAGGTATCGCCATCTATCTATGCTGGCGACCTAACGCCGGGTTCACAAAATCTGACTATTCCAATAACTTAAGAAAATGGTGAAGAAAGCATGCAAACACACAGAGGCCCCTTTTCAAAATCCAGGGACGGCTCTGTGACCTTAGGGGTCCTGAAAGCAATGCTTATAAAGTACTTTACAAAGTTAGGATAAAGTACTATCCTAACTTTTATATTGTATAAATTATTATCCCTACAGAGCCACTGGAAGTCTTTATTCTTATATAGGGTACATAAAAGGCGATGTTCCATGGAACATTCTATCCACAAAAGGGCAAAGAGGTAGGATTAGAAGGAACAGGTGGGTGTAATACAGTCCAATTGGATGACACCCACTCCTGGAGCAACATCTTCCTTATCTGAGTGGAGGTAAAGCCCAATGTATAGCAGGGTGCAATAACTCTTCAGTACCCCTTTACTCAGGACTTAAAGGTATGCACATAGCTTCTGTCCAGAATGGCTCCTGACAATCAAGAACAACTTCTCTGAAGGACAATTTATTTTTTATTTTTCATGATTTTAAAAACACATGAATTGACTTAGTTATTCCACTTCTAAAAACTTAGCTTACATATATATTTATAGAAATGCTCCAAGGTATAAGTACAAGAATATCCACTGCCGTGCTATTTCTGGTAGCCAAATATCACAGGGACAGGAGTATGGTGAGAAATAATTTAAATGCTCACTGGCGGGCTGGGGATGTGGCTCAAGCGATAGCGCGCTCGCCTGGCATGCGTGCGGCCCAGGTTCGATTCTCAGCACCACATACAAACAAAGATGTTGTGTCCGCCGAAAACTAAAAAATAAATATTAAAATTCTCTCTCTCTCTCTCTTTCTCTCCATCTCTCACTCTCTCTCTTTAAAAAAAATAAATAAATAAATAAATAAATGCTCACTGGCAGAGGTCCCAATAAAGAAATCCATATATTAGATCATTATACAGCAGTGAAATGGTGAGCTGTTCTCTCGGTACCTGGTCCATAATAGACATTCAATAAATACCTATATTTTTCTTCCTACTTCAGCCAAGCTCACCCCTGCTAGGTTCCATCAGCCTGTGTCCTGCAGCTACTCTAGCCAGGGACAGAAGAGACGAAAGGGCAAGGACAGTTTAGCCAATATATCCAGTGATGTGCCCAAACCTCATAAAGAGAGAGGAGATAGACTTCAACAGAGGAGCTGGAAGCTGAGCATGGTAATGTATGCCTGTAATCCCAATGATTCAGGAGGCTGAGGCAGGAGGATCTCAAGTTTGAGGCCAGCCTCAGCAACTTAGCAAGGCCCTAAGCATCTTAGCAAAGCTCTGTCTCAAAATAATATAGAAATAAAAAAGGCTGGGGCTGGGATGTGGCTCAAGTGGTAGCCCACTCGCCTGGCATGTGTGCGGCCTGGGTTCGATCCTCAGCACCACATACAAACAAAGATGTTGTGTCCGCCGAGAACTAAAAAAAAAATAAATAAATATTAAAATTCTCTCTCTCTCTCAAAAAAAAAAAAAAGGCTGAGGATGTAGCTCAGTGGTAAAATGCCCTGAGTTCAATCCCTAGTACAAATAAAAAAAAAAAAAAGGAGCCGGCAAGAAAAATTTTCAGACATGTGAAAGAGCTTATCAACTCACCCATGGTAGCAGTCTTCTGGAAATGTAAGGAGGGATTCACTTGTCAGGACCCTGAATGGGCTTCTAAAAGCAGTATCAAGTAGGCCTATGTGTAATAAGGTCAGAAGATGCATCTACCTCGTAACTCTTACCTTGAGGGAAACATGCAGTCATATTCTCGGTATAATTTGTTCTTAATGATCTGATAATGGGTCCCTAGCTTTCGTCTGACTACTTCTGCCATCATCTTCTTGGAGATTCCTCCTCGGAAAGGAATCAGATCCTCTTCTATAACACTGGAAAGGAGTAAGAATTGTCAAGGAAAGCAGGCTAGAAGCAGTACCATTCTATGAACTTCCCAAATGAATTTACATTTAGTACTAGAGAACACAGTAAACTGAGAAAAAAGAGGGGTCAGAGACCGGAGAGTAGTTCAGAGGTAGCTCACTTGCTTAGCAAGTATGAAGCTCTGCATTTCATTCCTAAGCACCTTTAAAAAAAAAAAAAAAAAAAGCAATGAGCAAGAATGAGCAACTCTCTTCTCCAGAAGTACCATGGGTAATCAAAAAACATCAAACCTGCAGGGCATGGTGGCACAGCAATCTGGGAAGGCTGAGGCAGGATGAGCACAAGTTTAAGACCACTCTCAGCAACTTAATAAAACCCTGTCTCAAAATAAAACTTTTTAAAAGGCAGGGGGTGGGGGAAGGGCATTGGGGATGTAGAAGTAAATTGCTTCTGGATTCAATCATCAGTTGGGGGCAGGCATCAAACACAACAAAAGTACAAAAAGTTTAGAG
This sequence comes from Callospermophilus lateralis, assembly GCF_048772815.1. Lineage (NCBI taxonomy): Eukaryota > Metazoa > Chordata > Mammalia > Rodentia > Sciuridae > Callospermophilus > Callospermophilus lateralis. The sequence continues at coordinate 58,861,127 of NC_135314.1, forward strand.
TCAAGTAAATGTCTCTTCTTCTTCCCTCTATCTGCACTGCTTCTTCCTTGTAAATTCATAGTCCTCTGTTTATGTCATGTCCAAGTCCTCCCAGCCACTGCAGACCTACTGACATATATCATTTTGTCTGGACACCCACAAAAATTATGGTTCATGTTTCACAGTCTAACAGTCTATCCCCCACCCTGCCCATACACATGCTCTAAAAACCTGACAGAAAATAAACTATTTTGTATCTCCCTGGAAGCTCAGTACATAGTAAGTTTGCAATAAGTATCAGCTGAATATTTGAGGAGTCAGAATAATACAATGAGAAGTCGCCCTGCTGATGACCAATCTGAGATCCAAAGAAATTAAATGTCTCTTTTAATGTAGTTATCTTTCTACCATACCAAGTTCCAGTCCTAATTTGCACACATTAAAGGTAACCAACAGGAAACTAATGATTGGATTCATTGATAAATATGTGCATTCTTTCAACAGTTTTTATCGAGTGCACTTACTGAGGTGCAACAAAAAATAAGACACAGACCCAGAAATCAAGAAATTTTCAATCCATGGGATGAAATCATGATTCATGATTTCCACAGGATGTTCCACAGGATGAAGTAATGCTGAGACCACAGGGCCCATTCCAGAGCCAGGGCATTTGCACTCCTTAGAATGAAAGAGAACTATCTCAGTCATCCTTTCTGCTCTGAATATACGTTTGGTCTCTGACTATTGCAACCAAAGTCTCTCAAGGATTTTTATTTTGTTCCTTACCAGGGATTGAACCCAGGGGTGCTCAACCACTATGCTACATCCCCAGCCGTTTTTATTTTTTAAATTTTGAGACAAGAGTCTGGCTAAGTTGGTCTGGAACAAGTTCTCATTCTGTCTCACCTACCAAGTCGCTGGGAATACAGGTATACACCACTCCCACCCAGCTCTCAGTAGGGTACAACCTTCTGACAAGAATTCAACTCAAAAGTCACATCAAAGAACTCACCCATGGTAGCAGCTGCAGTTTTGACTTGAACATGGTTCATAATTCTCCAAAGACCTGTTAATTTGGTCAATAAATATTTTCCACTTTGAACCTTCAAAAAGTGAAATGAGAGTCAATTAAATATCTCTGAGCATTTTTTTTTTTTTTTTTTTTTTTTTTTTTTTTGCTTTCAGTAAGCAGACAGGGCCAACAAAAGATCAACACTTTCAGAAATCCCCTTCCTATCCCATTCTTTGAAACAAAGCACCAGGAAGGATTCTGTAATTCGCCAGAGCTTTAGTCAGATCTGCTCCTTTATGGGGCCATTAGGAGTCCAAGAAATTGGAAAACCCACGAGGTTAATGCTCAGCCTTCATTCAGAAGGCTATGGATAAACTGAATGGGACAGAGACTCTGATCTTCTAATCAAATTGAGTCCGATAAAAAAGGCTCAATCAAAAGTCATGGACATTAACCTTCCCTTCATCCCTTCTGACAACACACACACACACACACACACACACACACACTCACACAGCCCACCCACCCGCTTCTCCCAGTGGGTTCTAAGGAGGTACAGAACAGCCGAGCGCGGGTGATACCTCCTGAGCGGGAAGAGGGGTTTCCCTCTCCTCGCTATCACCGAGCATTCGGGGATGGGTTGCCCGCCAGGGTCCTGGGCAGAAGCAGAGCCCCAGACACCCTCTCTCTCCACTTCAAGACGCCGGTGGCCGCTGCCCAACTCTGCGCTACAGCGGCCATAGCATCCTCCAGGACGCCTGCCACGGGGGGAGCGCCTCCAGGCCCGAGCCCAGCCGCAGACTCGGCCCTGCCGGGAGCCCACCTGACTCCTTCTGGCGGCCCTGCACTGGGAGCAGGAGTAGCAACAGCAGCCAGAGCCGAAGCCGAGCGCTGATCTGCCGCTCCATCGCCGGCCGACCCGCTGCTGACTCCCTGCCGCCCCGCCCCGCACAAAGATGGCGACCGGCTCCGCAACCCGGAGATGCGCGGGCTGCCCCGCACAGAGGGGGCCCCCGCGCGCGCCCGGGCGCAGGCCTGCGGAGATGCCAGCTGGAAACCAGGCGCCCGCACGCCGGCGGGCAAGTACCTCCAACAACGTCAATTCCTTCCATTCTCCAGCATATTACAAATATTCTTTACAGCCAGAAAACTTAAGATCGCAGAGTACTTTGCTCCTACAGCTTCGCAGTCAGTGGCACAACCAAGTCTTGTCGTTGAGCCTAGGCTTGATCTTTCCACAATATCAAACTGCTTCTTATTAAATAGCCTAGATTTGTTGAGCATGTGAATGTGCATAGCACAGTTTGCATGGCTGCAATCCCAGTGACCAGGGAGGCTGATGCAGGAGAATCCAAAGTTCGAGGCCAGCCTCAGCAATTTAGCAAGATCCTGTTTCAAAATAAAAAATAATAAAGGGCTGGGAAGGTAGCTCAGAGGCAGAATGCTCCTGGGTTCTAGTCCCCAAACTGCAAAAACAAAACAAGATCTCCAAATATTGCAAATAGTTTATCACAGGTCCCTTTGTAATAGGAATTTATAGCGGGGGGGGGGGGGTGACTTAGGCATAGAAAAAAAAAATCAGTGGTGTTAAATAAAATTCACGAGAAGCCATTATTTGGACTGAGCTCCTGCAGTGTGCACCTACCAGACCAAATCAGAATGAAGTCACTTGACCTAGATACCAGTAATCAAACTGGTCTTTAAATGGTCTCCTTTAAGAAACAAAACAAAACAAAACAGGAGATTCACAGCAACCAATCAGAAAGAGCTCAGTCTAGTGGGCCAGCATAATAAAGAAGTTCCTGTTTTAACCCTCTAAGGAAAGTTAACTTTCATCCTGCTTTTCATTCTTTATTTCTTCATCCCTTTTCTACCTGTTTAGCTAACCACCTCTGCTCAGATCTTGGAACAACTATTTTCATAGATGAGATGCCACCAGAACAACTGTTTTCATAGATGAGATGCTGCCAGATTCATAGCTCACTAATGAAAGCCAATTAGATCTTTATTTTTTGACAGGTGACAATATAAAACTGGATATTATACTTAATATATTCAGATATAGGTTATGTAGGCATGTATTAGTGATCATACAGTTCTTTATCCTTGTATAAATAACCTTAGGCTCTGCAGAACTACATGGAAGTACCAAAATCAAATTTGTGCCCTGGAATTTAGAACTATTAGAGAAAACAAATGCTTCCCTGGAGATAGTTTATTTTTTGGTCAGGTCGGGGTGAGTACTGCAGATTGAGCCCATGGATGCTCTACCACTGAGCTACATGCTCAGACATTTTTTGAGACGGGTTCTCACTAAGTTGCCCAATTTGGCCTCAAACGTGGGGATGTAGCTCAGTGGAATAGCGCCCCTGGGTTCAATTCCCAGTGCCCCCTTCTCCCCAAAAGCAAATACTGTGGTTTATTTATTTTTGTTCTTGAGTTAGGGTCTCACTAAATTGTGGAGGCTGGCCTCAAATTTGTAATTCTCCTGCCTCACCCTCCCCAGTAGCTGGGATTGCAAGTATGTATGTAATAGGGGTTCACTTGATGCTTTGACTATATATATCCCTTGTGGCTGTGAAACTTACATGTTTTTTTCTTTTCCCCCAATCTTCTTTTCCCTAAAACTTCTGCTCCCTGATCTTCTTTTCCTTAAACTTCTTGCTTATCTCTCCTCCCTAATCTCATTTTCTCTGAATCACCTCTATAAAAGCCCCCTTTCATGCTTATGGCAGAATCACAGCTGTTGGGATAGGAATCCCCTGCATTTCTCCTTTGCTAGCAAAGTAATAAATCTTCTTTTTCCTTTTTCACAAAACCGTGTCCTCGCTATTGGATTGGCATCGGGGACAAGGAGCAAGCTTTCAGCAACATGTACTACAAGGTCAGGCTCAAATATTGTTGTTTAAAAGTACTTGCCTGAGTCTTCAAATTCATTTCATGTTACATTGCCTTTGATTATCATGATTCAGTCATACAGTAGGTTGCTTTACAAAAGTGCTCAGATCTCTGCATAAATTTTGTTTCTATTTCTATTTGGACTGCTTTTGCTTTTCATGTGTTTGTGTGTGGGGGGGGATAGGGGGTATAGAGATAGTACCACTCACTACATTCTCAGTCTTTAAATTTTTTTTTTTTTTTTCTTAAATTCTGAGGCAGATTCTTACTAAGTTGCCCCGGCTGGCCTCAAACTTGTGATCTTTCTGCTTCCTCCTCCTGAGACACTGGGATTACAAATGTGTACCGCCGCCCTGGGCTAGACAGCTTTTCTCTTCCATTGTTGCATTACTGGTTCCTTCCAAACCTTCAGGTTTCTACTGAATATCTTTGCCTCAAAAAGACATCCCCCCAAATAGTACTCTCTTATTATTTACCTCAGCCCCTTGTTTGTCTCTTTCATAATACCTATAATTTCTAATTGTTTTATATATTAAATATTTTCCTCATTAGAATATAAGCTACAAGAGGGCAGGGATGTACCTGTCTTGATCACTAACAGTGTCTGGTACACAGTAGGCACTAAATAACTAATTGCTGAATGAAGGAAGGATGCTGGTGAACCAACAGAAAAGATCAAAGGAGTTTCAATGTAGCAAGTTAGGAAGGAGTTAACAGCAAATGTACAAAATTCCTTATGGCAAGAAGTGAATATAATGAAAATATGTAATAATCTATGTTGGGTTTTATATATTCATGAATGAAGGCTCTGTGATACATTAGGATACTATAAATATTGGGGAATATTACTATCTTTAGTGGTTTTGATTAGTAGTCATTCTGGCTCTGTCTAGCTGGGTTATTTTTAACAGAGTACTTCTTTTCCTCTGAAATGGAAACCATGGTAGCATCTATCAAAGCTTTGTGAGACTTCTCTCTCTCACCTCCTCCCTACTGAAAATTCAACCCACGGCTTCACAGATGCTAGGCAAGCATTGTACTGTTTAACTACATCCCCAGCCCAGCCCTACGAGATTTAAATGAAACCTGTAAAGTTACTTGTCTAGTGTCTGACACAGCAACAACCTTTAATAAAAGTTAAGTAACTATATGACCAATATAAGGAGGTCCCCACCCCACCCAGTGCTGAGAATTGAACACAGGGATGCTTTACAGCTCAGGTACATCTCTAGCCCTTTTTATTTTTTGAGACAGGGTCTCACTAAATTGCCGACTCTGACCTAGAACTTGCGATCCTCCAAGTAGCTGGGATTACAGGCTTGTGCCACTGTGCCAGGCAGAAGTTTTCTCTTAAAAGATTATGTTTGTGGAGTGGTAAGTCTTACATAAATGCTCCTTTTAATACTCTTACTCTTCTAATACCAAACTATTGGCTCATCAGGATTGAGCCTAAGGCCTGATGCATGCTATGCCCAACCTGTATCATTGAGTCTTTCTTACCTCTTTATCTGCCACTTCCTCTCCATTCTCCTGCAAAACTGCCTACTCATTCATGGAGTCTTGGCTTAAACCCCAAGTTCTCTACGAAGCTTTGTTTGGCACTCACTCCACCACCATCTCCAAGTTCATTACTAGAGATAGTTCATTTTACTATATCTGGACCTTGAATATAATAACGTTGCATTTATTGTAATAGACCCAAATTATTGTGTTTTCCCGCTATCTGGTCCTTTCCTCTAGACTCGGAGCTTCTGTGGTATTCACTTTTTAATCCTAGCATAATCTAGTCCTTTACAGTAAGCACGAGGTTGGCTGCTGAAGAGTTACTGAGACCCCTGAAATATTAAATAGGATAGTGATGGGAGCTTAGATGACGTCTCCCAGTCCTTATTTGAATGGGGCAACAACTCGTACAGGGCTAGTCGTTGTACAACGTGAGATAAGAACAACCAGGCGGCCGAAGCCAGAGTAGGAAATACACCCGCCAGCTCGCGCTGGGAAGGTGGGATGACTGCGCAAGCGTATACCGGAGGCTGGAGGTCCATTCCTCCTGCTGCGAGTGCAGTTCCGGGGCTCGCTGCAGCTGGGGCGGGCAGCAGTCGCGGAGCTGACGTCATCACCGTGCGCTGCCACGTCTGCTCAGCTCCGCGGTAATGGAGGCTGAGGATGAGTGCTGACGGGGCTGGGTTCTGGTTCTACCTTTAGCTCTGCCACTGACTCGGGGTCTAGGTCTGGGTCTGGGTCTAGCGGCCTGAAACCTGGACGCCCTGCTTCAGCCCTCCAGGCGGGGACAGCCTGCATACAGGCAGCTGGTTTGGAGAGCTTTAACGCCGGGAGCTAGTTATCTTGCCTGGGGTCCAGTCTTTAAAGCCACCTCCTCCTCCCAGGGATCCCGCCCCACTGGCCGGGCCTCCTCCATGCGTGAGTACTACCTAGCTGCCGCGTCCGACTGTCCCGGGTCTGCTTTCGTCCTCCCTGGTGGGCGACGGGGAGCGCTTTGTCGTCTTCTTTTAGGGGCCGGTCTCTTGAAGTTTGTGGTTTCTCGCCGTCTACCTCCCCGCATCTCATATTCTCTCTTCTCTCCCAGTGTTCCCCTCATTTTTCTTTCCCTTTTTTGTTGAGCAAGAACCAGCGACCTCAACACCCAAACAGTTTGAATGCTGTTTCTCACCTTGGGTTTGTTAGTGTGCAGCCGAAGGCTGTTAGGAATAGGGAACATCAAATCTGCAGTAGTGTTTTGAAAATCAGGGTTTTTCCAGCGTGTGATTCTTCAGTTTTTGGTTGTACTGTTTTAGGAAACATTTGGTGTTCATATTGGCGGAACTAAGATTTTTGCCTTAGTTTGGTGAGGACACCAATTCTTTTCAGTGAGGATCTTTGTTACTTGCCTTATAATCTTGTAATTTCAATAATTTCCAAATGACGTTACCCGTTTTCCTGAAGTAGGCATCCATTTGAGTTCCTTTTGGTACTTTTGCTCTAACATGTGGAGGAGATACCACTTGAACAATTTACTTTTTTTAAAGAGTTTAAGGGCCTATAGGTCCCCTTTTTCCCATCTTCAGCAGTCCTGACAAAACACCAAAGAACAGGGGACCCTTTTTTTCCTGATGAAGAAACTAATTTAGACGTTAAATCAATCAAGGTCAGATAACATGTGGTACATGTTAACTCAGAACAGGATCACTTGATAACAAAATCTAATTTTGAGTATGGGTGCTGTGATGGGGATTGAATCTAGGACCTCTAGGACCACTCACATACTGGGCTAGCGTTCAACCACTGAACTTCATCCCCAGCCCCAATTATTTTAATTTTGAGATTGGCTTTTCTTAGGTTTCAGCTTCTTGTGATTCTTCTGCCTCAGCCTCCTGAGTATCTGGGATTACAGGGGCACACTGGCTAAAGCCTAACATTATGGACAGTGATGAACTTCCTGTATTTCAAGTTACTTAACCTGAAATATTAAATAGGAAATGTTTAAATTGTGGTCTTGTAAAATTTTACCTGATTGTACTATCTTTCATATGATACAAGTCAACTGACAAAAGAGACAAATTGCAGCTTGCCTAACACTGAACAAAATTTAGGATTCTGACCCATTAGAATCTGAATAGTCTTTTCATTAGAATAAAGTAGGTAATTGACACAGAGAGTGTTTGTTTGAAAATCTGGTTTTACAAGGCCTACTTACTTAGTTTTCTGGTTATTTTGTTACATTGCCTACTTTAAAGATAGTTAACTGATATTTACATTTTTTGTTGTTGTTCAGAGTTGAAACAGGTTGACAACCATTAACGTGGGTTGCAACTACAGGTGGCACTGGAAGCAGACTGGTTCCCGGACATGCCCGGTGGAAGGAGGGGCCCTAGTCGGCAGCAGCTAAGCCGTTCAGCTTTACCTTCTTTACAGACTTTGGTTGGTGGGGGCTGTGGCAATGGAACAGGCTTGAGAAACAGGTAAAGAAGAAATAAAGCTATGCATAATCTGTACTATCCCGTGATCAGTAAGACTAACATAAACATCATCATGGTGTTCAGATACTTGCTTATCAAGCTTTATTCTTTGACACTGAGATAGAAATTCTGCCTTTTTAAGTCGGAAAGCTTAGCATTTTAGCATACTTTGGAGAGAGAGATGATATGGACTCATGAAGTAAACAAAGCCCTATTCTTATGACTGATAATCCAAATTCTAGTCATTACTTTGTGTGTGTGTGTGTGTGTGTGTGTGTGTGTGTGTGTGTTACTGAGAATCAAACCCAAGGCCTTGCATATAAGTAGGCAAGGGCTCTGCAACTGAGTTTCATTGCCAGCCCTAATCATCACCTTTTTAGCTATTAGAAGAAGGGACAAGTGGATGAAAGTACAGGGCAAATGCGATGGTTTGAAGTCCTTTCCTTTTAGTACTAGCGTTTGAACCCAGGGGCATTCTGCCACTGAGCCCAGCCCTTTTAAAATTATTTTTTTATTTTGAGATGCTGCTTACTAAGTTGCTGAGGCTGGCCTGGAATTTATCATCTTCCTGCCTTGGCCTCCTGAGTCTCTGGGATTACAGGCATGCGCCACCACATCTGGCAAATGTGATGGTTTATCTGCTAATTGTCATTATTTTAATTTTTTGAGGGCAAATTAAAATTGACAGCTAACATGAAGTTCTAAAATTATAAGTCAGGGCTGGGGCTCTAGCTCAGCGGTAGAACACTTGCCTTGAACATGTTAGGTACTAGTTTTGATTCTCAGCATCACATTAAAAATAAATAAATAATAAATATTTCACTCTCCACTCTAAAATACTTAAAATAAAATAAATTATAAGTCAGATTTCTTCAAGGGTTTCAGAAATTATTTTGTCATAAAACTTAATATTAATAAACTGTTAGCTGTAGCCTAAATAAACATCTTAAGATTTGTGTCATGTTGTATGAGAATAAAAAATTTGATCTTTTAATATAAATATATTACAAAGTTCCTAATTTTCAGAAATTAGGACGAACGATTTCTTTTTTGAAGGTATTGAGTATTGACCCCAGGGCTTTGCACTTGCTTAGTTATCACTGAGTTATACCCCAGTCTAAGATGAATTTTCTTTTTTTCTTTTATTTTTTAACAGTACTAGGGATTGAACCCAAGGGTACACTATCACTGAGCTATATCCCAAACCCTTTATATTTTTATTTTGATAGGGTCTAGCTAAGTTGATGGGGCTAGCCTTTAACATTTGATCATCTTGCCTCAACCTCTCAAGTAGCTGGAATTAACAGGCATGTGCCACCACACCTGGCAGGATGAATTGTTTCTAATCTTATGTGGGGTAACTCACATCATAAGGCTTGATCATGTAGCAGTGCAGCAGTGGGTTCAATCCTGAGTACCAAAAATAAATAAATAAAATTTAAAAATTTCTTTAAACTAGAATTTCAGGGAAAGTCCCACTGAAATAAAAATAAACTAATTTTTTTTTTTTTTTTTTTTTTTTTTTTTTTTTTGGTATGGTGATGGGAATTGCTTGCATGTAATAGGCAAGCACTTGTCACTGAGCCACACTCCCAGCCCACCAGAACAAATTTCAAAGATTGTTTAGAACTAAGGTTGTAAAGTCAGGAAGTGGGAGATCAGTCCAAGAAGAAGTATACAAATGTCAGGAGGGCCAGAAAGATGAAATGGTACTAACAGCTCTGAAAATTAAAATTGAGATGAAAAAAAACTCTGTTTAGGGAGGAAGTAGAAACTAGCTGGCAAAAATTTCTTGTTCATACAATTGATCAGTGCATTGCTGCACTATTACATGATCAAGGTCTTAGTGAGACTCTGCCTCAAAATAAAATGAGCAGCAGGTATAACTCAGTGGTAAAGCACCCCTGGGTTTAATCCCTGGTGCCCCTTCCCTCTTCTTTAACATATAGTGTTTTAAATTATTATTTTTTTTTTTGGTACTGGGGATTGAACCCCTGGGCATTTAAACACTGAGCCACATTCTCAGCCCTTTTTTGTATTTTATTTAGAGTCAGGGTCTCACTGGGTTGCTTTGGGCCTTGCTAAGCTGAGAATCTGCTTTGAACTTGGGATCCTCTTACCTCAGCCTCCTGAGCTGCTAAGATAACATAACTCTTTTGCATTTAATTTGAGATTGTGTGTGTGTGTGTGTGTGTGTGTGTGTGTGTGTCTAAGAACAAATTTTTCAACTGATTAAAGTGTTCATAGTTTGAAAAATTGAGACTTTTGTTGAATGATTATTTTGTAACATGTTTACCTTAAAAAATTATTTTGGAAAAAAAGTTTCTGTGTGGTTTTTGTTTGTTTGTTTCTGGTACTGGAGATTGAACTCAGGGCCTTGAATATGCTAGGCAGGTACTGAGCTACATTCCCAGTTTTGTTTTTTGTTTTTGTTTTTTAACTTTATTTTGAGATCTTGAAATTGCCTAATCTGGCGACAGATTTGCAATCCTTCTGCCTGAGTCTGTTGAGTAGTTAGATTACAGGAGTGTGCCATGCCCAATTTCTATTTCTTTTCTTTTTTGTTCTTTTTAGAATATCTTTGTTTTTTTTTTGTGGATGTGTGTGGGGAGATACTAGGGATTGAACTCAGGGGCACACAACATTGAACCACATCCCAGCCCTTTTTTTTTTTTTTTTTTTTTGTATATTATTTATAGACAAGATCTCACTGAGTTGTTTGTGTCTTGCTTTTTGCTGAGGCTAACTTTGAACTCAACCCTCCTGTCTTAGCCTCCCGAGCTGTTGGGATTACAGGCATGCGCCACCATGCCCAACTTATCTTTGTTTTTTGATGAGATGGAATTGGCTGGAATGGTTGGAATAGGTTATTGTATAAAACCTGGGATAGAGATATAAAAAAATATAAATAAAGGAAATGTTAGATAGCTTAGACTATAGCTTTAGGAAAAACGTATACAAAGAAAGTGTGTCCATATGAGAGAAATCACTTTTGGAGTATCTGTAGGGTAGTGAAGAAAGAAATTGAGTTCCTTAAAAATGGTATAATTTTGATATATTTGATTCTGCATGACATAGCCAATTGGAGAACAAAGCATTTGCCCCTGGTTGCCTGTTTGGTAGATATTTGTGGCCTAATTGGTAAAGTGGTGAAGTTAAACTTGAGAATGTCGAGGAGCTACTTTGAAAGATTGAAATCCAAAAGTTGCCTGTTGTATTTTCTACCTTTGGGGAATAGGGCATTGTTGTTCATTTGTTTTTTCATTCTTTTTTTTTGGGGGGGGGGGCGTGGTTCTATAGATTAAAGCTGGTGGCTCTCTACTACTGAGTCATACCCCCAGATTTATTTATTTGGTACTGGAGATGGAACCACAGAACTTTACCACTGAGCTATATCCCAATCTTTTTTTGAGACAGGGTCTCATTAAGTTTCTGAGGCTGGCATCGAATTGGGATACTTCTGCCTCAACTTCCCTAGTTGCTGGGATTACAGGTGTGTGTCATCATGCCCAGCCAGGATTTGTTCTTGCAAATGTTCTTAGATAACTGTCTTTTTAAAAACAGAAAGGTGTAGCTGATGGTACACAACTATAATCCCAGGTATTCTGGAGGCTGAGGCTGGAGGATCATAAGTTTTGAGACCAAACTAGGTAACTTAGTGAGACCCTGTCTCAAATTAAAATATCAAGTGCTGGTGATAATAGCTCAGTTATAGAGTGCCCCTGGTTTCACTCCCCAAAGCTTAAAAAAAAAAAAGTACTGTGTTTGTGAGTTTCATAGAGAGTTCCTATAGGGAGATTTTTACTTGTTTGAAGTTTTGTTTGTTTGTTTAGTCCTTGCATATATTTTCTGATAATATCACCAAACATGTCCAAATACCACTCTTTTCTCTGTCTCTTCTAATTTCTCTTTATCCCTTTGAATCTTTTTTAAAAAATATTTTTATAGTAGTTGAACATAATACCTTTATTTTATTTTTATGTGGTGCTGAGGATCAAACCCAGTGTCTCAAATGTGTTAGGCAAGTACTCTACCAACTGAGCTATCACCCGAGTAAATCTTTGAATCTTTCTTGCTTTATCCATTTGCATACTTAAATTGTGCTGCTCATGACTCCATAAGGACCAGTCTAAAGCCTGCAAGGATAAAGCAGATGTTCAGCATAAACCACCATTTTTTATATAGTTCAACCACAGTGACCCATTCTTTTTTTGGGGTGGCGAGTACTAGAAATTGAACTAGGGGCACTCTACTACTGAGTAACATCCCCAGCCCTATTTTGTATTTTATTTAAAGACAGAGTCTCGCTGCGTTGCTTAGCACCTTGCTATTGCTGCAGTTGGCTTTGAACTTGAGATCCTCCTGCCTAAGCCTCCTGAGCTGCTGGGATTATAGATGTGCACCACCATGCCCTGCTGACGTGTTCTTATTATAAGGAAAATTTTATATCAATGGAAGGAACTGTTTGCCATTCAGTTCCCAGATGCCAAGCCTTGTAAGCAGGGCTTTTTAAGGAAAGCTACACTGAATACCTTCCTTCTTTGGGGAGTCTAGAATTTTGGTATTGGTAGGAAAGGATGCCTTGTAATCAGCCCTCACAATAAAAACCTTCTAATAAGCTTTCCTGGTGGACAACATTTCAAATGTGTTGTCACAACTTGTTGCTGTTTGAATTAAGTGGATCCTGAATAGATTCTTGAATCTATTTTTATAACATGTTAGAAAAATAATATTTTTTCTAAATAATACTTCTGTAACTATTTTTTTGAGATATATATTGGCCAACTCTGTTTTATTTTTAAAGTTTAATTTTTAAAGAACTTTGATATTTTCCCTCTCCAGCTTTGAACTTTATCAGTTAAATGGAGAACACTTAATCTCATCAGTTATCTTTACATGGGCATGATTTCTTTTTTTCCAACTGGTGCTTGAATCACTTTGTTTGACCTATGTCTGTTTGGTCTTCTGGCTTCAAGTTTAATAGCCAAATTTATAGAGTGTATTACAAGTGTAGAACTTTTGTACTTTTGTTTTGAATATATTTTTTGAATTCCAGTATTTTGTTGAGTTTGTTAATGGCAGAAGCATGTATTCCAGAAAGCAAGTCTGTTTTACGTGGAAACATTTTTATAATCTTTTTTTAACTCTTAAATCATAACAGAGAGCCAGGTATGCTGGCGTATGCCTATAATCCCAGCTACTCAGGAGGCTGAGGCAGGAGGATCACAAGTTTGAGGCCAACCAAGAGACCCTGTCTCAAAATTTTAAAGTGGGCTGGGGTGTTGCTCAGCGGCAGAGCTTGCCTAGCATATGTGAAGCCCTGAGTTCAAAAATTATGACAGTTTATCATACTTTCCCTCTTTCCTTATTTTTGACTGAAGTTGAATAAGATTTTTAGTTTGTTTAGATTAGAGGCTTTTAACATTGTAACATCTCATCAGAAATTTTTATTTCAGTATCTTACAGTTAACTGGAGGGAGGCAGTAGATTGGCTGCTGGCATTAATCCTGTGCATTCAAGTCACAGTATTCTTAACTATTCAGAATGGGCAGAGCTCATATTCCCATGAGTTGCTTAAAGTACTATAAGTCCCACATACCCATGCTAGAATTCTGTATTTGGAAATTTTAGAGAAGAAAGTAATGCTACTATTGTTCCTTATCTTAAATATGTTTTTTTAGAGTGGGGTTTACTGGAGATTGAACCTAGGGGCACTTTACTACTGAGCTGCATCCCAAGTCCTTTTCATTTTTTTCTTTTGAGACAGGGTCTCAGTTGTAGAGACTGACTTTAAATTTACAATCTTATCTCAGCTTCCTGAGTCACTGGGAATTGAGTCTCCTTTCCTTGTTGTATAAACAATAGTAGACCTTAGATCTCTGTAACTATCCTGTGCATATAAACAATAGAAAATTTATTCTTTATCCCTATCTGTCACTTCAAGTAGTCTAGCTGTTTCTGACCTATAAGTGAGCTTAGAAGAAAGAACAAAATAGGGATTAATACCTCTATATGTTTGTTTTTGTGTTAAGAGTTGTCTGTTTTTCGTGAGTGCATTGGCCTTTTGCTGTCTCAACCTAAAAGTATATATTTGCAGTGAACTAAGAAAAGTAGTTTCTGGCCTTAGGTTTATGGTCTGATAGCCAAGTTATAGATGTGTACAAAAATTATGTTATAGTATGAAAAGCACAATAATAAAGACTTTACACATATATGATGGTGGCACAAAGGAGAGATGAATAAGTTTGAGGGAGTCAGAGTAAGCTTCACAGAGGATGTGTTTGAAGAGCTGAAGAGCCATTTATTTATTTAATTTTTGTGTGTGTGCTCATGGTACTGGGAATTGAACCCAGAGCATCATACATGCAAGCATTCTACCACTAAACTGTACCCCAAACCCCTTAAAAGTTTTGAAGAATGAGTAAAAAAAGGTTTGGAGGGATTTTTTCAGTAAATGTGTGTGTGAGAAGTTAAGGAAAGTGTAATTATGGGGGATATTTTATTTCAAGGGAATAAAGTGCACAGTAAAATAGAACATATGTTCCAGACAGCACGTAGCATGAGTATCATAGGTGCATGTGGAGGAGTGATATGTGGGGAGGCTACTATGTTAAACAGAGGGCTTCATAGAACATACTCAAAGTTTTTTGATATTATCCTAATTGCAGTAAAAAGAGGAGGAGAGTAACACTATTATGCCAGGCAGGCACTCTACCACTGAGGCTCTGAGTTTAATCCCCAGCACAACAACAAAAAACAAACAAAAACAGTAAGAATAAGGCAGTAACACTACCAGTTTCACTTTGGAAAGATCCCTAAGGGCAGCTTGGTGGGTTTGGTGAAAGTAGAGTTGGATTTAGGAGGATTACTGCCAGTAATTTAGATGAAAATTGGTGAATGCTTGAACTGAAACAGTGGATTGAGAAGGGAGGATACAGTTGAAGAAAATTTCGTGAAATAGGATTCAATTCTTTATTTTTCTTTCTGCAGTAGTGAGGATTGAACTCAAGGGTAATTTACCACTGAGCTACATTCCCAGTTTTTGTTTGTTTTGTTTTTCATACCAGGGATTGAACCCAAGAGCCTTAACAACTGAACCACATCCCCAACCCTTTTTTATATTTTATTTAGAGGCAGGGTGTCACTGAGTTGCTAATTGCCTCTCTAAATTGCTGAGCCTGGCTTTCAACTTGCAATCATCCTGCCTTAGACTCCTGAGTAACTGGGATTTTAGGCATATGCCACTACGCCTGAGTTGAATCCAGTTCTTTAAAAAGTGATTGGATATGGAGTGGAAGAAGAAATGTTCTAGGATCCTGATTTGGGCAGCTAACAGGGTGGGCCACGAGCTAGGGTTAGGACTGTCGAAGGAGGAACACAGATGTCTAGCAGGTAGTTGCATAATAGGTGTCTAAAACTCTGCTGTGATATAAAGATAAATTTTATTTTTCAGTATGTCTAAGATGATGAAAATCATGGTTGCATCTTAGATCATTGAGACAATATGTAGAGGAAGGATCCCAGAATAGAGTCTTGGAGAGGCCATCAGTTAAGGTTAGGTAGTGGAGATAGAAGGGGCTCTTTGCTCTGACATGAAGGATATCACCATTTGAGTTTACCATAGTTTTCTCTTTCAGGAATGGTAGCACTATTGGCCTTCCAGTTCCACCTATCACAGCCTTAATCACCCCAGGTCCTGTGCGTCATTGCCAAATTCCTGACTTGCCTGTGGATGGGAGCCTGCTTTTTGAATTTCTTTTCTTCATCTACCTTTTGGTTGCTCTGTTCATTCAGTACATCAACATCTATAAAACCGTGTGGTGGTATCCTTACAATCATCCTGCCTCTTGTACTTCACTGGTAAGTCGTCATAGGCCTCTAAATTTTTTATGTCACTCATGTAAATTTTGTTCTTAATAATTTTTCTTCTAAAAACTGGTTTTCTAATAAACATCAGATTACTTTTTAGAAATAAAACTTCATGGTAAGATTGTTGAAGTATAAATTAAAATGCAGAAAACATTTAAATAATTTATTGTAATAATATTGCAGAAAGGTTTCCATATCTAGCTTTCTCTATCCCATGTTAAATTTGAACTATATACTTTATCCATCCTTGGCTAGAAGTTAAATTTGTTTAACATGGGATAGAGAAAGTGTAACATGTAATGTTAACTTGTCATTATGATTAAATTCTAGCAGCTTTACCTTTTAAATGACTGAATTAGGAAAATGGTAGCTTCTATAACAAATAAGCCAAAAATTGTATAATGTTTCTAACATATAACAGTCTGAGACAGTTGTCCTGGTTGGTAGGAATTCTTCCATGTGGTCAGTCAGGGGACCCAGGGTGGTAAAGACTGCTATTTTGTAACATATGGCCTTTAAGGTGGCTGTGGTTCATTGCTATCAGCCATAAAGGTTAAAGAGCATAGGGCATTTATAAAGGAGAGTTTCTTACAGTCCAGGCTCCCATCATTTCCATAGGTCTACTCATAACTAGAAGAGAAGCTAGAAAATATTGTACTTTAACTGGGTGCATTGTTAACCTGAATGAAATTGAATTCTTTTACAAAATAAAATTGAGATGGAAACTAGCTATTTCTGAAGAACTTAAAAAACATGTTGTAGATTTCTTCTGGTTTCTCTTCATTTATTTAGGAGAGCCCTGGTAATCTTTTTTTTTTTAATATTTTTAATCAATTTTTCTATAACTTTGTTTTACTTATTTATTTTTTAATGTGGTGCTGAGGATTGAACCCAGGGCCTTGCACGTGCTAGGCGAATGCTCTACCACTGAGCCACTACCTCAGCCGTGGCCCTGATAATCTTGATACAAAGAAGGTTCTTCATAGATGAGCATATAAAATATCTAAAAGGCTAGTCAGATGACTTACATGTATGTGATTGGCAATGGCAGATTTGGATGGGTGATAGAGATATTCTTTGGGGCAAAGAGTACTTTTGTTCTGAACATTTTGTATGTGTGTTTGGGACTCACAAAAAATCTGAAAACCTTTCTAATGTGGTAGACATAGAAAAGGAAATGTGGTCCCAAATCTACAAGATAATATGAGAAAGGAGTTGGGCATGGTGGTGCATTCCTGTAATTCTGCAACTCAGGAGACCAAGGCAGAAGGATTATAAATTCAAGGCCAGCCTCAGCAACTGTCTTAAAATAAGAAATAAAAAGGGCTGGAGATGTAGTTGTAGTAGAGCACTCCTGAGTTCAATACCCAGTACTGGGGAAAAAAATATGACAAGGGAATAAAAAAATGTATTTTAAATATTTGTATCACTTGATTGTTCCTAGGATTAGCTATTAAGACTTTTCTTTCTGCTGAAATACATAAAAATATGTAAAAATATGTTGTAGGTTTTTTTTTTAATGTATTTTAAAAAGAAAAGTGTTAAGTTTAATTTCAGGAACAACCAAGTGATATTAAGTATTGATCACATATATACTTAATATGTGATGAGAGTCTCTGTTTCTTTAAGAATTGTAATGAGTTAATACCAGATTTATTTTTATTTACATATATATATATATATGTATTTATATATTTTTCCCCCTACCTGGATTGTAAGTTTATTGAGTATAGAAACTATATACTTCATCCATCCTTGACTAGAAGTAGTTTTTTGCAAGGGAATTTGGGCAAGGAACCCTTACTTAGCAAGAAGGCAGTGCCTTGTTAAATTCTACTATGATGGTAGAAGAAACAAGTAAAAATCTCTACCATTTCCATTGCCAAGAGAAAAAAACCTTGATTTTTGTTTTCAGCACTTTACCCTTAGTGTTGAGACTAGTACCTGGCTGGGCACGCCTGTAATATCAGCAACTAGGGAGGCTGAGACAGGAGGATCATGAGTTCAAAGCCACCCTCAGCAAAAGCAAGGCACTAAGCAAGTCAGTGAGACCCTGTCTCTAAATACAATACAAAATAGGGCTGGTAATGTGGCTCAGTGGCCAAGTGCCCCTGAGTTCAATCCCTGGTATGCTCCCCCCCCAAAAAAAAAGAAGAGTACCTGGCATATTTAGTTTATTGAATTAATTAATTGAAAAATTCAGTTTTTCATTTGGGAAGAAAATGTAGAAACCTGCAAACCCTTTGACCATCAAGAGGAAAATATATCTCTATTTCATTGGTTTCTAAGATATTATTACTAATGATTTTGTTTGCTGTTATCACAGTTTTATATATATGTATGTGTATACATATATTTATATGTGTATATATGTATATATGTATACACACACGTATGCATAACAAAGGAACTATATATGACATCTAAGTAATGGTTTAATTTTATAGAAGAGATCAAATGCATATTTTTAAATAATTATAAAGATTAAATAAATATAATTGATGTACCAACTAGTAGTTTAGTTGATGCACAGTTAGACTAACATAAGTTTGAATAAAGAAACAACCACAGTAACTCCTAAAAACTATGAATCCTGACTGATTTAATTTGACACATAATAAATCGGTTAGTTTAGATGAATTATTATTGTTATAATACTTTGGGTTATGACTTGTTAACTCAAAGCTATCTTTTTCTTTTAATATAGTAGAGTTTCAAAAAAAAAAAAAAAAAAAAAGGATAGTAATACTTTCCAGATAGTCTAAAACAGTGTTTGGAAAGTTTAAGCAATTAGTCACAAAAGGAGAAGTGCAAGGTAGGCAGTCTCTTCATGATCTCTCAAATTTCTGTGTTCTGTAAGGGTAGGATGAACTAAGGAAGATCTTTTGAGGGAGCAAACCTCTGTTTGTGTAGTAGTTCAGCTTGATAAACATTGTATTTCTTTTTGATGACATTCTTTGTTTCTTTTATAGAATTTTCATCTCATTGATTATCACCTGGCAGCGTTCATCACGGTGATGCTTGCAAGGAGGCTTGTGTGGGCCCTCATTTCCGAAGTAAGTTTATTCACTGTGTTCTACTACTTGTTGTAACTTGTAGTTACTAGAAAGGGTTCAGACTGAAAATGTAAAATGTCCAATATAATTTGAAAACAACTTTAAATTAATTTCTTTATTCCTATGTGAGTTGTGCCAATACTTTAAAAAAAATGGTTTCCTGCAATATATTTAAAATTTAAATGTGCAATAACTCAAGAACTATTAGATATTGAATTTGTAGGAGTTTAATTTAAGCTTCTGGATTTGGGGGCATAATTTTTTTAATTTTAATAGTTCTAGGGAAATAGGATAAATTCAATTTTAGATAACATTCATTTGAAATGGTTTATATGCCATTTGTGAAATTTCCTAACAAAAAACATTTATAGCCAAGTGAGGTGGTGCACACCTGTAATCCCAGCAATTTGGGAGGCTGAGGCAGGATGATCACAAGTTTGAGACCAGCCTCAACAACTTAGTGAAGCCCTAAGCAACTTGGTGAGATCCTGCCTGGAAATAAAAAATAAAATGGGCTGGGGATGTGGCCCCAGGTTGATTGGTTTGTATTTATTAAAACTTAGAACTTAAATTTGTTAAAAGTTAGAATTTTTAAAAGGCAATGTTAAAATTTGCCTAGGAGTAATCACAAGATTAGAATATAAGTTTACTGGACAGAGGAGGAAAGATTTGGAACATTAAATTATTTTATTAATTTAAAAGTTGCTGGTAGATTTGGCTTTGGGTATCATTTTTCATATAAACTCCAGTGAGAGAGAAAAATGTACTTTCATAAGATTTTATATATTGTACCCTATAAGTGTTTATGAAGACAAAAATGTTAACTTAGCTAAAGTAGCTAATAATTTGAATCTTGGAAATTATATTTTAGTTTGAAATTTTTAAATGAATAGTTATTGTAATGAAAATCGAGAGTTTACTTTTTCTTCCAAAACATACACAGAAGCCTTTGTGAGTATAAGCTCTGATTCCTGTGATTACAGATAATTGAAGATGTTAAGTCATGATCTAAAAGCCATTAAGATAACTGGAAAATAGTGGTAGTATTGGTAGTAGAACTGTTTCTCCTGGTAGGAAAGGATGTAACTCAGCCTTTCTCTCAAGTTCAGTATTTAGGTGATGAAAACAGGTACTTACTTTTGGATATATTGAGAAAGAACTTTCTTTAGAAGAATAGAATGGATTTTTTGTTTACATCTGTTAAAACAGGCGGGAAATTATTATGTTTCATCTCTTCAGTTGCTTAGAAATGGTATTGGCATATGTCAGTTTAGTTGCTTCATGTTAATATGTAAACCCTTCATAACTATAGTTTCTGCTTTGTTGCTACAAAGTCTATAACTTGAAGCATTTTATTGCCTTTGAGTGTGTGTATGGTACTGAGTATTGAACCCAGGGCCTAGTGCATGCTAGGCAGGTACTCTACCATTGAGCTACATCCCCGGCCTTTTTTATTCTATTTTGAGATAAGGTTTCATCAAGTCGCTCGAGCTGGTCTCAAACTGTGAGCTTCTTGACTCAGCCTCCCAAATTGCAGGAATTACAGGTGTGCATCCCTGCACCTAGCTTCCTACTTTATTTTAAACACTGTTTAAAAAGCATTTTGTTTGCTGGGTGTGGTGGTGTACACCTTTAATCCCAGCAGCTCAGGAGGCTGAGGAGAAAGATAAATTTTGCTAGCTTCAGCAACTTAGTGGTACTCTCAGTAACTTAGAGAGATCCTGTCTCAAATTTAAAAATAAGAACTGGGTATGTAGTTTAATGATAAAGTGTCCCTGGGTTCAATCCCCAGGACCCCCCCCGCTCCATAAAAAGGTAGATAGAGGGACCAAAATGTATTTGTTTATATACAAATAACTTGTCCCTGGAAAGAGATATGGAGTAATAATGGACTTCTGGTGGCTGGGAGACAGGAGCAGCATGAATCACTACTAGCACTCTAGGATTTGTCTTTTGAGTGATGTGGTTATATTATCTATTTGAAAATTTAAAATCAGCTATATAGTGATTCTTTCCTAATATATCTAAATTAAATGATTAAACCCGTCATAATCTTTTTTTTTCCTTCCATTAAAATATGTTTGCATTCTTATATCACAGAAAAGATTGTGACCCTGAGAAAGACCTTTTTTGGGGGGAGGGTACCAGGGATTGAACTTAGGGGCACTTGACCACTGAGCCACATCCCACCCCTATTTTGTAGTTTATTTAGAGACAGAGTCTCATTTTGTTGCTTAGTGCCTTGCAATTGCTGAGGCTGGCTTTGAACTCACAATTTTCCTTTCTTAGCCTCTGAAGCTGCTAGGATATTATAGGCATGCACCACCATGCCTGATTGAGAAAGACTATTTTTTAAGGAGAGCTGGAGGTAATTAATTTGAAAGATAAATATTCAGCTGGAGAATTCAGCTGGACAACCACCTCTCTGCCTAGGTAGACTTTTGTTTATTCACCTCCTAGCCAACACTGCTTCTGTGTACTTTCTACACAAGACTAAAAATAAATCCAACTATTTTACCAACTTGAGGCAACTCTCTTAAAAAAAAAAAAATACGTTTTTATTTTATTTTATTTTTATTTGTTTGTTTGGTACAGGATGCTTTACCCCAGCTACATTTCCAGTCCTTTTTTATTTTTTCTTTTGAGATAGGGCCTCACTAAGTTGCTGAGGCTGGCCTGGAACTTAAGAACCTTCTGCCTTTGCCCCCTGAGTTGACGGGAATACAAGTGTTCCCTAGCACACCTGGCAAAACATTGTTTTTCTAATACAAAAACAGTATATTTTATTGAAAAGATTGAGATTGTTGGACACTAGAATGTAAAGCAGAAAATTGAAAATTACAACCTCATTACTGAGAATCACATTTTTGGTTTTATTTCCTTCTAATGTATATATATTAAAGATTTATGTACATATATATTTAAATGTATTTATTATAGTATTATGAATAATTTTCTAACCTGACTAGCTCTTATTTGTCTTTTAGGTTTCAACACAAATATTGCTTTCTAAAGAAAGCCTTCCCAAGTAGGGTCTCCTATTACTTATTCTCCTGATAACTTGCGCTTTTCCTGTAACACTCATCACATTATAAAAATAATTGTCCAAATTTAAGTTTAGTATGTGTTTTTCTTGGCTGGGTAGCTTCATAAAGATAAGTTCTTATTTGTCTTGGTTACCACTGTATTGCCAGGGTCTGTCACATATAGCACAGTGAGTGGTTAAAGAATGTAGGTTCTAGAATAAGACAAAATCAAACTCTGCTGCTCTGCTGGCATGGAGCAGAAACAGTCTTTTATTTCTAACCTTGTACTTTTGAGAATAGAAGTAATAGAATAACTCCAGGGCTTACGTAACTTCCCTAGACTTTAAAATACAAGGTACATTGGTATGAGGTACCTATCAGGGGTGTGATATAGAACTATTTGCCATGCTATGACTGAGAACAGCTTGGGTCTTTTTCATAGTTTGAGGCTTAAGCAGTTTATTATGGTATTTGTTTAACTGCTTCACATTTTAAAGTACCCATATATACTATGTATCTCTATAGTTTGTATTATCCCCCCCCACACACACACAGTCGTGTGTCACCTAACTATAGAGACAAGAAAGACATCACTAGGTGATATCCTCGTTGTGCAAACATCATAGAGCATATTGACACAAACCTGTATATCATACCTTAATCATTCCTTGTGGCCTCTTGATGCAATCAAGAGCTGTGGTAAATGCAAGCTGTGTAAATTTGCTGCCAGAGTTACACAGTATGGTGTTTTATAGTAAACTTTTTTTTTTTTTTTTAATGAGTAGGAGCATACTTTTAAACAGTGTATTAAAAATATAGTAAGTACATAAACAAGTAATAGTAATAGGCAACTATAGTTGTTTGTTTCATTATCAAGTATTACGTACTTTGGAAACACAGTAGGTTTGTTTACACCAGCATTACCACAAACACATCAGTAATAGTATGTGCTTTGATGTTATGGCAGCTGTGATGTCACTAGGCAAGAAGAATTTCCAGCTTTATTTAATTATTATTTTTATTTATCTATTTATTTATTTTGAGATGTGGTGTTACTTATGTTGTCCAGGCTGGCCTCTGACTCCTGGGCTTGAATGATCCTCCTGCCTCAGCCTTCTGAGTAGCTGGGATTGCAGGCATGTGCTGTGCAACAGGCTCTCCCTGTAGTTTTATGGGACCAAGTTTTATGGTGGATTTTTATTTATTTTCATGTGGTGCCGAGGATCAAACCCAGGGCCTCACACATGCGAGCTAAGCACTTTACCACTGAGCTACAACCCCAGCCCTACACATTATTTTTGTATGTGAAAACATATAGAGATCTGTCAAAGAAGATCTGATTATTTTGTAAAATTTTTGTAATATTTTAAACATCAACTCAGCAAGCAGATTAGAGGTGAGAATTCAAAGAAAAATAGAAGTACTCTTGCTGCTATTGAGGCCCTTGGCATTCTGGTAGGAAGTAAGGTAGATAAATTATTGGCTCTCCATCTGTATATATATACATATCACCTGAGAGATTGTTAAAATATAGATTCCTTGACTCAAATTTTTTTCCCCTACATTCAAAGAGAAAAGTTATTAGGAACTTACATGTTCATAAGCAACTCAAGTGATTCTGATGACTGGTCGGTCCATGGACCATACTTTGATGAGAAACCCTAGTGAAAACAAATTAGATGATAATGATGAAAAGTTAAAGCAGGTCTGTGTGGGTACAAGGAGGAGATGACTAATTGCCTGGAGAGGGTTGAATTTTCAAGAATTAGGAAGATAAGGTGGGATGAAACAGTTTTCTTTTTCTTTTCTTTTTTTTTTTTTTTTTGATACAGTTTAGCTTCCATTTAAACCGACTACCCTTATTTATGTTATATTGCTTTTAAATAAGATAATTTATAAAATTTACCTTTGATGCTTCTAAACTTTCAGGCCACCAAGGCGGGTGCAGCATCTATGATTCACTACATGGTTCTGATATCAGCTCGCTTGGTGCTTCTCACTTTGTGTGGATGGGTACTTTGTTGGACCCTAGTCAATCTCTTTCGAAGCCATTCAGTACTTAATCTCCTTTTCCTTGGCTATCCGTGAGTACTCCTGTTTTGCAATTAACAAATCTTTAGAAGTTGTTTGGGTCATGCAAATAATACTATAAAAAAAGGGAGAATTAAATTCTTCAAATATAAAATAAGAGTTTAAAAAATTTGAAAACCAGTAGATATGATAGCCATATAATTTGTTTTCTAAACTAGATTAGTTGAGACAACAGACATAAACTAGAATTATCCTAGGAAAACTGAGAAGTATGGCTGTCCTACCAGTGAAGAGGTTGCGATACTGGGGATTGAACCCAATAGTGCTTTACCACCAAGATACATATCTGGCCCTTTTTTAATTTTAAATTTACAGGGGCTGGGGTTATGGCTCAGCAGTAGAGCGCTCACCTAGCACGTGTGCGGCCTTGGGTTCGATCCTCAGCACCACATAAAAATAAACAAAATAAAGGTATTGTGTACAACTAAGAAATAAATATTTAAAAAAAATTAAAATTTACAGTGCCTCACTAAGTTGCCTAGGCTGACCTTGAATTTGTGATCCTCTTAGACTCCCGAGTCCTTGAGATTATAGGTGTGCTATAGGTGTGTACATTTGTGTCATCTAGTGGAAAGTATTTATTTATTTTATAGTACTGGGGATGGACTCAGGGCCTCATGCATGCTTGCCAAGCACTCTGCAGAGTTACATACCATGTCCTTTTGAAATTTTGAGACAAGATCTTGCCAAATTGCCCAAGTTGGCCTTGAATTTGGGATTGGACTGCCTCATCCTCCTGAGTAGTAGGATTATAGGTGGCACTAACACACCTAGTGAGAATATTTTAATTGAGCTCTATTTACCAAGTAAGGTGTTAAGTTTAATAGGATTACCATCATCAAAATGGCTAGCAGTCTTTTTCAATTTAAGTATATAAAGAAATAAATTATTATTATTATTATTTGGTACTGGGGATTGAACCCAGGGATACTGAACCACTGAACCACATCCCTAGACCTTTTTATTTTTTACTTTGAGAGAGGGTCTCATTAAGTTGCTGAGATTGGCTTTGAACTTGGAATCCTCCTGCCTCAGCCTCCCAAGTTTCTGGGATTACAGGCATGCCTCACTGTGCCCAGCATTTATAGTTTAAATTGTAATGAGGGTCCAGGCACAGTGGTGCACACTTGTATTCTCATTGACTTGGAAGGCTGAGGCAGGAGGATCACAAGTTCTGGGCCAGCATACATACCTTAGCAAGATCCTATCTCAAAAAATAGAGCTGGCGATGTTGCTCCGTGGTAAAACACCCCTGAGTTAAATTCTTAATACCAAAAAAAAAAAAGTAATAATAATAAGGGAAGATAGAACAAGAAAAAATAACCACCCCAGGATAAAAAAAACCTAATAAACATGTATGAAGTGGTAAAATCTGTGGAGAAAAATAACTACAAAAGGAGAGTGATTTTGGGAGTGGGGTGAGTGATATACAGTTTGCAGGCAGGAGAGCCCCTCACTATGGAGACATTTAAGTTGAAGGGCAAGCCATATCAAAAATTTCTAAACATACACAAAGATCCGCATTAGGAGAATACTTGTCATGTTATTTATGCTAGTGGAAAATAAGAAACAACTTTTTTTTCTGGGCTGAGATGTAGCTCAGTGATATAATACTTATCTAGCATGTGCAAGGCCTTGGGTTTGCTCCCCATAAAAAATGTCATGTGAAACCCACAGAAACAGTATGTTTCTATCAAGTGAGAAATGGATAAATTATGTATGTCAATATATGAATCCTATAATGTTTTTAAAAGTTCTTACAGAAAAATATTTAGACATAAGAAAATACCCATTGTATACACACAAGGTGAAATAGCAAGATGCAAAACAGTTTGTACTATATGAGATCAAATATGTAAAAGAAAAAAGCATACATGACTATATATAAAGTTTATATGTTGGACAAATGTGTACCCACTAATAAAAATGATTATTTCTAGGTAGTTTATATTTTGTTGAAACTTTTTAATTTTCCTCTTCTGCAATGAATATGTACTGCTTTTGTTGTAAGAAATGAAAGACTTTCCTTCTCAGACAAGGAATTTACCCTTGGAAAGTTCCTATTATGTTTACTCTGGTGCAGCAAGACTATTATATTGATATAATTATACAGTGTTCTTATGTGTTTTCTGTGGTATTATTTTCATATTTACCTTGTCTTACAGGTTTGGTGTTTATGTTCCTCTCTGTTGTTTCCACCAAGATAGTAGAGCTCATCTTCTTCTCACAGACTATAACTATGTGGTACAGCATCAGGCGGTAGAGGAAAGCGCTTCAACTGTGGGTGGCTTGGCCAAATCCAAAGACTTCCTCTCCTTATTGCTGGAGTCTTTAAAAGAACAGTTTAATAATGCCACACCCATCCCCACCCACAGCTGCCCCCTATCTCCAGACCTCATTCGAAATGAGGTAGAATGTCTGAAAGCCGATTTCAACCACAGAATCAAAGAAGTTCTCTTCAACTCCCTCTTCAGTGCCTACTATGTTGCATTTCTCCCTCTGTGTTTTGTGAAGGTAAGCAGATGTTTTGCTTTGTGTGCTCCCTGGATTGTGTGTGAATTAAATAAACTGGGTATTTCTTGTTTAATCCCCCTTTTCTCTGTCTCCCCTTTGGCAGCCTGGATGGTGGAGTTCGGCTGCATCTGGAGTGCACTAAAACCGCTCCTGGTTGGCGGATAGGTATTTCCGTATATGTGATGCACCCCGTGGTGGTCCCCTCTTTCTTTTTTTCCTTTCTTTCCAATTTTTTTTTCTTATTTTCTTTCTTCCTTTTTTTTTTTCTTTTTAGTTTCCGGGGAGAGTAAAGATTATAATTATTATAGGAAAAAATATGTAGCAGCTTAAGAGAACCAAGGATTCAATAAAATCCAGGTTATTGTGATTGATCTAACAGGGTTATGAGGAATTTCTTGAATTTAATCTAACCTTTATTTATCTAAACTTCAATTTACTTCAGTGGAAAAGAAAAATGGTCTGGATGTCACTTGGGCCCAAAATCTTTTGGGACATTTTAATGTCCTTCCTTCACCCATTCAGAAGCACTTCTGCAGCCGGAGTGGTCCTTCAGAAGCACTCAGTTCTTCTAGAAAGGAAAAACTTAAAATATAATTGCCTCTCCCTCCCAGCCCTAATTCATACAGCCAGAAAGTCAGGTTGAAGGATTTTGGAGGACTCTGCTCTTGAACTTTCTGCACGGACATCAGGACAACCAGTGCATGTTGACTAAGTGTGGCATTTGTCTGCAGGGCATATATACACGTACCCATCCTGTGTCTGATGCTGGTGAATGGATCATTTCTGTCTCTTTTGATCTCTTTCAGAGTACCCAGTACTATGACATGCGCTGGTCATGTGAACACCTCATTATGGTGTGGATCAATGCTTTTGTCATGCTTACCACACAGTTGCTGCCATCAAAATACTGTGATTTGCTACATAAATCAGCTGCTCACCTCGGCAAATGGCAGAAGCTAGAACATGGGTCCTACAGCAATGCTCCACAGCACATGTGAGTAGCTAGAGGGTAAAACCATGTAACATGTTTCTACATGCTGCTGATCATGTTTATTTGCTTTGTATGTCATTCTGTTCTTGGCTTTGAACATTTTTTAGTTTTTGTCTACATGGATGCTTGTCATCATTGCTAAACTGAATATAGGATACATTAACTCATTTCTACCACCATACCCAGCCCCTTCTCAGATGCGTCCTACCTTTCAGCTGCCCAGTCACTCTAGAGTGTATAATTTGTGCCCCAAGCAGTACTTCAGAGTTGTCTTTCAGTCTTAACTGTTTGCCCAAATTCAAAGAGTCATGATATATTTTAAATTCTTTTTATAAGATTTTTAAGGTTTATCTTCTCATTTTCATTGCCACAGCTAAGTTGATAGCTACTCATCTCACACCTAAGACAGCTGGACTTTGCTTTTCTCATCTTTTCTAATACATGCAGATTTGGATTAGTAATTTTTCCTGCCTGTAATTTTTTCTGTTTCTTTTTCTTTTTTTCCTTCCTAATCTCTACTATTTCCCTGCCTCTCCTGTATTTCAGTGAAAACTGTCCCTGGCTGTGAGTTCTAAGTATTATTCTTATTGTGTCCCCTTATCAGACATTTCTCTGCATGGCCCCTGTGATCCAAAGTGGCTAATTTTAGAACTTTTTTTTTTCTGTCACTTTTGAGTCCATCATCATGCCTATCTCTCAGACCCGGACCATCTGCATCTTCCTCCCTTGTGTAATTTGAACATTTCACAAATTTCATCCCCTACCAGTTTTTTCCTAATTAAGTGGGACAGATTGAGGTGACCTTCCCTTACCCTCTCCCCCTCAGAGTTCTCCCTTCAATTATCTGCCTTGATGTCTGATACAGATTAGCACAGGCCTTCAAGCCCAGGAACTGAAAGAGATTGGGCCAGGCTGAAAAGAAACCCGACTGTGGGCAAAGGACAGATTTCAATAAAAATTGAAAATACAATCCACAGTACTAGTACTGTACATCTTCAGGCTACTGATGGCACATGGCCATGAGGTGTATCATCACTTTAATGCTGGTAAGTGTGAGCAAGGCTGGCGGAACATTTTCTGAACTGGGGAAGCTTCAGGGTGCTAGAATATATTTTTTAACATATCTAAACTGCTGCCCCAGTTCTTACTCTAGGAAACTAACCTTTCGAAAATCAGGAAGAAATGAATTAACTTAGGTTTGTTTTTTTTTTTTTTTTTTTAATAAAGCTTAACCTGAAGATCCCCATCCCCATCCCAACTCCATTACATTGATGCTGAAAAGACTGAAGCTTTTTCTTCCCTAACTTCTTTTCCCTAGAGAAACCTCTATAAAAATGAGTCCAGAAAGCAGTAAAAAGAAAACTCTGTGTCAGTACCTTGTGTGTGTCTTTGTTCTACTGTATAGCTTCTCACATCTTTGAGGTATTTGAATTATCTGATGAGCAAACTGATTTTCAGTAAGTTTTAGGGATGTAATTCTGCAGTGAATATCACATTAGTTTGACAGTGTGTTAATTTCTTCTCTGTTCTTATTGCCATTGGCTTTCTCCTCTTGTTTGTTCCCTCTATCATGTCAACCAGTAGACTGTTCACTTGGCATGGAGACAGAAGTCCGCCTGCTTACATTCTATTTTCTGGCCCATGGATGCCTTACTGAAACAATTATATCTGCTCATTCTGCTAAGCCTCTTAAGTTCTTCAACACTGAGTTAACTGTATTACTTTACAGTCTCTCTGACTACATAGCAATGAAGTTTACCATAACAGATCCTTTCTAACTCCTTCAAGTTTGACCATGGAATTACTATATTTTCAGAATTCAGACAGATGAAGCCTTGAATATTTAATTCCTTTCATAGAAATATAACTGGCCTTGCTAGACACAGTCTTATTTGTAATTGTGAATATGCTAACATTGCATTTCTTTCTCCTTTAGTTGGTCAGAAAATACAATATGGCCTCAAGGGGTGCTGGTGCGGCATAGCAGATGTTTATATAGAGCCATGGGCCCTTACAACGTGGCAGTGCCTTCAGATGTATCCCATGCCCGTTTTTATGCAAGTACCATTTATTTATTTTTAAGCATAAGTTTAGGAGTAAGTGTTAGAAGGCCATTCTGTATGTATGCACATAGCACAGTGAGTAATACATACTAGGAAATTGAGGCATGATAATTTTTGCTGTTACTATAACAATGGTCCTAGGCCCATGGAAGTGTCTTCTGAAAAGCAGTTTGAAGGTCATATATCATTATTGTAGTCTCAATAGCTTGGGTGGTTTCTCTAGTTACATTGGAATTTATTAAATGTAATTTTGCTTCAAAGAAGTTGTCCATTATATAAGACTTCCTTTTTCATCTTACAATTTTATTTTGTAATAGTTGGGTTTAGTGATGTCCTTGAGATATATTGTATCTGTGTGTATCTTTAAGTAATATTTAATATAGTGATAATGTAGTTTTTATTAATTTTTTTATTTGTCAGATATTTGTGTGTTATTTTTATTTTTTCTTCTCTTTAAAATACCTTAACTTACCCCTTTGGAAGTCAGACAAATGTTATGATCTATAGCCTTTTATCTTTACATGGATTCCAAAGAGAAAAGCTTCAAATTTAGAAAAGGAAAAAGCAATCTATATCCACTGAACCCTGCTTCTTTCTCACTTGCACTTATGCATTGGATTATGTTTTATGTGGTCTTTAGTTTTCCAGAAATTCTGACTCTAGGAAGCAGCACTTACTTTTAAAGGAAAGGCCAGCTGATGGCCAGTGGGAGTAGGGAAAAGAAGAGACCTGCTCAGGACTATTCTTAGTAAAAATGTCCGTAGTGCAGAGCATTGCCTTTGAGTAGAGATCATATCCTAAAATAGAATTGGAGATTTGAAAAAAAAAAAATTATACTTTTCTCCCTCAGTTCCTTGTGAGGATACATGGACTTTTTAGTTCTGCAGGTGTTTGTTACTAAGGGACCTTTCAATTACATATTGGGAACTTGCATGAGGGCAGGATATCTGTAAATATATGATGGGGAAGGAGGGCAGGTTCTTAGTTGGGAGGAGCATGGGGAAGTTAAAGGCCCTTGGATGAGGAGACCACAGTGGCTCCTTCTGAACTCCCATGAGCTTGTCTTAAGATGGGAACAGACTCAAGTCACAACTACATAAGTATTTGATTTCTCCACAGGATACTTATTTAATTTAGATGGCTGAGTTCCCTAGGGCATTAATGGCTTCTGTTCATTCTTGTTGTCCTCTTGAAAACTGTAACAACAAAATATTTTTGTTAGAATTTTCTGCTTGAAAAATAAGTATTTTTCTTGCTAGTGTTGGACAGCTGAAGAATCAAGTAGAATCTATGGAAGAAAGATTAGGCAAGGTAATTAATTGCTGATTTTGACCAAATAGTTAGTGCTTCTAAAAGCAGTTGTTAAGCCACCTGTATATAAATGACCTGGCCACTCTTGTTCCCATCTCCTTTTCCCCCCAATACTAGGGGTAAAATCCAGGGCCTCGTGCATGCTAGGCAAACACTATATCACCAAGCTAATCCGCAGACCCCCTTTTTTATTGTATTTCATGAGAGGGTCTCACAAATTTATCCAGGCTGGCCTTAAACTTGTGATCCTCCTGCCTCAGCCTCCCAAGTAGCTGAGATTACAGGCTTGTACCACTGTGCTTGGCACCTGACTCACTCTTTTAAAGTAGTATTCAGTGTCTGTATCCCAGTCTTCTAAAGGATCTTAGGAATCTATAGCATTTTCATATTTGGAAATGATTCTTAAGCAGATTGAAGTTTAAGAACACTCACTTTAAATGTGTCTATTACCAATAGCCTTTACCCTTTAAAACCTGTCTACCTTTCTCCTTATTCAGTTTGTAGGTTACTGGCATGTTTAATGACACACCTTGCCATGGAATCTGAAATTGTTTTTCTGAATCCTTCTAGAAAATTAATTGAGCCGACGTATGATACTACTGAAGTATCATGTAGTAAACCCCAAGCTAAAGCTTTTCTTTTTCCTGAAGAAGGGCCCTGAGACACTATGTACCTTTCAGAGGAGTCATGATAGTTTGGCCTTCATTCTCAGGTTTAAGTTCTTGAGATCAAACTTCCTTCTAAATTAGTTCTTTTAGATCTGAAATTAACTACCATTAATACAGTCTCTCCTCATCTAAATTTAGGACTTGACTGGCTGAGCTGAATTATTAGATAATGTTCCTTTGCAACCTGTGACCTAATAACTTTTTATTAGTAAACCTGGATTTAGCTCCTTAGAGTGAAGAATTTGATGAGAGTGAAAATAGTAAGCCCAGTGTGTAATCTTAACTCTGGTTCCAACTCATTTTTCCTTCCTTCCTCTTAGCTTTGTCTTTTTGCACTCTATTTCTCAAAGTTGAGAAAAAATAAATAGTAGAAGCATATGTTTTATAAAAGATTTCAATAAGTGACCATCGTGAGTAAAGACTTTAAGGAAAAATAAAAAAAAAACTATGGTGTTGGTATTATAATACTTCCCTGAACTTATAATACTTCCCTCTTTCTAGGTACTTGTCTAGTTGTGAGTATTTGGTCTTAGATTATCCCACAAGCTAAGAATAGCTTTTATATATTTATTTATCTATTTTATTTAAAAATTTCTTGTAGTACTGAGGATTGAACCCAGGGCCTTACACATGCTAGGCAAGCACTCTACTACCAAGCTACATACATCCTTAGCCCTAGTTTTCACATTTTTAAATGGTTACATTTTAATCAGTTATAATCCTACATTATATCCTCAATATCTTCATTACATATTGATTTTCAAAGTGTGAAATATTTCTCATTTGTTGCTTTATTCCACCCTGTCTTGGATAAATATACTTGTTCTTTTGGACATACATATCCCTCTTTTTATGTCCCAGGGCAAACAGATGTATTTTTTATTGTGTGTAAGAACTCATAAATACGAAATTATTTTGGAAAAATGAATTCAAGGATAACTTGAGTCTTTCCTATGAAATAACATTGTGTTTTTTAACTTCCTTACAGTTCCTGTTTCATCGTCCATTAAGGCTGTTAAATCTACTAATCCTTATTGAGGGCAGTGTTGTCTTCTACCAGCTCTATTCCTTGCTGCGGTCGGAGAAGTGGAATCACACACTTTCCATGGCTCTCATCCTCTTCTGCAACTACTATGTTTTATTTAAGCTCCTTCGGGACAGAATAGTATTAGGCAGGGCGTACTCCTACCCACTCAGCAGTTATGAACTTAAGGCAAACTAAGCTGTCTCTCAACAGCGAGGGAGAACTCAGATAAAAATATTTTCATACGTTCTATTTTTTTCTTGCGATTTTTATAAATATTTAAGATATTTTATATTTTGTATACTATTATGTTTTGAAAGTCGGGAAGGGTAAGGGATATTAAATGTATCCATAAACAAGGTGATGTGATCTTTCATGTGTTAGTACATTTGAATAATACACGTGTGAGAGGTATGCCTCTCTAGTAAAAAGATTGATTTGTTTGTATGACTCTTGAATAACTCATTCATTTTGAACAATTTCATGTATCACTTGGTGTGATATGGTACCTTTGTGTGTCTGCTTTCCTTCCAGTCCTTTTCATTATCTTTAGTTCTTAGCTGGCTAGTAATTAGTACAGAAAGGGGGATGAGTAGAGTTGCCTTCTAGCACCAATTTCTTTAAATTTAGTTGGTTAATATTACTAGAAAAACTACAAAAGAGTAGGTTCAAGTCTTGGGTGGGGTTCTTTTTGTTGCCCTTCTGAGATGGGGTCTCAGCTGATTTATTCTAACCTGCGTTATTTCAAGATATTTTTTAATCAGCTATTCCAAGACTCAGGGTTTTGCTGTCACTTTTCTTGTTCTTTCACTTCTTTTGCTTCCAAAGATTTTCCTTTTACTTGTTTGAAATAATACTTTTAATATCTAGGTTTTATAGAGTGTCCATATTCATGAGGGAGATGATAAAGTAAATGTCATGTATTCTAGAGTATGGGCAGATTGAAAATACCAGGTGATTGGAAGAATGGGCAAGTCTTCAGCTAAACAGTCTTGGATGTTTGGAGTTATGAAGGGAGGTGAAATACAAGAAGTTACTAATTTGTCCTCATAGAATTTGATCTATATCCAAAATGTATATTTTGAATTTCATACTCCATAGTTGGGGATGTAGCTCAGTGGTGGAGTTCTTGTCTAGCATGCATAAGGCCCTGGGTTCAATCCCACACTGCAAAATTTAAAAAAAAAAAAAAAAAAAAAAGAATGAATGAATGAACAAATTAATAAATAAATGTACTGCAGAACTTTCATGTTTGTGCGCATTAACCCTTTAAGTTAATACCTCCCACATTTTTGGCAGGTGATATACTTAGTCCATTAATATTTTCACTGGTTATTTAAACTTCTGAGGCCTTGTTTTGGAAACCTAAAATAGCATGTCATGTGTTTTCTGTGTTGATTTTTTTTTTACACTGATGCTTTTTGTGATACAAAATAAGACAAAGCAAAAATATCAATCATGAGTTCATAATCTGACTCTAAAAACAATCCTTGCAGCGTTCTCAAAAGATTTTTCAACAAAGGAAATAATTTAGAAGTAATTTATTTATATAACTACCCAAGGTAACTTTTATGTCTAACCATGTCTTCCTTAAACATTTTGGTCTGCTTTTTAAAGTTAAAATTATTTGGCATTTAGTCTGAGTCTGTTCAACCATTCAACAAATATTTGTTAAACACCAGACACTCTTATTTGGCATTTGGGATATAACAGTGAATAAGAAATACAAAGGCCCTACCCTCACAGAGGTTACAGGGTATGCGGAGTAGATCATGTGGTAAGTTTATGTACAATGTTTCCTGGTAGCAGTGATAAGTACAGTAAAGAGAAAACAATCAGGCAAGGAAATAGGAAGTGATAGGAATGGTACTATAAGAAAGCATCTTTGAGATGATTTTTGAGCAAATGTTGGACAAAGCAAGACAAATAGTTTCGGTGACAATTTCATGTTATAGTAGTAGTAAGGACAGTGGCCTCAGGTAGGTACTAACTTCCATGTTAGTACATTGGAAGAACAAGAAGAAAACCATTGTATTAGGTTGTTTGCTATTTAAATTGATTCAGCCTAAATGCGATTCCAGCGGCGGGAAAAGAAGGGCAGGAAAGCTGCCATTTCAGTGTGCTTTCCTTAGGATCTTGAGGATGTGTTTCTCTTGGTTTACAATTTGATGAAATTAGTTCATAACAGCAAAATGGATGGTATGGGCAGATATATATTATGGAAAAGGCCCTATCTTGGTTCTAGCATTTACAAGTTAACCAGATAACACTAGTTAGAGACAGTAAACAAGTCTTGTAAATTAATATGATTGCCCCTCTGGCTTGATCTGTCTTTCTCAAATCCTAAAGGGGTAGCCCAAGAGGACCAGATGCTAGGCTGGCTGAGTAAGTAGATATAAGAAGTAAATTAGCTTTGGCTAATGGAATTGAAAAATCCACCTTGCTCTCACCTCCAGATATGGCAGCATCAGGGGAATAAAAATCCTTCAGTTCAGTGTGCTCTTACACATTCCAACTGTTCTTTGTAGGTATCTTATTACAATACAGATCACGTGAGACAAGGGACACCATTTTTTGCTCAGTGATGGTAGAAAATTAAATAATGGCCTTTTTAAAATATATGTTTGTACATTAAAAGATGTATGGAAGGAAATGTGTGGCAAATAATCAGTTGGGTAAATTTGGGGTACGAGAATAGGAAAAAAAATGCTGGCCAGTTTTCTTTGTAGCCTAAGGTGGGTAAACGTGTTGGGAGTAGAGGAGGATAGTACACAGGAATGAGCATGATAGAAATGTTCCTGGATGTCCTCTTTGCTCTGATTCTGTTTATATTCCCTAAGCCACTTTCCCCTCCCTATTAGTTGCCTCCACCACTGCTGCCTTCCCCCCTCATTTCTATTTACTGGACAGTTTTGTGCCAGACTATACTGATTCTTAGTCACAGTGGTGTTCCAAGTTTATTAACTAATAGAAAGCAGGCATTAATCATTTGTCACACAAGGGTGTTCCATAGTAGAAGTAAGTATGAGATAATGGTGGTGCTACAGAGAAGGGAGTGAGCAACCTTGTCTTGTGCAGGTGAGAGCCATTTGGAGTTTCAGGCAGGGCTTTCAAAGTGGCACACAGGTGCTTTTTGGAAAAAGCATAAGGAGTGTACCACAGATGAAGAAGGGAGAGGTAAAAACAGTGAGCACAGAATATACAAAGGTCTAAGGTGTGGGCCAGAACTAGGTATTTAACTAGTTCAGTAATGCTAGGCACAAAATAAATTACAGAAGGACTTGAATTCCACATTAAAGAGTTTGAATTGTTATTATTTTGTAGTCTGCCAATTCTCAAAGAGATTCCCTGGACACTGCATCAGATCTGCGAAGTCAGAATCTTGAGAGTAAAGTCCAGTAATATTGACTTTTTACAAGCACTGCAAGTAATTCTTAGGCAGACAGAATCTGGTAACGTTTTTAAAAAATGTTTTTAAGTTATACATGGAAACAATTTATTTTCATGTGGTACTGAGGATCGAACCCAGTGCTTCACATGTGCGAGGCAAGCCCACTGGTGAGTTTTATAGCCAGAAGACACCTAATGCAAGATTTTAAGGAATAACATAAGGTCCAAATGGTTCTCAAATCAGGTCTCAAAGTGTAATCAATCTCCAAACCAGAAGTATCAGCATCACCTAATTGGGAATTTGATTGGAATGGAGAATTTCAACCTCTAAATCAACTTGAGTTGGAATTTCTAGGTAGAGCCTAGTGGTCTTTCTAGGTAATTTTGAATTGTACTAGGGTTTGAAAACCACTATCTTTAGATGACTTTGGCAATAGTATATATGATAGATTTGGAGAATGCGGGCAATGTCACTGAGACTTAACTCAAGGAGAACAGTTAGCCAGCCATTTCAGAAGTCCATGCAAGAGAAAAGGACGAGAATGGCTCATCAGTGTGTTGAGTGGTAGAAGCAGCCTTAGGCCTAAATAAGATGGTCTAGAGAAAGAATGTGAAGTGAAGAGAAGGAAGGACAGATTTCTGATGAATAATATTTAAGGATAGAAGAAGATTTCAAGTGAACAAGAATAAAAAATAGATGGCCAAGAAAGGAGGCAAATTAGGAAGAGCTTCAAAAAAGGAGTGATCAACAATATCAAGTAACAGGAAAGTTGAGAGTTTGAGAAGTGACTGTTGGGTTTGGTTATTAGACTATTGGTGACTTTAGCAAGATAAACTTTAATGGAATGAGATGTGGATGTAGCTCAGTGGTAGAGCACTTAACTAGCTAAGTGCAGGGCCCTGAGTTCAATCCTCAGTAGCACACACAGATTTAGTGGAGAAATGAATGTGAAAGTCATGTTTGTATTGGTCTAGAGGAATAAATGAGAATGAAGCAGATGCTGAAGGTTGAGGAAGTTTCAAGGAACATGGATACAGGTGATAAAATTGAGGAAGATATTTAAGATAGAAGAGATTTTAGTATGCGTCTGTGTTGAAGGACATAAGTCCAAAGGAGAGGCTGAATATATAGGAGAGAATAATGGGAGGATACTGAGGCATAGGAGCTTTGGGAAGAGGGACAGCACTTCCTCTAAAGTAAAGAGAGCTTAGGTGCATACATATATGACTAAGGGGAAATAACAGTGGGAAATTGAAGAAAGACATCTGATATCATGAACTTGTGAAGGAATCCTTTGGAGGGACAAGTCATGTAGGAGAGGGTAAGAATAGAGGGTTTGGGGAATTAGGTCATTCCTGGGGTAGGGGACCATAAATATTGAAAGGCTTTCACACTGTGATTTCATTATTTTCTCTGCTCTAATCCACAGACACAGTAAAGAGCAGAGAAGGTGGGTGGTAAAATCCCAGATCCCTCATGGGAAGTTTGCCAAGCAGGTATAGCTAAAGGACTTTTTGTTAAGGGAGTTGATGGTCTTGGCGGGAAGAGTTGAGATGATGCACCTGAAGATCTAGAAAGGTTAAGGGAAGAAATATGAAGTCTGATGAGTGTGCTGTCAGAGTAGGAGTGGGCAAGGCATTGGTAAGTTGTATAAATGAAAGGAATAAAGTAGCAAGATTTTTTTGTTTGTTTGTTTCTTGTTTGTTTTTGTGGTGATGGGGATGGAACTCGGCCTCTCACATGCTAGGTAAATGCTCTGCTGCTGAACTACATACACCCTTGGTGGGAAGTGGGAATTTAGGATCACAAAGTTCTGGGCTGTGAAACAATCTGATGTAATTTTTGTGTTGGTCTAGAGGAATGAATGAGAATGAAGCAGATGCTGAAGGTTGATGGATTTTCTCCCTGCTCCCTGAATACCACCTTTTCTGTGACAACATATGCCAGGAGAGATTATATTTGCTTCCTGTCCCCTAAGCATCATTAACATCATTCAAATAAAAGAATAGTCCTCCTTGACTTGTTCAAGTAATAGGAAGATTGAGTTCATGAAGCAAAAGGTCAAAACAATAGATGTAAAAAGTTGTAAAAAAAAATTGTAGCAAGGGTATTAAGTGAGTTTTTCTTTAGTACATCAAAGTCATCCAGGACGATGGTGGGATACAAGGTAGAAGGAAAAGGGGAGCCTGGTATTAAAGATTGAGAAAGCTAGGGGGCTGGGTCGTGGCTCAGTGATAGAGCACTTGCCTGGCATGCATGAGGCACTGGGTTCAATTCTCAGCACCACATACAAATAAATAAGATAAAGGTTCATCAACAACTTTAAAATATTTTTTTTAAATTTGATTAAAAGGGGCTGGGGATGTGGCTCAAGCCGTAGCGCTCTCGCCTGTCATGCGTGTGGCCCGGGTTCGATCCTCAGCACCACATACAAACAAAGATGTTGTGTCTGCCGAGAACTAAAAAATAAATATTAAAAAAAAAAATTCGATTAAAAAAAAAAAGGTTGAGAAAGCTAGAACATGGACTGCATCATGGCCACAAAGAATGTAAAAGTGAAAATAGGTGGATCCATAAATTTGGTAACACGGGTTTGTTTTCGTTTGTATAAGAAGGGAAGAAGCAAAGGTGCAGAAGCAATAGTGAGAAATTGGGTAAACTTCCAAACGTTTGTATTAGTTTGTTGATGTGGAAAATGTAGCCTTTTGTGCAGGGAAAGAAGTGTCCTCAAAGAGTTTTATTGAAGACCAGGAAGTGGCACTGACATTCAGTGAAGAAACTAGGTTGTGTGATTATTCTCCCTGCTCCCTGAATACCACCTTTTCTGTGATAACATATGCTAAGAGAACATACTTGCTTCCTGTCCCCTAAGCATCATTAACATCATTCAAATAAAAGAATAGTCCTCCTTGACTTACTAAAGTAATAGGAAAATTGAGTTCATGTCTGTGCCATGACCCATGTGACTCTTTAAACTCTGAAGTTTTGAGAAGCAATAAGCTTTTCTTATTTCTATCTTTCATTATATCATCAACTGTATTGGGTATTTGGGTGATGTGACTGTGAATGCAAGAGTAAGAGTGTGAAATTGAATTATTAAAATAGTAAAAACAAGAAAAATCTACTGAAGCAACTCATCAGGACTTTGGCTGTTAAGACCAGAACTTGAAATAACAAAAAATGACATCAAACACAACAAACCGGAACAATGAGTCTGATGGGTAGAATTTACTTTTCTGATTATTGATTTTTGGTGACCCAGGTCTTCCTCTAGCTCATAGTTCCATCATAAGCATTATATCATTTATTAGAGTACATTTTAAAGCATAACAAAACTTTTAATTACACTTAAAAGTCTATGAATAGGTTTAATATTTATACTTTTTAATGAATAGAAACACATTTTGATTATATCTTTGGAAACATTTGTAGAGCTCAAAAAACAGCTGTGCTCATGTAGCTTTCTAATGGACTCCTTTGGAAAAGTGCTTTACTTTGCAGAATTATAAGCCAGAAAGTACAATGGCATTAAGTTAATGCAAAGCAATGTGATTCGTCCGGTGAAACATGGCGATGGACTTGGTGAACTTCTTCCACTTAGCTGTGTCCTTCTTCACTGAGTTGGAGAAGTCAGCCCTGCATTGCTCACATACTTAAAGGCTACTAAACGATCTACTGTGTGCCAGTTGACCAGTGTGGCTCCCAGGTTTGTTCTATCTGGCTCCCCTGCTCTCCATGCCTGCACAGGCATTTACTCCCTCTTCTGGCCTTATTTTGCTAAGAAAGGTATGGGTAAAAGAGGACACATTGTTTGTCATTCCACATTTTGAGCTGGCCTCCAAGTGCCTAAAATCATACTCTTGGCAGCATTTAAACTCCAAGATTCATGTTATCATCAGATAGGACCAGCCATGATAGGATGTGGTTCTAATTAATTCTAAGTGGGAATTGAACCTACTCTGAACTTCTCTCACTCCAATCCCAGACAAATGAATCTTATGAACAGTTTATCTTGGGCCTCTGACTTCGTCAGAAGGAGTTAACTTGCTTTGCAGTGAATTAAGTCTTTGAAATCTCTTCTTAAAAAGTGTGGAATAAGGATCTCACCTTATTTGCAGAGATTCAACAGAACTTCACAACTGGACCAATCAGGACCAGAAGAAAACCTCAGTTGCTTGCCACTCTTAATTTTCTCTCTCTCTCTCTCTCTTTTTTTTTTTTTTTTTTTGCAATACTGGGGATTGACCCTAGGGGCACCCTATATCCCTGAGCTACACTGACCTCATCCCTTTTTATTTTTTGAAATAGGATCTTGCTAAATTGGCCAAACTGGCCTCAAACTTGTGCTCTTCCTGCCTTAACCTCCTGAGTTGCTGGGATTGCAGGCACATGTCACTATGTCTGGGCCATTCTCTAACTTGTTTAAATCAAAGCAAAGTTGTCAACAGCTCATTGTCTCACTGGTATGGTCTACTGGATTTACAATTATGTTTAATTGTGTAACATCAGTAGGTCACTTGAATACGATTAACAATCCTATTGAAATATGCTAGTTGCTATATTTCCCCCCATTTTTTGCCTTTGTTTGGCAGTTAATGGTTTTCAACCTTGCTCTTGGTTGTTTATGGGCTGCTTCATTTAATATCATCCTCCCTTCTTCATTTGACTCCTCAAAACTTTAGAAGTACCAGGGTACCCACTGCACTGTTGTTAACTCTTAACAAATATTTGTTGAGGATGACACTATATTTTTAATGTCTGCAAAATCCTGAATTTTGACCTGGATAATATTTTGAAGTTTAAGACTTAGATTAGGTTAAGAGTGTCTTGATGAGGTTCTTGGTCAAGTTGCTTCAAATTCCAAGTGAAGCAGAGAATTAAAACCATATTCCCTCTCTCTAGTCCACTTTGGAAAAAAAAAAGCAGCAGCAGCAGCAGCTGCCCCCACCGCCTGGAAGGGCCATTTTGCAATTTACAAATGGGTCATTATTTTCTTAAGCAGTCATTAATACTGAAAGAAAACATGCATGCATTTCACTTCAAAATCAACATTTAAAATCAGTCACCCTCATTTTGAGGATTGATAGTTGAAGAGTTTGATTCTGTAGCCCTTTCCAGGGAACCAGGCAGATCTTCCTGAAAACTGCAGTACTTGACCTGCCCCTCCCCTACTCGGAAACAGGCAATCTGATTCCCAACCAGCCATTTTTAGGGAGTTCATTTTTCAGAGCCCATGTGGGTGGTCCAATAGGTAATACCAGGGCATTTTGGGAACCTTTGGGAGAAAATTACGAGTTTTCTTTGCCATGAAATGGAATTTCATCAACACTAGGCTAGCCCAGCCCACAGGAATTTATGAATATGTTTCTGACCTTGACAGGATGTGAGATAGTTAAGGAGGAGCAGCAGGACACAGAAAGTCTGCCTCCAAGCTCTTCTGGAATTACCTGATTAGACAAGCTTGCAGTAGGGAATATCTCCAGACAGCTGCCAGTTGTGTTGCATGGGTGACGTCCATATACCCATGCACCTGAAGGTGATCCAATAAATGAAATGCCAGTAAGAGGAACATGGCAGCCATTTTATAAATCTAACATAGGCATCTCAACCCTTACAATTAAAGTCAATTGTTAATATGTAAAGGATGGCTTCGCAGTCTATCCCCAAATAAAAATATATCCTGTAAGTGTTACAAATAAAAATTTAAAACAACCATAAAGTAGTTTAAATATTTCATTACTTGGCTCAGAGTTCTGATGGTTGGTGAAGT
This sequence comes from Callospermophilus lateralis, assembly GCF_048772815.1. Classification (NCBI taxonomy): domain Eukaryota; kingdom Metazoa; phylum Chordata; class Mammalia; order Rodentia; family Sciuridae; genus Callospermophilus; species Callospermophilus lateralis. The sequence continues at coordinate 58,902,746 of NC_135314.1, forward strand.
GCAATTCTTTCCCTCTCAATGCCTAGAATTTGGTCCTTATCAAAGCATAGATACCAGAAGTACACCGGAACAGATACAGTTTATCTGCCATATTTCTTTATAAGGTAGGAATGTGCTTTTCTTATTTATGGGACATGGCCTCTCTCATCTTTCACCACCATGTTTCTTCACCTTGCTTGCCTAGAGTAAAATGCTATGTTCTAGGACTTTTCTTATAAGTTGATATCTCACTAACTATTGGTCCCATGTCTTGCTCACCCAGAGAGAAAGCAAAAGCACTCACTGAAGCCCCCTTTGATGGCTCTTTTTTCTCACTCATCTCAGCATTCTCTGAAAGCAGAGCTCATTAGCTGACTTAAAGTTACCCTTGCCACAGACCTGGCTTAAAAGGCACAGGAAAGATTTCAAAACTCTCAGATTTGTCAGGGAGAGAAGGGGTGAGAGAGAGAGAGAAAAAAAAAGAGAGCGATCAGTGGCAAGGCATCAGCTTCCAGTTTCTCATTGGAGAAGGTAAATTCAACTCAGCCCCAGCCCAGACCAATTGTAGCCTTGGCTATGGGTTCTGCCCAGAGGCACTGCTAGCCTTCAGAGAAACCTCTGCAATAACTGAGCTTCTGGATAGAATTCAGTGAGGCTTGAATCTGAGAAAGGGTGCCCTGTGAAGCCTTTTTTTTGGAGGGGAGAACCAAAATTCTACCAGCATGTATATTAGTTCTCCTTCCTCCATCTGAAATGCAAAGAACCATGAAAAATTCCAAACAACTGAAAGAAAATCAGACTGGTTTATTGCTTCTGCTTGCATCCAGACAGAAGGAAGAGCAAGTTTGAGGGCCTTAGGTAGATGGTGGATGAAGAGAATTATGGAAGGGAGACACATGCCTCAAATCTGGAACAATATAGGGAGAGGGAAAAAGAAGGGACCCACTGTCTAAAATGAAATACATTTTCAAGGAGGGGAGTGAGTGGTAGTGATGTCCACTCTGCTAGGATCCCTCCTTGCCTCCCTTCCTGTACTGCTGGGCCCAGCCCAGTGTGGAAGAAGAGTAAGGCTGAGCCAGAAGTGTTTCCTGCCCACCAACTTAAATACATTAAGTTCACAGTGTAGGCTTTATGTGGGGCTTTTCTCTATGATGACATTGGTTGCTTACACCCTGATATTGTAAAGGAAGATGATACCTTCACTTCACAACTGCATACATGAAAATTTTGATTCATTTCATTAAGAAAATCCTCAGCTCAGTCCTCACTTGGCCAGCTTCTGGATTTATAAATCAGAGTTCAGAACAGTGGCAAGTAGGGTCCCAAATGAAATGCACCAGAAAGTGTGTAGTTTGTGCCAGTCTCAGGGTTTGCTCCTGACTTATAGATTCTGATTTTCTATGCTGGTATATGGAGTCATCTTGGACAGATCTGCAGGGATTCCAGGGAAAGAGCATGGGTGAGTTTACCCACTTGGATATCTAAATGCACATTAGTTTGCATTTCCAAATCTGCTTCTATTTTGGATAGTTCACTTTTTCAAAGCTTATTAGAAATGGTTTAAGAACACATGCTTTAAAGAACAGTAAAAAGCATGAAATAAAGAGAAGGCCTTCAAATCTCAATAGCATTTTCCAACACCTGCAAAGTATTTTTCTTTTTTGCAAAAGACAATTACTATAGCCAGCTCTCAACAGTAATAGGTTATGGTAGTAGGGGAGTAATGCAGCTTACATATGAGATCCCAAATTTCATTGGAAGCAAGAATTCCCTCTTTCCTTACCTAAGCTTTCCCACTTGATCATACAGACTTATCTAAATTTCACCTTTTGGTCCTTTCCTTGACACTCTTCTGGTAAAAGGATTAATTAGTGAATAGTCAAAAGGCTGAAAAAAGAGAAGAAAGGGGCCAAAATAAGTCCAAAGTTAGATAATCTGTGCTGGAAAATGGCAAGTCGGCCCTGTAATAATTTCCAGATGAATCAGATGTTTTTTCCAGACACCAGCAACTGAACTGATCATTCTATTTGCCTCCCACTTCTTCCATCCAGAATTACTGATCTCCGCTGGGGCTGGTAAAAACAGCTGGTTGAGGTCTCTAGTCTTTGGCCATTCTTAGGGATGGTCATTTTATTCCTAAGTGTAACCCCTTCTGGTGTGACCCATGTGTTTTCTGCCAACTCCCCACAAAGAAGGCCAGGGGAAACTGTCTGAGTGGGACTTCTGATAGGAGACAGCAGGACCTTGGAATCTGTAACTGTGGATGAGGGAGGCAGGTGGTCCATGATGGGGAAAGGAGGACTGAATAAGATTAGGCTCTGAGGTCTTCCTGGCCTTGACCTATGGAAAGGCTTAGAACCCCCAGATGGTCGCTCTATTTTTGAGGAAAGAAGGTTGTCCCCAGATGGCTCTGTCTCTGATGTGCGTTTTCTGCATTGCACTACTGCGTCTTGGGTGGAGAGGAGATTAGATAAGTCTGATTCTGGAGAAAGGGTGGGTCCCTCACAAATGCAGGATGCAGTGGTATCCATTCGTGAGGATGCTATGGCTCCTGTATCTTGCTTTGGTTTCTCTTCCCTTGGGCTTTCCAGGGAGGAGGGAGAATCACCTTTGGCAGATTTCTGAGAGGTCCCACTAGTTGAGCTAGATTCCTCTTGGCTCCTCTCCAGAGGCTGAGCCACACTCTCCCCTGTGCTCTGAGAGGGCAGGGGCTGTGGGATCTGTGTATACTGAATCTTAGGTGGGATGACTGGCACTGCCCTGGCCTGACACATTTTGACCATGAAGGAGGTTCTCACAGCTGACACACTCACGGGAGCTGAGTTACGACGGCCTGTCAGGGCATGAGCAACAAGGTCCAGGTCCTGGGTATCCTGGGAGTAATCTTTCCAGGAATCTGCTTTACAGTGAGATGAGGTCATCCAGGTGAACTTGGGGTCTCCTGATTCACAGAGCTGCATTCCAGGTGAACTAAATGAAGCCCCATTCTCAAGCCGGAAGAGGTCAGTAATGGGAATGGCAGAGTCCAAGTTGAGGGAAGAAGGCCGGTTTTTCCCTTTTGAGGGGCTACACTCAGTGCTCTTTAGCTGTAACTTTGGGGGGTCTTCTTCAGGTGAGGTGCTATCCTGAACCCTAGGTGAACTCTCCTTGCTATTTTCTAGCCCAGGAACACCAGCTTGCTTAATCTGGTTGCTCTGCCCAAGAAGCGGCCCCAGCTCCTTTCCCTCTACGGGGGTGACTGGGCTGATTGCTGCTGGCTTAGACTGAACACTACCTGGTCCCTTCTGGCTGGGAAGAATCTCTTCCCCTTTCAAGTCAGAGAACTCTCTGAAGCTCTTCAGGGCTTTCTCATCCCATCTAGTAATCTCTCTCCTGGCTGCCTGAGGATCAAAATTTCTCTCTGTTTCAAGATTAGCACAGCTGCTGGATGGGGTGACCTCAAGAGTCCACGGACTCGTAATGGTAGTTTTGCTATCCAGAGAGTGGCTCTGGCGAAGGCTGGGCCTGTGAGAAAGCCTCTTCTCCAATCGGTGGCTCTGCGGGCCCTGCACCTGGGTCTCCTGAACTTCTTTCAGTGTGGGAGAGTGAAGAGGGCTTGTCACCCATTGGGGTTCCTCCCAGGGCTCCACCATCTCCAGGACGTGCTGAGCAATGTCTGTCACAGTGTCATCTTCATCACAGTCTGAAGGCTCCTGTACTGATTGGGCTACATCCCCCTCTCCATGTGGGGAGATCTCAACCTCCTTTGTTGGGCTTGGAAAACCAAGGACTTCCCCCTGTGGAGCAGCGTTCTTTGAAGTTTGTTTTTCACTTTGCCTTGGAGTGGCCTCCTCTCCCGGACAGAGACTAGAGATCCCAGGGCTATCTTTGGACCCCGGCTGCTCTATATAAGGATTTGTCCTCAAATTCCTGGATGGATCTTCTCTCTCAACACCTCCCTTTGACAGCAGGATTCCTGGCGCCTCCTCCAGAGGAGTTGGAGGGGGAGGAGCGGGAGGAAGCGGAGGAGAGAGATTCCCGGGGCGTCCTGCATCAGTCCTTGCCGGTGGAGACGCCTCCTCAAAAGGAATTATTTCTAGAGGAGCCAGAGTAGCACGGTCTGGACGCAGCCCAGACTCGGATCTGTGGACGCTGGTTGACTCTGGCTTATCTCTATTGGCTGCCGTGGCAGCATCCATTGTACTCTGATTGGTTGAGCCCTTAGTCCCCTCCTCCTGGGGGGCGGAGACTGGAGAGGGGGCGGAGGCAAGAGAGACACTCCCTGGAGGCTCTGGGGAAGCAAAGGGCCCTGGACTTGACTCAAAACTGGGCAGAATTAGGCTTATCTTCTGAACAGACGGTGGCAATGACGCGAGTTCCTCCTCAGATTCAATGATTTTAAGCTCCTGTTGAATCTCTGGCCATATCAGGGCATTAGCCAGATCATCTTCATCCTGAAAAACATCAAGAAACTTATTAGTTCCTTAGAATTAAGGACTCTGAGCATTGTCATCTGCCTTGTTTTCGGTGATAGTGAAGGACGGGACAGTTCTCTGCCTGAGCTACCCAGCACATAAGAGATGCATAATCAGTAATAACTGCGGATGCTTGATTGCTTACCGTGTGCCATAAAATACTTTTATCTTCTTGTTTAATTTTCCCAGAACCATAGGAGATAAACTCTGCTATATTCCCATTACATAAATGAGGAGGCCTATGTTCAAATAGATTAAGCAAATTCCCTAAATCACAGAGTAGCAGACCAGGGTTGAAATCCAGCCCTGCCTACACCAGAACAGAAGTGTTTAATCCCTGTGTACCGTTGCTTTAAAGGAAACAAAATAAAATAAAAACCTTAAACCTGGTCTCATTTAACCTTAGATTTACTAGAAGATAGAATGAAATTTTTCCAATTAAGTGAAAATATTAATTCTTACCCTGACACCAGCTTTCCAAATACATAAGTATAATTCTTTTGCTTATTACTGAAGAAATACGTATTACACACAAAAAGACTTTTAAATACATATTAAAACAAAGAAGAATACAAAAATAGCAAAATGTCATATTCCTACTATTCACAGACACCCACTGTTAACATGATCGGGGTATTTCCTGTGGTTGTTGGACTGCCTCCTGTGCCATCTTGTTTACTGTCCTTGTTTCCCCTTAAGTCCAGCTTCCCTTTGTCCTTCTCAACTCCCTTTCCCTACATAAAGCCCAAAGCTGCAGAAAGAAAAAGGATGGAGGGAGGGCCAGGAAAACAAACTTCAGTGTCTTTAGTTTCTTGTCTCAGGGCCTAATTGTGTCCCAGGGAGAAGGAGCATCTCCATCCGGTGGGGGTGCAGGCCTTTCTGAGAAATCTGATCTCTGCCACCTGGCATACCTTCTCACCTGGCTCCAATCACATGCTGTTTTATAGTCCAGTTCCTTTTATGCTTGTTTTATTTCCAATGGACTGTGAGCTCCTTGAGGTCAGGGATTGTGTTTATTGGTGTTTGATTCCTCAAGGTCAAATGGTCCTTATATACTGTTGAGTGGCTGCTCAATAAAGATTGTGTTGCATTGAAATTGATTCATTGTTTTGAGTTATTTCTTTCAGATAACTCTTATTTGGTCAAAAGTAATCTGACTCTACTCTTCTATATGATTTGTGCACAGTTCTATTTTCCCTACTAAACTGCATCTCTTCAGAGCAGGGCGGGCCTTTTTCTTATCTCTTTACTTTCCTCAAGGAATCAATAAGTTTAGACTCCCCTGTACTCCACTTTCTGCTATTTCAGTACAAGGACCACGATGGAAATTTTTCCCCAGAGCAAAAACCTAGGTGATGTCTTTGTCTCTTCTTCCTCCTCACTCCATATCCAATCCTTCACCAATTCCTGGTCATTCTACCTTTCAAGTAGCTTTGGACTCCTTCCACTTCTATCCCCAGATACCACCCCCACCCCCATCACCAACACACACACAATCTAGCTACCTTCTAACCTTGCTTGGTTTGCCACATACATACTAGCTTCATAACTGACTTCCCTGCCTTCTCTCTTGCCTGTCTCCTCCTCAAAGAACAGACTAACCCATTAAGAACAAAACTCGGAACATATCATATACTTTTCCATTGCCCTTACACTGATCCCCAAGCCCTTCCACACAGTACTGCCCAATGTGGCTCCTGCTTCCACTTGAGTTTTACTTTCTCCAGCTATCCTGGCCTTGTTCCAATTCCATGAATGTTTCAGGCTCTCCCACCCTAGATCCACCACACATCTTGCTCTTTCTGCCTGGAAGTCTCTCCCTTCCTATTGCACTCTCTACCGTTTTCTTCTAGGTGAGGTTCTCGACCTACATATCTACTCTTCAGGGAAGCTCTCCCTCACCCTGGTGACATTCCCCCTATGACTAGCTTAGGTCTTTGTATCATATTCCCCACTGCACTTCAAACTTCCACTTCACCCTGAAAATTACCTTTCTCCACTAGGCTGTCAGCCCTAAGAAGGCAGTGACCGTTTGGTTCATGAAGTTATTCCAGTGCTCAGCAGAGCACCTGTCACAAAGTGGGTGTTTAATACATCTTTACTCGTTCCCTTGAGTTTACCCTAGTTCTTCCAGTACTAACTTTATCTGCTTCTTAAAGCAACTCACACCTGGGACCTTCTCATAAGAATTCAATCCCCATTCATCCTTCCCCTTCAACAAATGCCAACACCTCTTATAGGAACCCTCACTTAGGCTTCCTGAAGCCACCACGGCACCCAGCTCTGCCCTGACTTCCAGTACATAGTCCCCTTATGCATGTCCTAGATGCAAGTTAAAAGGCAATGAGCTTCCTTTTCTCCTTTGGCACACTGCTTTGCTCACAGAGATGCCTCCCAGATGCAGGACTCTTCCCTGGGCATTTCAGGAAGCCTTGCTCCTTCTTATGTAAGGACATCTTACAAAAACCTGCTTGGAAAATTTCACCTCTACCAAGTGAACAAGGTTCTGTCAATTCTGACATCATATTTTTACTTCTCCAGAAGCCACAGGAGGAAGGGATTGATCCTGGAAATCTCTCAGATTTTAGAAATAAGCCTAGAGAACAGCCCATACAGGCTGTCTGGGAGATGAGGGCTGGATCATGTAAATGATCATTCTATTTGGGCCTGGGATATGACAAGCAGGTTTTGTGCTGCTTCTGTGATTGAGTGCTATTATATTTCAATGACAGGTCACTGGTTTATGTTAATCCCAAGTCAGAGATATTTAGAATTGAGTCTGTTCTAGGAAACCTGAGCTGGATGGTTCCTTTCCATTACTCCAGAATCTCTGAAAAGTCCACTGCGAAAAAATTCCAAGCCTGATTAGAAGTGGGTCTCTTAAAGTTCCTTTGGCCAAAAAAAAAAAAAAAAAAAAAAAAAAATTTAAAATATTTTTTTTTAAATCTCCTTTAAATTGTACCAAGAGTCCTCAGCAAAAAGAGGACGACTCTACATAGAGTAGTGAGGAGGCAGTGCGCCCACTTTACCATCTCATGGAGAAACATGGCTTCTGTTCTGATCCCGGGGCACTCCTGCAGAGCGTTGGTCTCCACATCCTCAGCCTCTCGCCTTTCCTCAACCGCCTTCTCCGGATTCATCCTCTTCTCTAATTCCCTTAAATTTTGAGAGCCCAGGGAGATTTCCGAGGTCTTCTTCTCCTCCGTCTGGGTACCTGGCTCCAGGGAAAGGCTTTGGTTGCATTCCACTGTCCCCAGGCCTTCAGGTCCTGGTGGGGCATCTTCCAGAGCTGCCTTCTTAGTGATAGAAGCTGCAATGAGGATGTGAGTGATTAGTTCAAAAACTTCAAGAGAGGCTGCTCCAAGCACAGCCACCGCCCTGCTTCCTGGCCTGCTTCACAAGATGGGGTGAGGGCAGGGAGAATCCACCCAGCTCACTGCCACGTACATTCTTTTTTCTCCTGACAATGTCCTGGCCTCAGGTCCCAGAGACACAGACTGTTAGGGATGGGAGGAACCCAAAAGATCATCTAGTCCAGCAGTTCTCAATCAGGAGCCATTTTATCCCCCTCCCCGCTTCCCCTTGCTGCCTTCTATGGACACTGACAACATCTGGAGACATTTTGGGTTGTTACAATGTCGGGAGAGGGGAAGCCAAGGATGCTGTTAAATAAATATCCTCTGATGTATATAGCCCCCTACAACAAAGACCACCCAGAGCAAATGTCAGTGGTGCTGAAGTTGAGGAACACCGCTCGAGCCTATTCTTCTACTGCACAAATAAATACTCAAGCCCTGAGAAGTCAAGCTGGGTGCCCAAGACCACAAAAATCTGCTGTTCACTCCAAGCAGCATAGAGATCTAATAGCTATGGTTGACAGCTACAGTCAATTCGAGTATGAAGCTCTGATCTCCTAAGACAAGGAGAAGGGAGACAGACCTCAAATTTGGCCCCTGTTGCCTTGCATGAAAGAAGGACCAATTTCACTGCAGAAGACTGTTTTTATTCCACTGGTGTGGAATAAAGACTAAGCAATGCACCTAGGGTGCACTTAGCACACCGTAGGTCCTTAATAAGTGTTATTATTTACAGTAAAATTAAAGAAACCTGGTTTTAAATTCTGATTTCTCAATAAATTTTACAATCTTGGTCCAAGGGCTTTGTGATACACTCTGCCTGGGCCAATATAAGGGTTTAATAGATAATGCAGTGTAGTGTCTGACATGCAGTATCTGTAGAAAAGTTGGTCAGTTAAGAGAAAACTCTTCTCATGACTATTTGTTAATTTGGTGACTTAACTCCAAAGTGCCGCACCATTTTGCCATCTTTGCAGCTAAGCTAGACCTAGTGACAGCATCCATATGTGTACTAACAGTGCTTTCAATTGACCTTAGTGCTATTTTCTTTTGGGCATCATTTAGAGGCTTATTTCTTGAAATTTAGTCTAATCTCTAAGTATGTAAAACATTCAGAGTTCAAATATTAAAACTATATAAAATTTTTTTCTTTCATTCCTGTTCCTTCCATCCTGTTCCACATTCCCACTATCCTTTCTGTTTATGGCCATTTTTATTCCTTTTTGTTTTTTTTTCTGCCATATTTATTTTTTTACATTTACACAGATATTTGTATCTATAAATATTTTCATTCCCCACCCTTATTACACAAAATATGGTATGCGCTATTTTTTCATGTAATGACTTATCTTGAAGTCCATAGCACATTAGTATACAGGGAGATTGACTGTTAGGATGTGATGTATAGCCCCTATACACCTAGTTTGGGCTCCCCTTGGCTAGTGGTAGCTTACTTGGAAGGTGGTGCCAGGAAAAAGGAGTGAAGGGATGAGACAGGGATGGAGAAAAAGTCAATAAAGATGATGTCATTGAGCTGGTTACCATTATGAGCGATTGGGACTGAATTCCTGATACCCCTGTGAGGAGCTGTTTATCCCTCCAAAGGGTGCAAGCATTGGTCATTTATCCACTGATTTCTGGCTTGTATCAGTTGAGAGCTGCCCCAGTTGATTCTCCATACTCTAGACAGTCCCAAGCAAGGGCTGAGATCCTACCTTCAGAAAAAGTCCCAAGGCAGAAAACTAGAAACACAAGGCAGACACTTGAGGGGGACACTTTTGGTGTCCAGGACCTGTCCCCCACAGATGCACAGGACTTTGAAGAAATATGTTACAGGGTCCACAAACCTAGGGCCTCTCCAGAACTCAATGCAATCAGTTATTCAATCTATCTCCTCATGATGAGCATCTAGCTCATTTCCAGTCTTTTGAGATCATGACAAATTATGCCAACACCCATACATTACTTTGTACTTGTGCGGCTATTTATTTAGGATAAACTCTTGAAAGTAAGTCTTTGGGGTAAAAGGGTAAATGCATCAGTAATTTTTTAAAAGATATTTTTAGCATTCTACTGAGGTCTATTAATTGAAAGAGTTTGTCAATATCTCTTTTTGTAAAGCTCAGTGTCTTCTGTTCATTGACTGTGACCATTTTTATGGATTTGTGTGTGAGGCATGGAGGAAGGGCCTATACTAAATGTGAACTTGTTCATATCCCTCCCTTCCCTGCTGACAACCCACTGACAACCCTGGGTCTCCATTAGGACATACAATGACCTCTTTACTCTGGCCCAACCACATGTCCACCCTTTTCCTATCACTGCCCCTGAGAGGCCTTGTAATCCTGTGCTCTGGTCCTCCCTAGGATTGGAACTTAAGCAATCCTTCAAGACACAGATCTAACACACCTCTTGTGAGGATTCCCAGGCAATCTCTTCTTCCTTCCACCTCCTTCAGCACTGGGTGTTTTTATCTCTGTGGTATACAGGCATCAGACACCATTATCTTTGCAAGTGTTCTTGGCTTTCATCCCAGGGTAAGTTTCTCAGAAAAGAGGCAGGATTTATGCCTAGAAATTGCCTACTAAGGACCTATGAGTCCAACAAATTGTTGTTGACTGACAAATTTGGCAGATATTTCAAAGTTACAAAAGACTCTTCATAGCTCAAAAGGGTTCCCAGCAGGGGAAAAATTATGCACCAAATAGCGACAAGAGAGACAGAGACTATGAACTGCTCCTTCCTCAATATCCATTCTCTTTTTTATTTAGAACTAGAACCTTCCCCACCGCCCACATTTCAGCTAGACACATGGCTATGCAGCCAGTAACAACATTCCCCAGCTTCTCCTGACTATGTTGAGTAAATTTGGGCAGATGGGGTTGAGAGGAAGTGATGTGTGGAACTTCTGGGTTACACCCTTGAGGGGAAGTTACTAGGCTTCCTCTTCTCCTCCCCATCCCATGCTGGGAATGTGGATGTTGTGGTGATAGTCCCCCATCCTGACCAATGCAGACCAGGACAACATTCTTGGGCACTGTTGGAGAGCCTGGGACTCCCGCCCCCATGATTTCTAGGAGCACAGCCACCCACCTCTGGAACTGTGCATATGATAGAAACAAATTGCTTATCTTTTTTGAGCCATTGTTTCAGGTTTTCTATGTCTGGCTTCTACGTTAACCTATCTTAACTGATAGAACCATGGGTTTATGATAGAAGCTTTCTCCTGGTTGAAAGAATACAGCAAAACCATGTTCATAGGTAGAATCAGATGCACCAAAATATAACTATATAAAAAATTCTATTATAAGTTCTTCAGTAAAGGAATGAGGCAACTCCTAATAGCTCTTAGGAAAATTCTGGACTTTTGTTTATCAAGATTTCTTAAAGCCATATGGTTACTCTGACCTTCCACTAATGAGCATTTCTAGAAGAAGTTGTAGAGAGTTTGTTGTACCTTTTAAGCCCAGTCCATAGCTTCACATTTACTTCAGAAGGATAAGTTTGTTGTGGCTCCTGCCCCCAGCTGAGTATGAGGTTAACAGGACATAGCCTTGAATCATGTAAAAGTCAGATAATCAATTATTATGAAGACACTAATTAGTCCTTGAGTTTTTTCACTTGGAGTAATTAATTACTTAATTATCAACACTTCAGCTAAAGTGCAATACTTATTATATCTCTTACCTTTTGGGTATCATTAGAATTTCACTTATTTTGGCTCAGAATAGGAGAGTTAGCTTGACAAGAATGACTAAAATAACCTGGAAAATCATCTTTAAATTTTTTTTCCTTTTTACCCACTGCTACTAATCAAAAGAAAGAAAAATATTTTACTAATGAAGTTGAAATTTTTCATTGGGAATAATCATGGAAGAAGATAGGAAATTTAAATTGACCTAACTCCATCACAGAGACGGGTGAGAGGATTTGTTGTCCCTGAACCTTCTAGCATCTTCCTGCAGACCTACCTGGCTGCCTCCTATAGGGTCGCTCATTCCCAAATGCCACTGGTCACAGGCAGGGAAGCAGGCTGGAGTCCACATTACTATCTCCCTCAGACCAAATCGAATGCTGATTTGATATTCTTATTTTCAGAAAGAGACGGGAGAAAATATAGCAGACTGTGTCCAAAAAACCCATTGGACCCCAATACCCTCTTGTTTGAAGACAATAATCAATTTCACAAAAGTTTTTGGAAACCCTGTCTTCCTCCCTTTCCCGCCTCATCCTGCTCGACCCACACCAGCCCATAGACCATTCTCCAGACAAGATATCACTTGATGCCTCTGAGTCTTTGCTCATCTGTGCCCCATCCTGAAGTGCAAGGGAGGAAAAGATGATTAATACTTATTGAGCATCTTCTATGAACTGGACCATGGACAGGTATTTTATGGACATCTTCTCATTCAGACCTTGCCACAACCCTTGAGATAGGAGCCACCCTGCTTTGCAGATGGACAACAGGTTCAGAGATATCAACCAACTGCCATTGTCACACTGCCCCAATGCAGTAAAGCTGGGATCTGAATCAGCCCAGTTAGGGTCCAAATCCTATACAATCCCACAGTATTCAGTTGCCTCTCAGCCCCAAATGCCCTTTCTCATCTTTTCTGCATGGAGAAATTCTACCCATTTATGAACACCTAGCCCAAATGTCACCTCTTCTACATGTCCCTGGAGCCCTCCTGAGAGGACTGCATCTCCTTTGTACCCATGCAGCCTTCCTGAACACTTCTTTATATTTCAAGTACCTAAGCGCTCCCTCACTTCAAGAAGCTGGAGTAGACTCTTCTGTGACTTCTACCGGCTGATCCTTCAGTGCAGTTTGCTTCCCTTCTTAGTTTTCAGCTCATGAGGGAAAAGGGACTATGTTTCAATGATCTTTAACTCCACAACCCACAATAAACATGCATGGAGAGAGCATGGGAGAGTCCCAAAGAGCATGAAGTATTTGTTTGTTTTTAAAAATCTAGATTCAAATCCTAGTTTTTCCACTTCCTTGCTATGAGTTTTTGGGAAAATCTCTTAATTCCTCTTTAAGCTATTGGGAATATTAACTCCCTGTACCTCAAATGATTGTTGTGAGACTATGTGAGATGATACACGTGGAACACCAGAGAAAACAGCTGACCACACAGTAGGTGCTGAAAAAAGTTATCTAATGTTAACTGAAATAGAATCATTTTTAAGTCACAGAACACATGATGGTTTGACTGTCTGCCATCCTTTCCTTTCTGATTCCGTCTACTTCCATTTCAGGTGGCTCAAGTTGGGCTGTCCTTACTCCACTCAGCCTGGAGACTCAAATCTGGCCCATTTTACAACCTATTAACATAGCAACAGTGATTGGTGCAAGGTTGGGCCTGGGACTCAACTAGACCCAATCAGAATCCTCCCTGCATTTGAGATAAGGAAATTGAGGAAAAGATGCTTTTTCTCCAGGCTGGGTTTACTGGCCATGTTTTCTATAGATATGAGGGATGGATGGATGAGGAGAGGATGAGTCTGGGAGAGCTAAATCCCCAATTCCAGCTTTGTAGCTCAGCATTCCGTTCTGTGAACTTTTTCTGCTGCCTTCTCACTATGAGCAAATAAAATAATAAGTAACATTTATTGGGTAGTTGCTGTTCTAAGAACTTTGCAAGTATTAATGTATATTTACAACTGTTCTAGAGAAGGTACAATTATTAACATCATCATTCCCATTTTACACATGAAGAATCCAAGGCACAGAGAAATGGCAGAGCCTGGATTTGTATTCAGGCAGTCTGGCTCTAGAGCTCACAATCCCAACCACTTGACCTCATTGCCTTGCAAACTTAAAAAAAAAAAAAAAAAAAATCAAGGCTAATTTTTCTCTCTTGCCGGGAAATCTCCCTCTCTCCCCTGTTTTACCTGTAGAAGTCTCGGTTCCCAGTGGTTTCTCCTCTTCTGGCCAACCTCCGCTCTCTGACCCCTGGAAAGAAAACTCTTCTAGGCTGGAGAGAGACTGCAACTCCTTTGGGGGTGTTCTGCACGGGGTGCTGTTGGTGCTGATTACCGCGGACACGCGGAGCGGCACCGACACCGCAAAGGGCTCGGAGATGTTCAGCGCCTTGCGCTGGTGACGCGGCGAGTGCTCCATCTGGAAGAGGCTGCTGGTGAAGACGGACTTGCTAGGGCTGTCGCTCGAGGTATAAAACATACCCAGCATCTTTGGGGCTATTTGCTCGCTCTCTGGATCCTCGATGGGCCGGAACACCTTCAGTTGCTCCGGTGGGGGACGGATCTGAGTGCACTGAAGTTGGCTTCGGTCGCTGCTCACATCAAAGCCCCCCTCTGCGCCCGCGGGCATCCCCTCCTGGCCCCATTCACCCTCCTGCTTGCTGAGGTCACAGGAGCTGCCAGTGCTGGTGGAGTGCATTTTCGTGGCTGGAATGAAAAATCCACCGGTGGTGACTGTTCGGTTGAAATTTCCTTTGGTTTCTTTTCCTAGTGAAAAAGAACAGGCAGGTGGTCAGCAGCCTGGGTACACACACCGCTTCAGGCCTTCCGGTAAGAGCAGGCACATCACCGTTGAGTTCTGGAAAGGTGTAGCAACCTAGTAAGGGCACACTATCTGGATGAAACTGAGTACTTGACATTCAGTTGGCAAAGGGAGCAAGCACTGCACCCCTTCCCCTCCACGTGCTGGGGATTGAACCCAGGGGCGCTTAACCACTAAGCCACATCCCCCGCCACAACCCCCACCTTTTTTTTTTGAGACAGGGTCTTGCTAAGTTGCTGAGGCTGGCCTTGAACTCACAGTCCTCCTGCCTCAGCCTCCCAAGCCGCTGGGATTATAGGCGTGCATTTTCTCATATGCACAGAATTTTGGCACCATCCTTTGAAAGGTCCATTTGCTGCTGTGCTATACTCTCAATTCCAAACTCTGCAAGGAGAGCAGCTTCCATAAGCAGGCCATTTTTAAGACTGCTACCAAGCATTAAATGTAGAATTTTTAAGGCATACTAGCCTTTTTATTATGCCATTAAAATTTTAACAGTTTTTTTTTCTATTCGGTTTCTGATTTTAATAAGTCCATCCCTCAGTCTCCAAAGCAGCAGTTGCATTAAATGTAGATTGTGGGGGGAAAAAATAGAGGGAGGTGGCAGAATGATGTTTGCTCAAAAGGAAGAAGACAAAAAGGGCAAAATAACAATCTTGTTTTATTTAAAAACTTCCAAACTTATTATTGCATGTGTTCTCTGGCAGATGGACCCAGACAGGGGTTTGATTTCCCAGCAAGGAAACCAATGCTGTTCTCAGCTAGACCTTTCCCCCTTTCCCTGGGCTTCTTCCGGTTGATTCAGAGGCTGAGAAGCTAGAAATGTAAATTAACTAAATGTTAGAAAGCACAGTTGTGAGGAGCAAGTTCTTGTGGATGTGTAACCGATGTAATTCTGCAATCTGTATGGGGGGTGGGGGGAATGGGAGTTCATAACCCACTTGAATCAAATGTATGAAATATGATATGTCAAGAGCTATGTAATGTTTTGAACAACTAATAAAATAAAAAAAAGTAGTGAAGGCAAAGGAAAGTCCACATGGGGACTAAATAAGCTGAGATGACATGTGAGTTTCCAGGGCTCTGGGACATGATTTCTAAATTGATAACAAGCACAATGCTGAGTATCTTGCATAATTTTATGTTTAAAATTCTTATGACCACACTGGAAAGGAAATGTAATCATCCCCTTTAACATGTGAGGAGACAGACTCATCATCATTTGCAGCAGATGATGATATATTAAATCCTGCAAGAACTTTCCTAAGAGGTTTCAAAACCAAAGCAAATGGATGAATATAAACAAAAGAAAATGCTAAAAGTGTCAACACCATTTAAAAAGATCTCACTGAGAATTTTCAGGTTTAGATTTTTTTTTTAAGCTGTTTTATGGGGCTGGGGTTTTGGCTCAGTGGTGGAGGGCTTGCTTGGCATGTGTGAAGCACTAGGTTTGATTCTCAGCACCACATGTAAATAAATAAAATAAAGGTCCACTGACAACTAAAAAATATATTTAAAAAAAAGCTGTTTTGAGTATTTCCTGATTCTCATGTTGCCTCATTTATCAAAGAGAAAAATGTCTTTCATTAAAGGCATTGGAAAATCATGGGACAAATGTATAGTAGGTTGAGAGTCTGCTGCCAGGGAAGCCCCTTGTCTTGTAGTTTGTAATTGGGCTTGTTGGTTTCCTTAAAAAAAAAAAAAAAATAGAAGAGAGGGAGAGAGGCAAGTCAGTCCTTAAGGCTAGAGCTGTGAGAACAGATATAGTTTCATGTCATTTTGGTGATGCATGTCACCTCATGTGTAACTTGCCGGGTTTCTGTTCTCGAGACTAAAAGGCTCAGGGGTCACTCCAGTTGAACTGGGCTAACTGGACTGTGAAAAATAAGCACACAAGAGACACAAATACCTTTTTTCTTTGGGATCACTGTGACAGCTCCTCTGACCTTAAGGGTTCGAAGAAAGAGAGAGAGCGAGAGCACACACTGACCCCTTTTATTGAGGAGAAGCTATTCGAATGAGGCAAGGGGTCAGGTTTCAGGGGGCTGAGTCTATCTTCATGATGTCCACTGTCAGCAGGTTGACTGACACCTGGGTAGGCCACACCCAAGGGCACAGTAAGAGAAGGGGGCACACACAAGGCACTTCCATGGAAGATTCTACCCTAAACAGGGCAAGGGGTTACATTACAAAGGATCAGGTGAGTGTAGCTTCACCCATGGGGCTGTAGCAAGACATGCCCATGCACGAGACACGGACCCTCGAGCCCAAGAAGGGTGGGAAAAGCTCTGCCACATTTCTGTGACTGAGCGCCTCAGCACCCAGCGGGGAGTGTAACCCAGTCAAGTGTAAAGTTGGTCTCCCACAGTAACTGTTCACATATCTATCCACAAAAAGGAAATCATGTGCAAACTGCACACACCTGACGTACAGCAGGTACTTGCTCCATGTTTACTGGTAAATAATGAATGAATGAATGATTCTGCCAATTCAGAATCATGACTTGGCAAGCATTATGAAACTCATGCCTACAGAAATACTCAAATTCAAGACAACCATCTAGGCGTAAAGCCATGAGGCATGAACCAATCAATACTTGGCTCTTCTTTCTGCCTGAGCTGCTTCTGCCTTACTTTTCAGGTGTTGACCCTTTATCTGGTTCAGGTTTGAATGAAAAGTGCCTGTGTTCTCCCTTATGGCTAGAGGAATCTAGAGAAAAAGGAAGGCTCTTTAGGTCTAGCTGGGTGATAGAGTAGAGGATGTTACAGCAAGAGCCAGGTGAAGCCCTTGAGTTTGGAGGACTGGGTGCTTCTGTGCGATCACAACCACAGAGGAGCAGCCTGGCAACTTAAGCCCGGGGTGAGCTCCAATCTCCCATTTGTGATCCCCAGCTTAGAAACTAAGTGTACAAACTCACCTTCCACAGGCACTGAACACAGCGAGTCCATGCTTTTAGCTGGTCGGATAGTAGCCTTCTCCACTAAAGACAAAAGAAAAAATATTCCTGAGGAATGCATATTAAGAGGAAGCATTCACAACAGTAGGTCAGATTATGGGCACACAAATTCTTTTAGAAAAAATTTTCAAGCTTTTATGTTTATCTCCTCAGAAAACATTCTCCCAGTTCACTCTAGAAGTTCCTACTTTCTTAATCAAACTGGGCTTACAAATAAGGAACATTGATAAATCAAAATTTTATTAATATTTTACAGAGAAAAAAAAATTTTGCAATTTTGTTAAATAATTATTAGCAAATGAGGAGTCCTGAACCTAATTTAATTGTACGAATAGTATCCATGGGTCCCAGGTAACCCCTCCTAATTGGCAGGCTAGCAGCAGAATTCTTGGCTGTAGTCAAGTCTATCAGCACCCAGAAATTTGGTACAACGGGTGAGAGGGCCAGGGTGGGAAGTGGGGAAGGAGCAACACTTTTCTCCCCAGATGCAGATTTGTTCCTTGAAGTCTGTAGCGTGGTTGTTTCTCCAACAAACTCATCCACCAACTCATGCTGGGACAGATTTCAACCAAACCAAACTTGCTTTGAGCACCTGTTATATACCTGGTGTGTTCTACATATCTTTGTAAGCTCCCACAGCAGGGTTTTGGAAAAGTGCGGCTTAAACGAGTAAAAACTTATTCCAGGCTTAAATGAGTAAAAACTTATTCCATGCTATGGTTTGAGTGCACCCCCTGCCCCAAGTTCATATGTTGGAATCTTAATTCCTCAGTACAGCAGTGTTGTGAGGCAGGACCTAGTGGGAGGTGTCCAGGTCATGGAGAAAGTGCCCTCATGAATGAATCAATGCCTTTCTCCCAGGAAGGGATTAGCAATTTGCAAGAGTTTGGCCCCCTTTTAGTTCTTCTGCACTCACTTGCTTACATTCCACTTTCCACCATGAGTAAAGCAAAATGAAGCTTTCACCAGAAGTCAAGCAGATACCAGCACCATGCTTGGACTTTCTAACCTCTAAAACAGTGAGCCAAAATAAAGAACTGTGTTCTTTATAAATCACCCAGTCTCAGGTATTTTCCTATAGCAACAGAAAACAGACTAAGCTAGACATGTTCCCAAACATCATCTCTTTTTAGAGAGCTGAGTGGGATGGAAAGTATTTCTCTGAGGTCAAATCTTGCTAAGAAAAAAAAAGGTGGGGGGTCAGAAGCTGAGCAGAGCCCCAGGACTATAGCCATTGAGGTCATTCTGCATTCAGACAGATCAGGGTTTGAATCCCAACTCTGCTGCTTTGGGGCTCCTCAGACAAGCAGCTTAGTGCTTGGCTTTGATAACTGTATTACATTTATGTAAGATGTTAGTACTGGAGGAAGCTGCATGGAGGATATATAGGTTCTTTGTGTGCAATTTATTTTAAGTCAGAAAAAAAATATATATATATATATATATAAACAAAAGGTCCCCCTGATTAATTTATAAGTTTTTCTTTCAGGGCCTTTCTTACCTGAGAGCCTCTGTCCTCTCACAAATACACTCCCATTTCTACTCAGCTTTGATTTGGAGTCTGATCCAGAACGTCCCAGGTTAAATATAGATTTCCACTTCTTTGATTTACTGGAAAGCTTTCTCCTAAAAATGTCAAGCCATAATAAGTTAATTTAACTTGTCATTTCAAGGAGACTGTCAAATTGAGAAAGATTTCAATCGTCTTAGTTGTGAATGGTTCTGATATTTTAGGAAATTCCCCTCTAAAATTCAAGTTGAGCCTGACTTTCACACTGTCTGGAGATGCCCTCGGTGACTGAGCTAAGCTTTCAAGAGTCAGAGCAAAGACCCTTTTTTCCAGGGCCAGAGACAAAGCCATCAGTTAGAGGCAGGGTTGGTAGAAAACAGAGGCACAGATCGGGAGATTCAGGTCATCAGTAACCACACAGTTCTGAATTCTGATAGGAACTCAGGTAAGAGTGTAGCCCTGGCTCTTCAAAGATACCAATTCCCATCCCATCCCTCCACCCCACCACCCCTGGTTCTGGGGATTGAACCCAGGAGTGCTCTAACACTGAGCTACATCCCCAAATCTTTTTATTTTGAGACCAGATCTTGCTAAATTGCTAAGGATGGCCTTGAACTAGAGATTCTCCTGCCTCAACCTCCCAAGTAGGTAGAATCACAGGCATGTACCACCACACCCTTAGTATGTCTTTATAATAATCCAAGACAGGTCTGTAATGTTGGTGGGTAGTTCTGCACTTGGCTTACTTTTTTTTTTTCCCAAGCACTTGACCTTGGGGTGTATTTTAATAGGTGCCATTCTTTGGAGTTTACCCCAGCTTTGACTGAAAGACAGAGAAAATGTACTTAATGTTCCTTCCAAGGCATTCATCTTCCTGATTCCTGGGAGGGAGTCTCATTCCCCACTGATTTAGGGAGAGGTGAGTGGGCTCAGTTCCAGGAGGGCATGATCCACTCACTGAAGGAAACAGGGGTTTCTCCCCAGAAAAGCTCAGGCATGCTGTTCAGCTTACAGTGGCCCCTTTGTCAACTTGGCCTCTGTCTTGGATTCTTCCTCTGTGCCTCTTATAATGTCATGTGGGTATGGAGACCAAGCCGAGGGGTCAAGTTTTTCTTTTTTAGTAAACTTCCTCTTGTAACCACAAGCCTATTTTATCTAAGGAGTAAAGGATTTAGTTTGACACATGACAAGATTCTCCTCCTACGACCCCACTCCCGTCGTGGTGCTTGGGGTCTTTGTGGGACACCGGGGATCTCAGTAACTCTGGGACAATGAGTGATGGACGGCATCACCCCTGGGGAGAGTGAGCTGTGGAGACAGCTCCTTTCTCTTCTGCAAGTTTTCTTTACACACCCACTAGACAGCACCCCCCCACACAATTCCATCAAGACCCCGAGACTACCTCTCCTCCTCTGTCTCCCTCCGCTCTGCATCCCCAGAATTTTAAAAGAATGCCACTTGCTTGTTGTCTGGTAGCTCCAGGACGGTGTGGAAGAGGGTGCCCATGGGAGGCACAATCTCAGGCAGGCTGTTCTCCCTCCTTTCCTTCCGGGCAGGATGGTCGGTAGCCAGGTTGCGGGCCTGAGCTTCCTCCAGGCTTACCAACTTCATGGGCAAGGACAGGGCTGGCAGCGTCAGGCTCTTTATGATGGGCCGGTTTTCTATAAAGGAAAAAGAGGAGCTCAGTCTGGGAGGAGGCCCATGCATGTCCAGCCAGATTTACCATCCATAGCTCCTCAATTCTGACCTCACGCCAAGGGGCTGAGTGCTAATTCTGGCTTCTCTTGGGCCTGATGGGACCTGGGGCTGAGGCTGCACACAGAAAACTTGCAAATCTTCTAGCCAGACTAGTTACAGGGCAAACAGGGCCCTCAGGAAATAGCTTCATTTTCTGTACTATTTGGAGGGACCACTCATTCATTCATTCAACAAATATATGTTGAGCCATGACTATGATCTACAGTAGAAAGTGTGGGTCTTTACTCCTGAAACCTCTGCCTAGTGCTTTGGTGAGGTGGATATGTCTGTCCAGCCACAGAGGTGGCCTGACTCAGCAAGGGTAAGACAGGAGCCTGCCTGCCCATCCTCCCTAGTGCTGGAGAACAACCACTCTGAGACAGTCGAAGGCTTGAGCCTCTAGTTCCCCTGGATCACCTAGGTGTCTATCCCTATAGGAAAAGCACATTTTACACACCACGCTTCTAAGAGAGATATAGCTCTTTACGTACCTCCCAGTTGTCTTCTAGTGTGTGTGTAGCTAACGCTTTCCTATTTTGTGGTATTTGTCTCAGGACTGGAATTGATGATGACAATCAATGATATATAGGGTTATCGCTTTTCTAAATCAGTGGTTATTGGGGCAGGGGGGTTGCATAACCCCAGCAAAGGTTAATGTCTGGAGACATTTTGATCGTCATGAATGTGTGCAAGATGGCTACCGGCATCTAGTAGGTAGATGTCAGAAGCTACTGAACACCACAAATTGCACAGAACAGCAACCCACAACAAGAATTATCTGGCACCAAATATCAGTAAAACTGAGGTTGAGAAATCCTGATCTAGGTTAAAAAGAAGCCAAAGTTTGCTTCTATTTAGCCTTTGGTGACTTTGCCAGCTTTCTGTGGCTTCTGAAGGTGTGAAGAGACTTGCAGACAAGTTGGATGATGACACCATTTCTCTTTGCAGAGCATGACTCACTCTAGTGGAAGGAAATGAAGACACTGAAAAGGACCGGTAGAAAATGGGAACAGTAAGTGACAGTGCGGTGTTGCCAGGAAGATAAGCACAGCAGCCATTCTGCAGGGCTGTGGTTAAATACATCCTGTGATCCTGAAAATATTTCAGAAAGTTTCTGAGTTTAACCCAGTTTTCCAACTTAACCTAAAGGAGGGTGAAAATGTTTAAATTTAATTCACTTCTGGTATTTGTTGATAGATTCTAGATTTTCATTTTCATTAATTATATATTGACTTACATCACTTTGGGAGCAACTGGGACAATGGGAAGAATGTGGACGGCAGGGTGGGAGGCTGAGATTCAGTAGCCACATCTGCCTCAGTTCTGGCCTGCTCATCATCTCTGCTGAGATGTGTAACAGCCATCTAACTTCATAATTCACAGCAGAGCTTGCGATTTGTGCTCTTTCCGCTCTCTGTTCTCTGTCTTTGGAACATTTATCCCCTAGATCCTCACTTGGTTGATTTCCCTGTATCATTCAGGTTTCAGTTCAAGGATCACTTTCTCAGAGGCTACGGCCAAAATAACTCCCCAAAGTCACTAACCATTGCATTACTGTGATCTATTTTCCTCTTACTTGTTTTCTTTGAAGTGATAATATATTTATTTATTTTTTAAAAGTGATAATATATTTATTTATAAGATATATTGCTGTCTTGCTGCTCAAATCATAGTTATGTGCAAGGAAGCTACTTTGTTATTTTGTGCACTGATTTGTCCCCAGAGCCTAGGACACTGCCTGCTATATAGGTGGTACTCAGTGCACACTATTTTTTAATAAATCTTGGAGCTATCACAATCTCTCTGACCTCAGTATTCTCATCTATAAAATAAAGGTATTGGATTCTGATCCACAAAACTGGAGCATTGCATAAATTTAATTTCCTAGATGTCTCTGTTAGATGACACGTATGTATTGCCTGGTGAGGAGAATGCCCCTGTTTTTTCTTGGGATGTTATGCACATCATATTCTGTCTGCAGCCTTCGTAAGCTATTAAGTTAACAGTGAAGACTGAGGAGGGAAGGAACTAACATTTACTGATGGTTCAAAACATGCCCTATACATACTAAAACAGGTTTTTGGAGCCAGGAAGACCTAGATTGGTACCCAAACTCTCTCAGTTGAGTCAATTGCAATAGATTATTCAGGTTTCCCTAAATATACTAACTGAATGGGAAAAATGTTTTAATCAGTTAACAAATATTTTGCAGACATGGGTCTCAAACACCACTGACCAGTAGTGTCAGCATCACCTGGAAACTTGTTAGAAATGTACATTATCTGTTGCACTATAGGTGATTGGACTAGAAACTCTGGTCCAGTAATCCATGTTTTAACAAGCCCATCAGGTATCTCTGATGTACACCAATGCTGGAAAAGCAGTTTCATTCACAAATGAGGAATCAAGAAAACCAGGCATTTTGATCAAATGAATTTACAGTTTTTACAAATCAGGTTTGCAGGAGTTTAAGCAGCATAAGCCAATTCACTCCTAGCGTTCATTGTATCATGAGATGCCCATTAGCACACATATTCAGTTTTGTATGCTTACTGCCTGGTACAAGGTAAAATGAATGAAGCACTCAGGAAATACATTCTGAATATGCATGTGGGTGTGAGCCTACTGCCTCTTAACTCATTCACTTAAGACTTCACGGCAATGGCATATGGTTCTTCAGAAACATCACAGTGAAAGTAAATCATCAAGGAGAAAAATGTTGCCCGTGCCTTTTTTGATGACCAAGAGTTTAAGAACTCACTAAACCAATGGAACGTTTTTCTAGTTCTAGTCCACCACACCACATTCATGGGGTAGGTTATGTGTTCAACCAATCAAAAACGTGCTAAAGCCACAGGTAAACACATCATATTTTCACTGCACACCTATACATGTATATATGCAGGATCGCCAGACAATGACAGACAGTGGCCAGTGTGTGTGTGTGTGCGTGCATACACACACACACACACAGACACACACACACAGCTAAAACCAAGCTAAAGCCACAGGCAAACACATCATATTTTCACTGCACACCTATACATGTATATATGCAGGATCGCCAGACAATGACAAGCAGTGGCCAGTGTGTGTGTGTGTGTGTGTGCGCACACACACAGCTAAAACCAAGCTCACCCTCACTTATTATTAGGCCCCATAACTAAGGCAAGAAAGGATAGGCTGGTGGGATAGATGGGATAGATGCCAGGAGGAGTCATTACCATCATTCTCCAGAGACGCAGGAGCATCGTTGCTGAAGATTTGATCCACATGATTCAATATAAACTCAATCACCACTTGCTGGACCCGGACTGCAAGGAAGGCTGCATCTCCATTGCAACCAGTGGCCTCGATTTCTTTAGACCTGAACCGTGGAAGAAACATATTTACTGACTGAATCTGCCTTACAACCTGAAGCAGTCAGGAGAGCCAGTGGGCCTTTTACACAGGCATCATCTCCTAAGTCACTTTTAGAATATTTTAACTTTTAAGACTGATCAAAGGGTCTTTCCAAAGGCTGTAAAACCCAACCCACTGAAACTTAAAACAGTTATCTGGAATTATACACTACAAGACTATTAACACTATCCCATAAACATATGGGATCCCTTCCCACCTCCACCCATTAGTCCCGTGGAGCAGGTCATCTTTTGCAAAGTCACGTGAAGCAGTTGATTCAAATTATAGCAAGTTGTACCCCAACCAAAGCCAAGAAAAAGCCAATGAACCTAGAGAAAACAAAGGCCTTTTCAAGAAACTGTAACATACAGATCTATAACTTTAGCCACACCTCGATCTAACAAATGCCTTTGGAACCCAGAGTTTCCAAGTCAGCAGCCAAACAGTTTAGGTGATTAAAATCACCAACAGATTACTAAGCTACTAGTTTGTTTCAAAGAGATTCAATTTTGAAGAATCCAGGTTTCATTTGCTTTGATGGGCTCTGAGCCCACCAGGGTGGGGTGAAGGTGAGGGTGTGGTGTTTACCTGAGGAGGTTTGGTGCCCACACCAGGGCCAGGTTCCTGGCATGCATGTTGGTCTTGCTGCTGAAGGAGGCGATGTGGGCCAGGTGTCGAATCAGGTATTCCAAGGTCCTGTAATATATATATATATATATATATTTTTTTTGACAAAGCACAAAACCACAGGGCCTGTGTGAAGCCTGAAATCTGGTGATAATTTCCAAGTTTGGATTTAAGAGACTCTACTTCTATCTTATGAATTTTGAAGGCTTGTTGGAAGTAAATTTCTGGGCCATGGCACCTTGGCCTGGGGTGGGGACAGGGATCAGTCTTCTTAGAAGCCAGCTGAGTCCCACGGAGCACCAGCTAGAGACAGAACCAGGGAATCACAGATCCCATGGCTGAGGAGTCTTGGTGACCATTTGCTCTTCTAAGACCCTTCAGGATAGCCTCCCCACAGTCTTCAAATAGGTTCTCACTGAAGAGCCCACTCTCTTTTAAAAATTCTTCCAGGTACAGATAAGTTGGTACTTGTTAGGAAACTCATCTCATGGATGAACAACATGTGACTGCTAGGAAATTCTTTCTTACACCACATCAAAATCTGCCCCCTTGTATAAGATGGGCAGGGGTGGGGAACCCTGGGAAAGGGGGTGAAATTGGGGCTAAGCTGTGAGACTGGAGCCAAAGGAGGGAGATGATGTAAGGACCAGTACTGATGAGCAGTATAGAGCTCAGTCAGCCTAGGGCTCCAGAGCCACAGTCATCCCCGCTGAAGAGCCATCTGGGTTTCCATCTTCTGGTCATGCTATAAATCTAGGTGAGAACCAAAGATGTCACTGACTCTGTGATCAGAATGACTTCCCGTGGGACTCTTGATGAGTGCCCTGCTAGTGACTTGGGAGACAGGCTGCTCTTCACTACAATGACCCTGGTCTGGTACCAACCCAATTTGATAACAGTGACCTACCCACTCATTTCCTGATGCCCCCAGGAGACCATTGTCCACTGAATTTGCTCCCATTTATCATGCCACCCTACCATATACCACACTAAGAGTCTACATATTTCTTTCACCAAGGATTCTTACCTATAATGGGATGGGGGGAGCTCCTGGATAATATTTTGGATTCTGGCCAGTTGGCCTTCCTCTGGGCAATATGACACTGCCTCCTGTGGAGAGGAACATGAAGTCACCCAGTGAGTGCTCAGGAACATGAACACCTACTGGCCTGAGCCGTTATTACTCAATCCCCGGATTCCAGGGTCAAAACCATGCTTGGAGGGCAGACCCCCCTTCCTAAGGGCATGCTTTTCTAGGAAACCAACCAACCAACTACAATTTCTGAGGGTTCCCATTATGAAGCATCTCATAGTGCATGCACTTGGCAACGGGTGGGCTGTTTGGGTCTCTGAGTGTCTTCAGATGGCTGTTGGTGTGTGGGTAAGGAAGTGTAAGGATCTGCAGGACTGGGTGTGCTCCTTGAATCCAAGCAGACTCTCAGAGACTCACTCGCATTCAGAGAGATCAGAGACAGAGTGAGAAGTTGAGCCTGCTGTCTCCACAGGAGCACAGGCCTCTCCACACCTAGCCTG
Organism: Callospermophilus lateralis; assembly: GCF_048772815.1. Lineage (NCBI taxonomy): Eukaryota > Metazoa > Chordata > Mammalia > Rodentia > Sciuridae > Callospermophilus > Callospermophilus lateralis. The sequence goes on from NC_135314.1 coordinate 58,928,829, forward strand.
TCATTATTCCACGACCTTGAGTCCTCAACTGCTGTCTATGCTGGAAGCCAAGAAGCAGGAGAGACGTGCCTTCCTCAGCAGGGATAAGAGCTTTGTCCCTGAGACCTGGTGGCCTTGCCTCAACTTGCTTTCTGGTTACTTTCTGCATCGGTATTCTGCTCCTCCATCAGCCCAGAGGAGGGGAGACTGTAATAGCATGAAAACAGTGTGCTTACAGGCCGGCCCTTGCTCATCTCTTACCTGCCAGAGTTGCTGTACCAGGCAGGAAGTTCTGGCTAGAGTCCCCTAATCCCAGCCCTGTGTCCCTGTCCTGAGAATCTGTCTAGTCTGTGCCTGGGCTCAAGAGCCTCTCAGGGCAGAGTGTGAGTGCTCATGAACTGCAGGCCTGGGTGTGCTCCCTGAGTCCAAGGCAATGGCAATCACTTTTTTTTTTTAACGGATGTGTAACTTATGTATATTAAAAATGTACAACTCTTCAGCTACCATTCCATGTTTTTTCCCTCATATGTAAATGCCTGAGTAACCCTACCTAAACGAATATGTTCTTTAAAAGGGGCTCTTGATCTTTTATTTTCATATTTATTTTGTAGCACTGGGATTGAATCCAGGGTCTGGCTCATGCTTGGCAAGCACTGTACCACCCAACCACTCCCACCCGCACCTTGATCTTGAATTCACAGGCATCTATATGGCTGATGCAATCTAATATTTCCTTTTGGTGTCACACACTTATTTTATGTTTGCATACTATTGTGGTTTGGATGTGAGGTTTACCCCAAAAGCTCATGTGTGACACAATGCAAGAAGGTTCAGAGGATAAATGATTGGGTTATAAGTCTTAACCCAATCAGTGAATTAATCCCCTGAGAGAGATTAACAGTGGTCACTGAAGTGATGGGGTGTGGCTGGAGAAGGTGGGACTTGGGGTATATATTTTTTATCTAAAGAGTAGAAAATCTCTCTTTGCCTTCTGATCATGATGTGAGCTGCTTCCTCCCACCACACTCTCCAGCCATGATGTTCAGTCTTACCCTGAGCCTCAAAGAATGGAGCCGGCTTTCTGTGGACTAAGATCTCTGAATCTGTGAACCCCCAAATAAACTTTTTCCTCCCCTACAATTATTCTGGCCAGGTCCTTTAGTCACAGCAGTGAAAAAGCTAAGACAAATATAATGCCAGGTATAATAATAAAATGCATTCTTTAATTTAATAAATAACTACTGCAATACAACCAAAACTGAGATTCTAACAAATAATTTTCATGTATTATTTATCTCCATTCAGTCTTTGGCTATCATTTCCTGGCTGATATTCACACTCCCAACTGTAGTTTTTAGGCACTCATTTCTCATTAAGTGTGGAAGGAACTAACTTTACTTACTCTGTTTGCCGTGCCCTATTCTGAGCCACACCTCTATGTTCTAGCCTGACTTAGAGGAGTCCTGTCCCAGCCAGGACACCCCCAACCCTCTCACTTTCTCTTACTAAGTCCAATATACTTATCTAATGGGGTTATCAGTAAGTCAGTCTCCTCTGATAGAAGGAAAGCTCTCTAAATGCAGGAATGTGGTAAGTCCCCATTTACAGAACAGTGCTTGGCACATTATAGGTGAACCTTACATGGGGACATCATGTCAGGGTTTTGTCCACCAAGTTTTTTCTAGTTTACCCTTTTTATTTAATCCAAGTCACACATATATACAGAAGCCCACCATTTTAAAAGGCAGTCAGAATTCTCTACAGGGAAAACTTGAGCTCTCTTTTCCTCAGCAGAGATGGGGAGAAATGTGGGGCCAGGAGCATTAACAGTCTCAGGGGTCCCAACCTCCTGCTGGTCTGCCAGCCCAAGAGAGATCACAGCTGCAGGCCTTGCTCTGTAAGATCTGAAGTATGGAGGGCCAGGGGCAAGGATGGGGCCTCCAGGAAATTCCCTTCTCTTCCTAGGAGTTGTTTCTCAGAAAATAGGATTGTGGAGTGGACCAACTCCAGTTAGGGAGAACCTCACAGGTAGGGCAAAAGGGAGCGGCTTCAGGGAAGGGAGGGGCTGCCGAATGCCTGTGGACCTTCCTAGTTCTGTGGTGCCTGCAGGGAGGGCTGGGAGGCCTCCCTCCTTCCTCTGCACCGACAGGATGGAGCTCTGCAAAGCTTTGCACCACTCCCCTTTAAAAAAAATGTGTCTGGGGAATAAAGGTGCAGGTCAAGTTATCAGTCCTCATGGAAAGTTCCTTTAATGTTTAGGAAGCTGTTAGTCATCCTTAGTCTCCTAGATGGAGCACAGGCTTACGCTGATGCCTGCAGGTCTCACTTGGGATTGGTGTTTATTTCATCATTCTCAGCCTCTCCTCATTCCACCCGAATCCTGTCTAGAAGCTCTCTAGATCCTTGTTTTTCTCTTGGAAGGGTCAGGTCACTGTACATTGATTTTTAGTTTCTTTACTTTCCCCTGTCAGGATGGCACAACTGTCATTGAAACTAGGGAAGAGGTGTTAAAATTCTGACCTTCTTTTTTTTTTTTTTTTTTTGGCCTCTAGGAGAACTTCACTCAGGCCTGGCAAGGTGGTACTGCCCATAGTCCCAGCTACTGGGGAGGCTGAGGAAGGAAGACCACAAGTTCTCCAGCCTCAGCAACTTAGTGAGACTCTGTCTCAAAATAAAAAGGGTTGGGAGGTAGTTCAGTGATAAAGCACCCCCGAGTTCAACCCCCTCAGTCTTCCAAAAGAGAGGACTTCACTCCACATTAGCCAGACCAATCTGGCAAAAGGCTCAATCTTAACTGAATCTATTAGTTCTTTCCCAATCGGTTTTAACAAGACCAGCTTCCTGCTCTTTGAGGACTTGGGAAAAGGCTGGGATCTGGTCCTGGTGGTAGGGCCCTTACTCAGGGTTCTCTTTCCCCAAAGCTACCACTGCTACCACAGCTCTGCTGCCTGGAAAGCCCTACTGCTATCCATGGTGACTCAACACAACCAACCAGGAGCTCTCCCTTCCTGCTGTACCTAGCTGCAACTTCAAGTTTAATTAATTATTTAAATATTGTTATAAATCCTCTTTATTGTTTTAAATTATTAGATTTTTTTTTAAAAAAAGGACATTCGTATGCAAGATAAAAACAAAACAAAATATCTGAAAAGATAAATAGAGGAAAGTTAGTTTTCCTTCCAACTGCAGACCCTCAGTCTCCAGAGGTAACTACTGTATGTCCTTCATGGGTCTTTTGCATGTGACTTTGGCATATCTGTGGAAGCAAGCAAGTGATCTAGCCATCTGTGAGTTTCTCTTCCGAGTCTCCCATCACCTTCACTTTGCTGGCTAAGCGCTGGCCCACACTGGCTCTGCATGTTCCCTCAAGCTTGGCATGGACCAAGCCAAGGGCCTTTGCACCTACTGATTCTTCTTGCTACCCTCTTCCCCCAGATACTTGCGAAATCTGTTCCCTTGCTTCATTGTCTCTGTTCAAATGTCACCTCATAGACAGACCTCTGATTATCCTAAAACACTGTCCTTTCCCCCACACTGTGTTATTTTTCTTCATAGTACTTATCAATAATTCTCATTATAACTCTATACCCTACATGTGTTTATCATCTTTTTTTGTCATTAAAATGTAAGTTTCACTAAAGTAAGAATAGTATCTGTCTTTCTCATCATTAAATCTCCAGCCCCTAGAACTATGCCTGCCAGTTGTATATAGTAGGTGAGCAATAAACATTTTTTGAATAAAATAAGTGATTACATTAATATTTTGCATTGTGCTTGAAAGCACCAAGCAGCTACATTTGGGCCACACTTCCAGGTCAGTATCATCTTAGGACCACTTTCCACCAGGATGAGTACCAGCCTTGCTGAGGTGGCTTCCCTGGACTTTGGGCTCCTGGCTGGGTGACCAATCATCCTGGTTTGCCTGTTGAAGGATTTCTGCTGATATGGGACTTTCAGTGTAAAAAGTGGCCATTGGCCCCTTTGCAACCATCTTAAGCTCAGGCACTACTTGTCTGCCTCTTCATTTAGATGATGTGTGTAGGTCAACAGCAACCTACCAGCAAACATTTACTAAGTAATAGTTACCACATTTTCCAGTAGCTGAAGAACAAGGAAAAGAAACACACTAACTAATAAAATAGTTTGTGTCCTCAGGAAGCTTACATTTAATGAGTGAAACTGATACATAAAGAAATGATTTCAATATAAATATGTAATTATAGTACCTTCCCTAAAAACTCCAAATCAGCAAATTTTTCTACTTTGGGTGTAAGAATTTTAGCTTAATTGATCTGAACAAAACTGATTTTTTTTTTTTTCCTAAAATGAATGGTGTACTTTTTTTTCTGATAAAAATAAAGCGTAATGTGGTAGGTTGAATAATAACCCCAAGGATACAAGGTCCTAATCCCTGGAGCATGGAAATGTTACAGTATTTGGACAAAGAGTCCTTCAGGTGTGATTAAGGTAAGGACCTTGCGCAGGGAGATTATTCTAGACATCTGAGTGATCCCTAAAAGCAGTTTAGGAATCCTATGAACGAGATGCAGAGGGAGATTGACACAGTGAGAAGAAAAGGCAATGTGACCCTGGAGGCAGAGATGGGAGTGATGTGGCCGCCAGCCAAGGAATGTCAACCAACAGCTACCAGAAGCTGGGAAAAGCAAGGAGTGAATTTTTCTCTGGATCCTCTGGAGGGAGCACCAGCCCTGCTCAAACTTCAGGTTCAGCCTGGTGAAATTTATTTCAGACATCTGGCCTCCAGAACTGTGAGAGAATGAATTTCTGTTCAGTCACTTGATTTGTGGTACTTCATTACAGCAACCACAGGGCACTAATAATGTACTAAAAACTAAAATATGAAATTTGCAAAAAATAAAAATCACCCTTTATTGCACTACTCAGAAATAACCACAATCCACCTACTTATATAGGAAGCATAAAAGAAGTGGTCTGTTCCAGGCCTCTCAGCACCAAATATGAACACTGGAATCATTTCCTATTTAGTTTCATATACTGATTCCTGCCCCCATTTAACTTTCTGTTGTGACTAATAAACATTCATAAAAAAATATAACTTTTCTTGGCTACACAGTTTAAAAAATAGATTTATTATTTATTATATCCAACTTCTATCTTGTAAATACAATAAAAAATTGGATATTGTATATACCATTGCAATAAAAATATTTAGAAATCAGTTATTTGTGTATACACCTGATTATTACTTTATTATAGAGTCCTAATTGTAGACTTATTGGATTAAAGAATATGAACATTTTAGGAACTTTGACAGTAATTTCTAATGACTTTCTGGAGTGTTAATCAAGTTTATATTTCCAGTAAAAAACTATAAAGAGTCAGTCTTATTATGAGCTTACCAGCATGAAATGATAATGTTTAAAAATTTTTAAAAATAAGCAATATATTTTCCTAATAATCAACAATTTTAAAATAATTTTCTTTTTCTATGAATTGTGAAAATTCTTTGCTTCTTTGTTTAGAGGAGTGTTATGTGATTTTTCTCTCCACATTGATAAGTAGGAGTTCTATATAAGGAATATTAATCTCTTTTGTCATTTTATTATAAATAGTTTTTATAGTTAGCCACTTGCTTTTTAATTTTACTAATGAATTTTTCTTAAATAATAATAATAATAATTATTATTATTATCATTATTTGCAGTACTGGGGATTGAACCCAGGGCCTCACACATGCTAGGGAAGTGATCTACCACTAGGTTACATGTCCTGATATTTACTGTGTTTTTTAATGTAGAAAAAATAATGTACAAATAGTTTAGTTGGTTAAATTTGTCTTTGTGATTTTTTTCCTTTGCTTTAATTGTTATTCTTCTGTACCCTGAAATCTGCTAAATGGTAAGAATTCAATTTAATTTCCTCCTCTCCAACAGCAATTATCCTAACACTGTTTATGGAACTCTTCCTTCAGTACTTCTTTTATTATGTTATTTATGTTATAATACATAGGCATTGTTTATTTACTACCTACTCAAGTGATCACTGCTTATAAGTGGCATGAGATTCTGAGACAATTTTAATCTTTACCCCCACTTACCACTTGTACCACCCAGACAAATCTCACTGAGCCTCAGTTTACTCATCTATACAACAGACAATAAAATCTACTTCATAGAGTTATTTTAAGGATTAAATGAAATAATACTTATAATGAGTTTATGATATAGTAAGCACTCAACAAATATCAGCTATTATCATTATTATTATTCCACCAATTTTTTTTCTAATTCTCTCATTCCATTCTCTTCTTTGACTTCAGCTGAGCAAGTAGATTTAAATAAATTATTGTGAGAATGCACAACAATGTAACACAGCTATTTTCATATCCCTGAAGGTTGTTTATATTATCTTCATTACTGTGATCAAAGAAATCTATTAAATGATAAATTCTGCAACATGGTTAACTTTGCTAGGTTGTAGAATTTGTAACAAAACATTCCTATTTTATTTTTTAGTGTCAATACACTGCTTAAGTACAATGTCATTTTCTTCAAATTTGAAGACAAGTTGACAAAATGTTGCTTTTGTATATGTCAATTGCTGTGAGAGAACAAAATGACCAGTCCTATCAGGGAAGGGAACAAGGAGAGAGAAATGTGCGTTTTGTTCTTAGCCTGTAGATAAGACCTAAGAAGAAACATATTTCTAAAGTTTCTAGATAAGAATTCCTATCAACCTCTGACTACAATAGAATAGATAGCATTTAGGAGAAATTAGACTCACTTGATTCATTTACATGATGATATTCTATCACATTCAAAGATGATACTATTATACTGACAAGAGGATCACAAATATGTAGAAAACAATGGAGTCTTACAATTAAAATAGCAATAAGGTATTGTTTTTAGTTGATTCAGATTGGCGAACAATTTAATAAATGGAAAATATCCAGTATTGGCAAAGCTGCAAGGAAAGCACATTCCTGTTTCTCTGGAGGACAGTTTGAAAATAGGTAAGAGAATTTTAAGTAAGAACTTTTTACTCAGCTAGTCTGCTTCAATGATTTTTTCCCCCCTAAGGGTGCAAATAGACAAAAATATAAATGTGCATAAATGTTTATTATAACAGTCTTAATAAAAGCAAGGTATTGAGAAACCAAAACCTAAATGTCCATCAGTGGGAGACTGGTTTCAGAAATCATGTACCTCAGAAGGATCACAAGTTCAAAGCCAGCCTCATCGACATAGAGAGGCCTAAGTAACTCAGTAAGACCCTGTCTCTAAATAAAATACAAAAAAGGAGCTCAGTGGTTAAGAAACCCTGGTTTCAAGCCCTAGTTAAAAAAAGAAAGAAAGAAAGAAAGAAAGAAACCATGGCCCATGTGAAAGAATTCTCTGTGACAATAGTGTCTCTTTACATTTATTAACATGAAAAGCTTGTCACATTGTTGAAATGAAAATGTCCCAAAACAGGAATATATTGTATTGAAAAGAAAAAGTGTGTGTGTGTGTGTGTGTGTGTGTGTGTGTGTGTATGAGAGAGAGAGAGAGAGAGAGAGAGAGAGAGAGAAAGAGAGAGAAAGAGAGCACCACACCCGTACTAAAGAGTGAAAGAGAAGATGGCAGATATACTTGAGTGTGGCATTTCCACAGGTGATTTATACCTTATCCTTTATATTTCCTTTATATTAACTTTTTTTTTTTTTTTGTACTGAGTATTGAACTCAGGGGCACTCAAACACTGAACCACATCCCCACCCCTATTTTGTATTTTATTTAGAGACAGGGCCTCATTGAGTTGCTTAGTGCCCTACCATTGATGAGACTGGCTTTGAACTCGTGATCCTCTTATATCAGGCTCCCGAGCTGCTAGGATTATTACTTTTTTAAAACACACTTTTATTTTGATCTGGAAAAACTTAACACAACAAAAACACTATGCAAAGAACAAAAGACTGAAGGAAACACTCAGAACATGTTAACACTGTAGTCTTTGGTCCTTAAGGAAAGACCAAGGGTTCCTTTTTACTTTCTTCCATTTCTCAAATTGTCTACTATGACAACTCTACAACCAAATGTATGTGTTGACTTCTGTAGTGGTCAATGTTTACACCTAAGTTTGTTTTTTTTTTTTGCATGTGTGAGTTGGTTTTTTTTTTTTTTCATCAAAACATTAATGTCTTTTTAGTGGATAAAATTAGGAAAGTTAATGTGTAGAGAAGCAAGAAAAATGATGTATGATCCCATCACTAAAATAAATGTGTCGGTCTTTTAAGCATCCTTTCTTTTGATTCTTCTTAAAATTAAAGCTGTGTATCTGGGTCTGTTTGAATTTATTATCATGAATATTTCCTAGTATCAATGAAAACTTTTAAGTACACATTTAAAGACCCAAGCCTGATTTTAAGAAATGGCATTATTCTTAAAATAAAAATAGAATAAAATAATGGCATTTTCAGGTAAATGGATGGAGTTGGAGAATATTGTGCTAAGCAAAGTAAGTCAATCCCTCCAAAAACAAAGCCATATGTTTTCTCTGATTATGATGGGGCAGGGAGCATAGGAAGAATGGAGGAACTTTAGATTGGGCAGAGGAGAGGGTGGAGAGGGGTTATGAGGTAGGAAAGATGATGGAATGAGATGGTCAATTACCCTAGGTACGTGTATGATTGCGGGAATGCTGTATCTCTACACTGTGCACAACCAGAGAATTGAAATGTTGTGCTCCATTTCTGTACGCTGAATTCAAATGCATTCTGCTGTCAGGTACAAATAAGTAGAACAAATTTTTAAAAAAGAAGTAGCATTTTTTTATTCCTTTATCATTTAAAATGAAAGAACTTTTCATATGCTCAAAATAAATAAACCACAGAACCTGATGGTGGCACACGCCTGTAATCCCAGCAATTAGGGAGGCTGAGGGAGGAGGATCACAAGCTCAAGGCCAGCCTGGCCACTTGGTGAGAACCTGTCTCAAAAATAAAAATAAAAATAAAAAGATACAAAGGACTGGTGGATGGCTCAGTGGTAGAGTGCTTGCCTAGTATGTATAAGGACCTGGTTTCAATCCCCAGTACCATGAAAAAAAATATTTTAAAAAGATGTTAATTACAGGGGCTATGAGCATGATCCTCTCTCATTATTAGAACCTAGATCTGGTCCTTACCAATAACTACAACTCCTCCATATTTTCAGTTTCAAACTTCTCCCTGTGACTCCCCTTCTCCATCACTCCATTGACCTACTGAGATGAAGAATCCTTTGATCTACTTCTTTAGTGTTACTCATCACCTTATACTCTTGCTTCTCTTCCTGTCCAGACTAAATCCTATGGTCAGTTGTGTCAATGGTGCCCTGGTAAATTCTCAAGTCTCCCTCTCCCCTCTTTTGCTAGCGGAACACCAACCTTGGGTAAATCCAATTCTGCCCACTCTATACTTCTACTCATGCAACACAATGTTCAAGCCCTATTTTTAATGATATTTCTGCAGACATTCTTTAAGCATTTATTCTCTTTTTAACTTGCCCATGGGTGTCCAATTTGGTGACCATATAGCTACTTGATAGGAGTTTTGCTCTTATCCATTCATCCTGCCCACCAACCCCATAAACTGACCTTTCCTGTGCTTCCTCTGGACTACTATTCTCAGTTTCTTTTCTCTTCCCAGCTTTCTGACCTATCCTCTTGAGTTTTGTTTGTTCTCGCTCCCTTCCCTACCTACTCACCTCTTTCTCCAACCCCCCCAAGAAACAGAAGGAATAGCCTGATGGAAATGAACAAGCAGTGCATTGCCTAGCATCAGGGGTCTCAGGTTCCTGTCCTGCCTCTGCTGAGTGACCTTGGGCCAGCCACCTCTCTTCTCTGGTTCTCAGTTTCCTCCCTATACAATGAGGCCCATCAGTTGAATAAACATGGAGATAATTTAATTCAGCTCTTAAAACAAACAACACGATTCTGAAAATTCAAGAAAGAAACATTTAGCGGACAGTTCCACTGCCTTACGTTCCTTACCATACCATCCAACTTCCATCACCATGCTAAGATAATGTCAGCCAGCTGGTGAGTACTATTATTGTTATTTTAGTGCTGAAACTCTCCTTAGCCCTTTCATGCATCCCACCCGGCAACCATGATGGAAATCCAAACACTCACCGTGAATTTCCCATAGAGCTCATAAGTCAGGAGGGGATTGGGCAGCTCCCTGAAGTAGAGCTTGCAGAGGGAGCCCACACAGTGGATGTCCTGGAGGTACACTTCCCTTGTCAGATCTGGACATTGATCTGAGCCAAACTCTTGCCTGAAACAACACAGACGGAGACATAACAATCCCAGGGAACATGTGTTCCATGTCAGCAACTGCTTGGCAGCTGAGGGGTAAAAAGAGCCTACAATGTAATCCAACTGTATTTTTGACCTTGAATCTACTCCAGGCCCAAGGAAGTCATGGGAAGGCTTCAACTTCAGGTGTGACTCTTCCTTGCAAAATCTGCTGTGATTGGAAAGACGTAAAAAGCTCATTTACAAGTGGATTACCTGTGGCATTCTATCCGCAATCTCAGTTATTAGCATGGGGAAATATGAAAACAGTTTGCCAAAAGGGCCTATTGAGATTTCAGTATTTTTCCAAAACATTGCTCAAATGAAATTCCCTTTCTTTATAAGAGACCAAAACCAGGGTGGATCAGTCAGTTCATTATCACTCATCTCCATAGGCTGATGTCACAAACAACTTAATCAACTATCTCGTTGATGCTCAATGGAACCTTTGAGGCTGCCTGATGGTGATTCCCATGGTATAGATGAGCTTATAAATATCTTAAACAGTCCACAGTGGGATGTCTGGGAACACCATCTGATTCTAGACCTGATTTACAATCAGAAAACATCTCCTGAAAAGGTTACATGAATAGACTGCCTCGAATAATATGTAGCTAGAAGTTAAAAATTGGTTTAAAAATGATGATCTTCCATATAGAAGTTAGGCTTCTTGAGAGTGTTCACTTGGTCAGTAAGGGAGTGATAAAGTCAACAGGACTCTCAGAACCAGCATTTTCAAAACAACCCACTGCACATTCTATATTGCAGTTCTGTCCCTTGAAAAGGGCAAGGGAATCTCTGATGCTGTCAGGAACTGAAAGCAAGCAATGGGGCCTTGAAAGGAGAGCTGCACCATGGCTTCATGGATTCATAGGTGTATGTTCTAAGAAAACATAGGGAGAATAATGTAGAGCTTATTTATTTAGCCCCCAAATTTCTCTTGTTAAAGCTAAGGCCAGTTCTTAAATGAAGAAGAATTTGTCACCACCAAAATGTCTTTCCAGAACACCAATAGTGGGTAATGCACTTCAGAGCTAAGAGTAAACCATTAAGAACTACCTGCTGGGTACAGTGGTATATGCCTGTAATCCCAGTAGCTTGGGAGGCTGAGGCAGGAGGATCTCGAGTTCAAAGCTAGCCTCATCAATCACAAGGTGTTAGGCAACTTAGTGAGACCCTGTCTCTAAATAAAATACAAGATAGGGCTGGGGATGTGGTTCAGCGGTTGAGTGCCCCTTGAGTTTAATCCCTGGTACCAGAAAAAAAAAAAAAAAAGAACTACCTGCTGTTAGAAGCTGGAGGTGTGGCTTAGTGGGAGAGCACTCGCCCAGCATATGGGAATTCCTGGGTTCAATCTTTAGCACCATGAAGGAAAAAAAGTACTTGTCTTTTTAAATAAATCTAAAAAATGGCACATGAGTGGAATGATGTAAACAGGTATAGTCATTAAAATTCACGGCTGTAATCAACAAATTATTTTTCTTAAGAGTCCTTGTTTTCCCAGGAATAAAAAGGATGTTTTCTTCCTTTGATAAAATTTAATTTTAAGTGAGGTTTGGAAAGGAGGGACAGAAACCAAATAGGAGGAAGAAGAAGAGAGCTGAATTATCTTCATAACCTATTCATTTACACATTATTTTTATAATAAGAATGTTTTTATGGTTTTAAAAGTCAACATAACTAAAGAACATATTATAAGAACATAACTAAAGAACATGTTATAAGTATTTAAAAATAACCACCAAATGAATTTGTTTTGGTATTAAAAATATTATGCAAAATACATAAACCTATTGCTTTAGTCATAGAAAAGTATATACTTTATATGTACTGCGTACATATGCTACATATACTCTACACATATATCTCTGTTGTGTTAAAAGGCTTTTGCCCTCTTAATGTGATAGAAATTTCTTTTAAATGTTTAGGATATGCCCATAGAATTAGAAATGGTTTATCCATTAGTAATTTTTAAAATACCAGTATCAAAGAAATGAACAATCATGCAGGCTTCTGATTTCTGGACCCAGTGAAATATCAAATGTGTGCTAACTGGAAAACACAGTCATCCCCCAGCTCTGAACACTACCTAAGGAGATCCGATCTACCCGAGTTTCTGGGTAGGCAAGGGAATGGTAGTACATCACCACGTTTTCCTAACTTGTCATTCAGACCATTGGAGTTATCAAAACTGCCTAAGACTAAACCTTGCTCAAGACAAAGAAACAGATTAAAAATTCCAGAACCTATTGCTGAAAAGAATTTTCTCAGGCTGGGGAGCTTCTTCCTTAAGATTAAGAACACTGGGCAACTGAAAGCAGTCCCATTTGATCTCTGGCCACCACCACTGTTCCACCATTCCTTCAGGTTTTTCGTACTCCCAAGAACTGCCAACAGAGGTATGGACAGAGGGAGGATTATGGGAGAATTCTGGGGCTTTCTTTTTGTTTACCTTAGCCGTTGTATGTTTGAGGTGACTCCCGAAAGCCGGTAGATTCCATCTACAATGCCGTGAGTCTCTATAAACTCCGCACAGCTCTTCAACACATATGGAACTATGTAAAAGAAAAGGAAAAAAACAATAAAGTATTAGATGTCAATCTGACTGTCTTTTATGGATATCCTTTTAAAAATCCTTGTCTCTTCAAAGAAGAATAAGTATGGAACTCACATAAGCTACAAATGGAAGTAATTACTTACAAGTGGTAGGTGAGATTCCTTTTCTCTTTCAAAAAATCATAGAATTTTGACCAAGCCTAGAACACTCATGCATTTTAAGAATATGAAAAATACGCAATAATTTAGATATCTGATGTGAGAGGTGATTTTGGAAATTCCACAACTCAATCTCCTCATTATACTGGTTCTCTACCAGTGACCACTGATGTGGTTTCCTGGCCACCGTCATCATTATCCCCTGGGCACTTGTTGGATATACAGATCTCTGGCTCCACCCCTAACTTATTGATTCAAATTCTGAGGGTGGGGCCCGAAGTCTAAGTTTTAATAAGCAGAGTTACTTGTGGGTAATTCTGATGCAACCTAAAATTGAAGAACCACTCCCTTATTTTACACACAAAGGAACCAAGACAGATAAATTTACTTAACTCACTCACCATTACTAGTTGATTATGAAAAGCAGTTCACACTGGGAAGAAAAATGCTTATATACTTATAAAATATAAAAGACAAATAAGAACAAAATTGAATATATACCGAATTCAGTTATTTATTTTTAAAAAAAAAAAAAAAAAAGGAAAGAAGAAAAAACGAAAAGGAAAAATTGCGAAGGAAAAATGACTGGAAGAAAATCTGCCCTAATGGCAAATGTGATTTAAAGATTAAAGTGCTAAAATGTCCTTTTAAAGGTGAGAACCCCTGCCTCTTCCTTCTAGTCATTGACTTAAGTGGACCACATGAAAGGGACTGACATGGCCTCTTGGATGCCTGCCACTCTTGAGGTTTACAGCCCTAACAGATGAGCCTGGCAATGCAATTCTCTCCTCAAGGCTGACCTTGGGGAACTCAGCCAGTTTGGTGACGCAGAAAGCAGACACAGTCCTTTCAGATGTACAGAGAGAGCAGCCAGTCATTTGCCACCTGGGTCCCTGGACAGGACCATCTGAGTTCCCCCTGTGAGAGAGCATGGAATAGTGGTTTGTTGGGGAACAATCCAAGCCTCAGAGTAAGTCTTCAGTGCTTCCTGGAGGCCTAGAGCTGATGCAGGCCCCGTAAGCTAAGGCCTGGGTAAACACTATATTTATATCCTCAACACATATCCAATCCATTATTTCCTTAAATTAAACTAATACTAATTCACTAATGCTTATTGCACAGGTTCACACGTACACACAATTCCAAAGTGGACTGGACCTTTGTGTGGGTAGACACCAGGTGTTCAGATTCTGCATTCTACCTGAATTCCCTATTATAGCACTTTCCAAGTTCCCCTCCCATGTGCTTCTAGGTGCTCAGTAGTGTTCATCATACTTAAAGTATTCAGTCCATCCCTCAAAGGCTGTATGTGCCCAGAGCCATTCCCTTTGGGGGACACACCCATGTTTTGATCCTAGCCTATCCTCCATGACTGAAACTGGGGAGAAGATTCTCAGTTAACCCAGGTGCAAAGCGGTCAGGGAGTGGACCTGGGATTGGAATTATTGAAAGAGCTACGATTGGATGTATCTTAGAAAATAGGGCTCTTGATAAGATTTTTGTCTCCTACCCTCATGCAAATAAAGAAAGAGTTCCCATGCTTAAAAGAACACACACACACACACACACAAAAAAAAAAAAAAAAAAAAAAAAAAAAAAAAAAAAAAAACAGCAACAACAAAAAACCCTCCTGTGCATAATAATGACGACTCTCTCCCCATTCCACCATACCATGCTCTTCTGTAACTGGCCTCATGTGGTCTACGGCTGAGAGAGCACATTTGGGGGCCAAACTACCTTTCTAACCTTTGACAAAATGTATAATGATTCTGTTTCTTAATTCCCACATCTGCAATATGCAGATAATAGTGATACCAACTCATAGCTAGGACTGAAATGATACTTGTGAACATTTAGCAAAGACCCTGGCATATAAGAAGCTAAAAATAAAGTATATTTAAAAAGCTTACAAAAATAGTAGTGACAACTACTATTTATATGTGTAGCTTATCTAGGATACAAATTTATAATTTGGTTTTCTTTGTGAAAACAGAGCTTGCCTTCTCCATCCAGTGGGCTTATGCCAGTCAAACCTCATCTCAATTCTTTGGGATTTATCCTGGACCCAATGTTTTGTAAACATTTCTATTTGAGAACAATTTTGCTTCTTCAGGATTTCTTTTCTGCACACTTAGGCATATCTTTGCAGCACAAAGGCAGTAGGAATCAAATATACAGATTTTAAATTGGGGTATGGGTGTCATGCTTGGCCTGGGGCATTTGAACTTACGGATTTGTTTCATTTGGGATTTTTTCCTTTTTTGTCATTGTTTTGTGGTGCTGAGAATCACACCCAGGACCTCATGTGCTGGGCAACCTCTTTGCCACTGAGCTAATCCCCAGCTTCTACACTTGTAGTTTGTATTGAGTATATGGCTGTTGTGCTGTGCAGAGCACCAGCGAACTTAAGAACTCTGAGCATTCACAAGTAGGACTCAAACAAAAGCCTTGGAGTCTTTATAAAGAACATCCTAGAAAAGGGGCAGTACAGTGTCATCAACTTGTCCTAGCCTGTCCTCAGAAAGGGACCTCCTGGTATTCTACCTCTCAGCACCAGCAATTCAGGCTCTGTTTGTTTTAAAGGTGGGGAAAAACACATTCCATTTACTCTGGCTTTGGTACAGAGGCCCTAGAACCTCTTGTCTACAGCTCTGTTTGAGCAGGTGGCAGCAGCAAAACAACCCAAGGGAAGAGGCCCTGTGGAGTGCTAGCTTTCCTGGATTCTCATTTGGGCTGAGTTGGAAGGTATAGGGATTCTCCATCACGTTCGCAATGGGAAAGGATTCATTTCATCTCTGTGAAATCAACTACAGCAGTGGTTCTCAGACTGTGCTTCCCGGGTTAGGTCTTCCCAGCCCAGCCAAGACATCCTCTAGGGATCCTGACGCACTTGAAAGTTGAAGAATCACATTTAGACAGGAGCTTCTCATACTTTGATGTACATGCACAATACCTAGGGGATCTTATTAACATGCATATGCCAATTCAGTAGGAAATTGGGTGGAGGGAATGTTGAATATTTGCATTTCTAACATATTCCCAGGTGATGTGGGTACTGTCAATCTGCAGCCCACACTTTAGACAGCAAGAGTCTAAAGATAGTACTAGAGAAGGGTATTGCAGAGGGTACTAGAAGTTTTGTCTCAAAGTCTCAGAATTCTTTAGACTTTGTTTCCAATGTCCAACCAGATTGAGGACACCAGAGGATTCTGAAACAGGATAGAAGCTTGTTACAAAATAGCTGAGTAGTTATAGATGGAAAGAAAGTTCCATTGTCAATTTGGGCATGGGAAGGAGTGACACTGTAGGTTGGAGTCACAGAGTTACTTCTGTGGGATTTATCCTGGACCCAAAGAACTTTGTCTCCTCCTACAGAGGTACGCGCAGTTGCTGATTATAAAATAATATTATAATCTCTTTGAATTGCTTCACTGATGGTTCTCTAACTACTCCCCACTTTTTGGTTTTGTTTAGTTTTTCCTGGATCAGTGATCTTAAAAGTTAAATTTTAATCTGAGCATAAAATACATCTTGAGGTGATTCCTGATGGAAAGGAAAAAAATCTTACCTTTGATTTAGGCTTTACGGTTTATGAAACATTATAAAGTCCTTTGTCTCATTTGATCTAACCCTAAACTTATTAATAGTTTAGGACACTCTCTTCAATTCCTAACTTCTTCAAGGGTTTGGTGCAGAAAAGGCCAATAGTCAAATCATTTCTGAGTCCCCCTCTCCCCAGAAGTTATGCTTCTGTAAGTTGTCTCAGTTCCCTGTGTGTCTGGGAGTTGGTCAGAACTGGAGACAGAGATTGGAACAAGCATCATTTTATTTAGTCATTTATGTGGTCATATGGCCACATTCTTTCATACTGCATTAAACCAAATTTTTGTTTTAGGGAAGTAGGCACCTTCCCCAACTGGCCTGGCCCCATTCTGGATTTTCTTCACATTCATCAGATTTCATCCCTTCTCTGGGTCTTATATTCCTGACCTTCAAAGTGAATTCTATGGTGCACATATACAATGGAATACCATTCAGCAATTACAAGGTGTATCTCGAAGACATCAGGCTGAGTGACAGAAACCAGTCCGTAAAAGAACATAGGCTGTGTGATTCTGTTTATATAAAATTGGAGAAATTGCAAACTAGGTTGTAGTAAGAGAAAGCAGAGAAGAGGAAGAGCTAGGGATGAGGAAGGGGTCCGAGGGGACTTTGAAGCATGATGAATATGGTCATTAATTTGTTTGAGGTAATGGAAAGGACCAAGAGCCACTTGTGGGTGAAGAATAATGATACCTAAGGGGAGAGGCTCTGGAGTGGGGAGAGGAGGCTCTTCACAGGGAAGAGATCTTTGAGAACCTATTGCAACGTGTATGTGAGCGGGGTGGGATTTTAAGCAGTGTTGTTGAGTCCTCTCTTTGGCATTTTTCCAAGAGATGCAAAAAAGATTTAAAGTCCTTCTCTTTTCCCTGTCCCTCTTCCTCTGTCTCATCATCCCATGCTCCTTCCCCAATGGCTTTTCCTGCCTCCAGGTCATGGTCCAATTTCCCCTCTGAGTCTCCTTTAACTTCTTTCTACTCTTTCTCTCTTGGCCTAATAGGGAATTAAAGAGAATCTTGAAAATTTCTGGTATTTATTTAACAAAGTACAGTATAATATTTTCTGTATGAATAACAAAAACAAAGAATCACTTTTTATTTTGTAAGGAAAAAAAATTAAATACGTTGGGGCTTTAGCCAGCCCTTCTTGGAGAAAAATTTTTCTTTAAATTGAGATGGCTGGGTGCTATGTTCCATGCCTGTAATCCCAGGGACTTGGGAAGCTAAGGCAGGAGGATTTCAAGTTTGAGACCAGCTTGGGTAACTTAGCAGACTCTGTCTCAAAATGAAAATTTAAAAGGGGCTAGGGTATAGCTCAGTGGAAGAATGTTTCTGGGTTCAATCCAGTAATGAAAAAATTTTGAGATTTAAGTTCAATGTAATAAAATTCACCCTCTTAAAGAGTACCACTAAGTGTTTTTTAGTATATTTACAAGCTAAGCTACTGTCACACTAATTCCAGAACATTTTCTTCACCCCAAAAAGAAACCAAATACCCATTATTGGCTCCTACCGATTCTTCCTTTTCTGCAGCCCCTGATCAACTTTTTGTTTCTGTGGATTTGCCTGTTCTAGACATTTCATACAAACAGAATCTTGAATATGTGGCCCTCCTGACGGGTTTCTTTTACTTGGCATAACGTTTTCTAAGGCCGTCCATGTGTCAAGGCCATAGCTTGTGTCAGTACTTCACTCATTTTTGTAGCTGAATAATATTCCAAATAATATCCTCATTTTGGTACCCATTCATCAGTTGGTCCATTTGAGTTGTTTCCATGTTTGGGCTGTTATTAATAATACTGCTATGAACCTTTCACATGCAAGTGGTTGTGTGGACATATGTTTCCAATTTTCTTGGCCATATATCCAGATGTAGAATAACTGGGTCACATGATAACTCTGTATAACTTTTGAGGTCCTGCCAAATTGTTCTCTAAAGCGGCTGTGCCATTTTACATTCCTACCAGCCAATATTTGAGGGTCCCAATTTCTCCATATCCTTGTCAACACTCCTTGTCTTTTTTTAAAATTATTTTTACTATAGTCATCCTGGTGGGTGTGAATTGGTATTTACTGTGGTTTTGATTTGCATTTCTTTAATGACTAATGATGTTAAACATTTTTTCATGTGCTTATTGGCCATTTGTATATCTTCTTTGGAGAATGTCTATTCAGATCCTTTGTCCATTTTTATTTGAGTTACTTGTCTTTTTGTTGATTTGTAAGAGTTTTTTTTATATATTCTGGATATGAGACCCTTATTAGATACATGATTGGCAAATATTTTCTCCTATGCTGTGGGTGGCTTTTATGCTTTTTAAAAATTTTATTTCATTTTTCATTGACAAAAAAAAAAACTTTGTACATGTTTCTGGTCTTCTTTGAGACACAGAAGTTTTAAATTTTAGTGAGGACCCATTTATCCACTTTTGTTATTGTTGTTACTTATGTTTTGGTATCAGGAGAAAAGTTGGTTTGTGATGTAGACAGTCTATATCCTTTGGTTCATTGTTCACATACAGAAAATGATACTATATGTAATGCAACTGTTCTTTATTTTTATTGATCAAAACATATAAATTCAAAAGCATTATCTTTGGTAATACTAAGCCATTATCCAGCTCAGAACATTTCTGGAACCACTCTGAGAATCGCTAGATAGAAGTCATCCAAAAAGAGCTCAATTATAACCTTCTCCCAGGAGAGAAGGAAGAAAGGAGTGAGGAATGTTAATACTTCCTTCGTTTTCCCCATAGGGATCAAAGCAATTGGTTTACTCTTATTTCACTTTCAAATTCATTTTGGGGGGATGTTTCCTCTTGAGTTCCTACAGCAGAGACTATATTTTATCTTTTGAAAGCAGAGGTTTGGTTGTTGTTCTCCTGCCTAAACACCTCCCATGGTTCACCACTGAAGAGAATCAAGTCTGACTGTAGCAGGAAGCTGAGTTCTTCCACTGTCTGGCCACTCTCCATCTTGCTGCTTAGCCCTGGCCATTGAGCTCTTTCTCCCTCTCACCCCACCCAGGAGGGCTGTGCTCTAGCCACACTCAACAACTGCCACTTCCTGAACATACTCGGGGCTCCCACTTCCCTGGCTCTCAGGGGATTTTCCCCAGCCTGAGCCCTTTGTTTGTTCTCTGCTGGAAACCTCCTCCCACTGGTTTTCAACTTCTCTCCAAAGCCTTCCTCAGGCACAGCTAGTTTCTCCTTCCTCCATGTGTGCATCTCTCTGGTGCCTTCTCCCTGTAGAAATGTCTACATTCAATTCGACTGCAAATTAAAGCTACACAGATATTATTTCTCACTTCTCAGACTGGCAGAAATACATAAGTTTGATAACAGAATGGGCTGACAAGACTATGGGAAAACAAGCACTGCCATGCATCGCTGGTAGCAGGGGAGAGGGTTACTATCTCTGGAGGGCAATTTGACGATATCTATCCAAGTGACACTTTCATACAGCCTTTGACCCACTGGTTCCTCCTCTAGGAATTCATCCTACAGATGTTCTCATATATGTGTTAAGTAACATATATACAAGATTACTCATTGCAGCATTTATAATAGCACAAGATTGTCCATTAATAGAAAATCACTAATATAAATGATGGAACATTAGTAGAGATGATAGACATTCATAATACGGTGGAATAGTCATTAAAAAGAATGAGAGAACTTTCATGTATTGACATAGAACAGTTTTCAAAATATATTGTTAAGCATAAAGATATACTACAAGATCTTTGCGGAACAAATTCCTAGAAGAGGAACCACTGGGCCAAAGGATATGTATTTGTCATTTTGATAGACAGTGTCAAATTGCTGTCCAGAGGTGATACCAGTCTTCCCTGCAGACCAACACAAAGGTATGCTAGCATACCTTTGAGTTCAATCCCCGTTACCCCTTCCCCTCCAAAAAAAAAAAAAAAAAAAAAAAAAGTTCAACATCTCTAGCATATTTTTTTAAAAAGAGAATAAAAGAATAGGTATAAACATTTGTTTGTATATGCATTCAATATCTGTGGAAGAATAAAAACGAAAGTAATAAATTCAGTTACCTCCAGGGTAATAGCCCCACTTCTCACTGTATATTCTTTTGTACTTTTGAATTTTGACCTATACGAATGTTACTTTTTCTAAAAATTTTTCATAAATTCAATTCCAAAAAAATCTACTGCAAACCTACTCTGTGTTCAGTACTAGTTGCAAGATGTCACCTTTTTCTTGTTTTCTCTGTTACTGAGCTGTGAGCTCCTTGGACAGCTTTGTGTCTTACTCATCTAGAATAGCCTTGAAAACACAAGCACTCAGATTGTCTTGCCGAGAAGGAAAATCAAGAATCAACAAACAGGATGGAATCAAACTAAGAAGCCTCTTCACAGCAAAGGAAACAATCAATAATGTGAAGACTGAGCCTACAGAATGGGAGAAAATCTTAACCACACACACATCAGATACAGCATTAATCTCCAGAATATATAAAGAACTCAAAAAACTGAACATCAAAAAAAAAAAAAAAAAAACCAAATAACCCAATCAATATGTGGCCTAAGGAACTGAACAGATGCTTCATAGAAGAAGAAATATAATCAATCAACAAATATATGAAAAAAATGTTCAATATCTCAGCGGGGCACTGTGGTGCACACCTGTAATCCCAGCGGCTTGGGAGGCGGAGGCAGGAAGATCATGAGTTCAAAGCCAGTCAATTTAGAGAGGTGCTAAGCAACTTAGTGAGACCCTGTCTCTAATAAAATACAAAATAGTGCTGGGGATGTGGCTTAGTGGTCCAGTGCCCCTGAGTTCAGTCCCCGTTACCCCTTCCCCCTCCAAAAAAAAAAAAAAAAAAATGCTCAACATCTCTAGCCATTAGAGAAATGCAAATCAGAACTACACTGAAATTTCCATCTCACATTCAGAATAGCAATTATCAGTAATACAAGCAATAAAAAATATTGGTGAGGATCTGGAGGAAAAGGGACACTTGTACATTGCTGGTGGAACTGCAAATTTGATGCAACCACCATGAAAAGCAGTATGGAGATTCCTCAGAAATCTTGCAATGGATCCACCATTTGACCCAGCTATCCAGTTCCTAGGTTTATACCCCAAGTAGTGATGTAGCCACATCAGCACAATTCACAATAGCTAACCTATGGAACCAACTTACGTGCTCTTCAATAGATGAATGGATAAAGAAATGGTGGTATAGATACACAGTGGAATATTATTCAGTTATAAATAAGAATGAAATTATGGCATTTGCCAGTAAATGGTTGGAACTGGAGAATATCATGCTAAGTGAAATAAGCCAGTCCCAAGGAACTAAAGGCCAATTTTTTTTTTTCTGATATGTGGATGCTAATTCACAATAAGGGGGGTGACTAGGGAAGAAAAGAGGTACTCTGGATTAGGTAGAGGGGAGTGAAGAGAAAGGAGGGGGGTCTGGGGGTAAGAAGGATAGTAAAATGAATCAGACATTATTACCCTCTGTGCATATATGATTACACCACCTGTGTACCTCTACATCATGTACCACCAGAAGAATGAGAAGTTATACTCCATATATGGGTAAGGTGTCAAAATACATTCTGCTGTCATGAATAACTAATTAGAACACATTTTTAAAAAGATTTTTAAACAAACTGTCTTGCCGAACAGGAGATTGACCATTTTCTTCAGGCAGGTTTTCTCTGCTCCACTGAAACCACTTAGAACCATCAGGCACTGTTCAGGTGGCTCTGCTTGCTTGTTTTCTTGTTTCACGGCTCTCTATATTCTACAGTCATAGCCAACCACGAACCAGGTGAGAACATCTGCACTTTGAAAATGGGAAAGCGGATTCTTAGAGAGAGTGGGTGAGTTGCCCCACGTCACACAGCTGCCAAATGCAACCCAGCTCTGCTGGACTCAGGAGCCCAGGCTTCTCCAATGATACCACAGCGCTGAGGAATATAGCAAGCCTGCTCTACCTGCCCTGGCTCAAGGCCTCCTCCTCAGAGGGCAGCTCCTGTGAGTGGGAAGCCCAGTATGGAGGTGTGATCTGAGGACAGCTGGTAGGTCCCTTGCCCTGGACTCCCCAAAGGCTTGATATTCTACCATTGCAGGCTCTCCAGTAGGTGTTCAACAGCTTGTGGTTAATATCCACCTAAAAGTGACTTTTGAAAAAGTTACAAAAGAATATATATGGATCAAAAATGAAGAAAGATACACACATAAAAAGAGCACAGAGTGATTATTTTGAATCATCTTTCCCCACACATTAAATGACGAAAAGTAACATACACTGAAAGGTTATTTTATTTGCTGGGCGATGGCAAATAAATCATTTTTATTTTTCTGTAGTTTTCATTTTGGTTTTCTGAATATTCTGTGATAGGATATAGTAAGTATTTTTTAAAAATCAGATATTTGAAAAACAGGCTTTATTAAAGAAGTCAAAGGGGTTTCTGAAATCAGTGAGGAAATTTCTAAATATTTGCATAAGGCCTTTCTAAGACCCTGTTAAGGTAATTACCACTAACTAAACAGAAGTGTTTGCCTGACCTGTTGGCCGGGGTGGCCAGCACTAGCTCTGTTGCACTGTAAGGCCCAGCTCCAGCTCCAGATGGCTGATTGCACCCTGAGGGTTATTCCCCAGGCTCAGGGGCCAGGGGCAACCTGGGTTCCCTTCTCTCCTCACTTTCAGCTTCAGATGCCAGGTCAAGTCACTGTCTAGGTCCTCATTTGGTCCACACTCTGTCTCTCATCCCTGCAGGGGCCCTTGGGTCTCTGCTCTCAAGGTGGCCTCTTTCTTTTTTCTTTTATTTTGTGATACCTGAGGTTAAACCAGGGGTCACTTTAACACTTAGCTACATCCTCAGCCCTTTTTATTTTGAGATAGGTTCTTGCTAAGTTGCTGAGGCTGGCTTTAAACTTGCATTCTTCCTGCCTCAGCCTCCCAAGTCACTGGAATTACAGGCGTGCATCACCACACCCAGCCAACGTGACCTCTTTCTGATAACAGTGATTTTCCTTCTGCCAAAGCAGATATAGGAAGGACAAAATGTAGAATAAGAGCTTTGTGCTCAAGGAGTGGAGCTGGGAACAGATGATTACTGGGTAGCTACTAGGTGCCCATCTGGAGTTATCCACTTTGCATCCATTAGTTGTACCCAGTGCAATGCTCACAAGCAACTTAGGATGGAAATATTTATCCCTGTTAGGCAAATGAGAAAACTAAAGTTCAGAGGTATTAAGTAAATTGGCCAGGATGAAAATATCAAGCAAAATATGTTAAGGGCCCTAGACAGGTGAAAGAATATGAAGAAAGTTCTTTGAAAAAGATTACAACATGGTGGGGGAAGTCAGGTGGAGATTTTAGGAAATTGTGTGCATTTATAGAACACTAACTGCATGAGAGGGACCATGTGAGAGTGTGGGGACAGGACCCTCACACTCGAGGGCTTGTAATGTGGTGAGGTGATGCACAAGAACTCTGATTGTGGTGCACGGGGACAACTGGAGATGACAGGATGGGATGGGATGCAGCACACATACAGTGCATGCAAATTGCTCCATTAGGCACTTGGCATAAAATAAGCACTAAGTGTCACTCACTTCCTCGTGGCAGGAAGAACAGAGAATGGTATAAAGAAGTTGGGATTATAAGAAATAATGTGGTGAATTCCTCTGGTGGGAGAAAAGTATAAATTGGGGGATTTTTCAG
Organism: Callospermophilus lateralis; assembly: GCF_048772815.1. Lineage (NCBI taxonomy): Eukaryota > Metazoa > Chordata > Mammalia > Rodentia > Sciuridae > Callospermophilus > Callospermophilus lateralis. The sequence continues at coordinate 58,953,134 of NC_135314.1, forward strand.
ATGAAAAGATTGCATTTAATTTTGATGTCTACTGCCAGAACATCTTTCAATGATGAGGTTCCCCTTCTCTAAAATACTTAATGGCTCTCCATTGCTCAAAGAGTAACATCCAATCCAGACCTTCAGCAACCTCATCAGGGTCAACTCCAGAGTTCTTCCCTTCAAGGAACAGGCCTTTGAAAAGGGGTGCAGGGGAGTAATCAGGAGGGAAAGATTTGCCACAAACACATCTCTCCAAAAACAAGAAAGAAGATGACCCTCTAGCGCCAGTAGAGAGGACCTCTTAATGTTGAAAAGGAAAGTAAGGAGGCTGCCTCTTTTTTAGCTGCTGCCTAAAATTTCTTTAGGAAAGGTAAGTGCCTTTCTGATGGGTTGAGGGTGGTGGAAGTTTCTTGGACCACACATGGGTTAATAAGCCTAGGGGAACAGCCAGGGAGGGACACTCACAGGGTGCATCTGGGTATATGTGTCTGGGGTAGGGGTGGCTGGGGCTGTGAGGAAGGACCATGCAAAGTAGAGAGAAAGGGCAAGGTGTGATGAAGCTGCAGGCAAGGAAAACCAGTAAGGCACCTCCACCTGTTCCCCCATGTGGCCTGGGGCACCGAGCGAGCCTAATTCACCATGCACACAAACTGGGCACATAGGATTCTTGTCCTGTTGCTGAAAATGAGGGCTGCCAGGCTTTGTGTAATTTATAAAGACTTTTTTGGTCCATCCATCCTTTGTTCTCAGAGGAATTTTAGGGTGGCCATCCTTCACTCCAGGGGCATCCTTGTGGAGGATGGAGAGATCTGTCAACTCCCCAGCACATTCCCAGGCTTATCCTGTGAGCAACAACAAATCATTTAAAGTCAACTGAATCCTTGATTGAGCTGCATAACATAGAGCATAGTGAGCTTAAATCACTCCATCAAGAGCTTATTTACTGAATGACAGTTTTCTTACACCTGCTCCTTGGGATGCCACTGGGTGGGGGCCTTCAGCTGTAATGGGTAGAAAAGATGACTACATTCACCTCCAGAAAGAGTCCCAGAGGTACAGGGGTTGTCATCCGAGTGGGTTAACAAGACTCAAGCAAGAAAAATAAACCTGGTTCTGGAACTGTATGCTTCACCAACACCAGTCATCTTAGGAATGAGGACAATGTGAATTGTTTCTCCTCTGAGTATGTCCAGCCCACCTGTTATTTCCACACGCCTTGAGGGGATGGACTGTCTAACTGCTCTGTGGAAACCCATACTTAACCACCATTATTTTATTTAATTCTTACAACTCAAGGTGTACACATGACCATCCCTGTTTTCTGGACAAGAAACCAAGATTCAGTGAGGTTAGAAGATTCGCAGCTAGCGGCAGAGCTGGGGGATAATTACAAGTCTATCTGAATCCCAAGTTCATGTACTTTCCAGTGTATTTTGTAAGAATAACCCCCATGCGAGGGGAACCAACCAAGGATGGGGAAGACCTCAAAGCTGCAGAAAACAGAGGTGATTTCATGACTAAAAGCAATTTGATGAGGTAGAAGGACTTAGATAAGGCATGAAGAAACCTGGGTTCCGGTCCTGTTCTACAGGTATTAGATTTTAGACCTTTGAGGAGAGTATTTCTCCTCCTCTCTGGATTACACCAGGAATCTCTCAGGAACTAGGTGCTGGGTACGCATTAGTTACAGCAATATGAAACAGCTGGGTGTCCCGAGCCAATCAATGCCAGCCTGACTTTCATCAGAGCTAGGAGCAAGTTCTGGGTCTAAGCGATTGCTAATGTCCGTTCTGGGTCTAACATCCCCGGATCTGTCTGGATGAAGCTGGGAGAAGTTGGATTAGAAATGAAGAAGTCAGATTTGATTTTTACTTGCAAATGTTCAGATCCTTACTTATACTGGTTCTGGTTTACATCTAGGTTTTCAGGACAAAACATTAGGGTAATTTTTTAGCCCCCCTCCCTTTGTATTATTTATGATTCCCCAATTTACACCATCCATATGAACAGACATATCAATTAAATAAAATATAACTTTCAGTCTCAGAAGGTTTTCACTTGTCTCCTTTGGTTTAGCTGGTTCCCATTAACCCCAACACTATTTTTATTTTTATGAAGGCTGGACTCCTTCTGAGACTTAGCTGTTCTTAGTTCCTCTGAAGCTCCTCCTTCCCCTCCCTGCACTGATATGACTGTTCCCTTTTCTTGTTTGTTGTACCTGCTGTTTCCTGGGTGGTATTGCTTCCTAATGATTTCCACATGACTTCTTCTCATTTCTATATTTTCTAAAATCAATTTTGCTGATGGGAAATGGGGAGCATTAAAAAAAAAAAAAAAAGACTCCACGACTTCATCGTTGGCACACTAAATCTATGTGAAGAACAGCCAGGTACTGCTTATCAGCTCCTCGCTGCACCCCCACCCCCACCCCAGCATCCTTTATTTCCTGCCCAATATTCCCCAGCCATGGGCAGCCATTGTTTCCAGAACCGCTTTGCTTGGAAGCCTTGGTACTGAGGCCTCCCAGAGCTTCCTGTTGTTACAAGGCCTCTTTTTCCTGCCGAAAACAACGGAGCTTCCCTGCAATATGTAACCCTTTTCAGGCAACTCATTTCTTCTGCGAGATTGTTCAGGGCTCATAGAGACGGGGTGCTCTTACATTTATTTTAAAGAATTTTTGTTTAAAAATTATTATTGAGGAAGAACTGCATGTTCTTTGTAGGAAAAAAATTGGACCAAAAGAAAAAAATTAATCATCAAATCTCACCCCACCCCCGCCCCATAGCACTGAAACCTCTTTGGTGTTCCTGTTCAAGACTATGTATTTACAGCCACAGAATTCAGCAAGGGACGCCGAGCTTGCACAGGGGGCCATTCCCAACAGTCAAAATTGCTGCCCAGAAACGAGCTCCTAGAGGATCTCCTATTTGGGTGTGTAAAAGGGCCCCCCAGAAGTTTACCAAAAGTGAAAATTTCAGAAGATTCCCCTGCAAATTCTCAGGAGTACCCTTGGAGGAACTCTGAGAGTGATCCTCTAAATAGTTTTTAAAAAAAAAAAAAAATTGGGAGGAACTTATGAAGAATGAAGGTGTGGGGTCAGGGAGGAGGGACAGTACCACTGTGTTGGGACTCTTTAACCCATGTCTCCACAGTAAGCTTTTGAAAATACAGATCTGGCTACATTTGATAGTAACAGGGAAGGCTGAGTTCTCTATGATCTCTCTCCCCCAACACCACCCTCTGTAGTCCCATCCAGCTCCTCATAGTTTCCTGAAGACCACCCTTCACTCCTTGGCATCCTCCTTCCCCACATTGAAATGGGCTCAGGAGATGTTTGTCTCCTATTCTTCAGGATCCAGCTAAGAGAAGCCTCCTTAGGACCTCTCCTGAAACTTCAAACAGAATAAGTCACCAAAAGAGGTGACTCCATGCTCTGCTGCATTGTCTACGTGTCTGCAAACTCAATTATGGTCCAAATCACTATATTCTAATTTCTAGTTTCTGTTTTGCAGCCTCAGGGAACACAATGGAGGGAGAAGGCATAGAGTACCCTGGAGACTAACACTCACCTCCTCCCTTTCTCCCTCGATCTCTGACATATTCCAACAAAAAGAGGCTTCTGCAGACTACATACAGATGATATTCAAGCTTTCACCCTGAATTTTGCAGAGAATACTTAGTACTTTTGCAATGTCCTCTCACATGACCTGCATTCATTCAGAGGTTGGGCACTGCAATTGCCTGAACCTGCAACCTCTGTGCCTCTTCCCCTGTTATTAAATTTGCTCTTAACACTGTCCTCAGAAGCAATTTTCACCAGATATTTTTAGAATTAAGGTCCAACTCTGAAGATTGCACAGATTGTGACTTGGAAGGGACCCAGGGTTGATCATCTTGTTGAACCTGCTTGACTCAATGCAGAAAATAGAGGCCCCAGAAGCTCAGGGACCTCCACCAGCTTGATGGTGGCAAAGTTCTAGAGTTGGAGACAGAAAACATGGTGTGTAATTTGAAAAGTGATTGAGATTTCCTTTCTGTCAAATTTGATTACTGTCCTATTTGTGGGCACTTCCTGAGATCAGGAATGGAAAGCTTTCACAAGATGAGGCTCAGGTTCTGATCCCTTTTCTCTGTAAGGTAGCAGAAGGGGTCAGGGAAGGGGTCAGAGGTGCCTCAGGGCATTCGGGAAATTCAACAGGCTGTCCTGGAAGCTGTGCAGGGCGATTGCTCCAGCTTCTGCACAGGAGGCCACTGCAAAGCGTCCATGCAGGAAAGGATGGCAAGACAGTTGATTTTGAAAAGATCTGTCAGGATTAGAAGCAGAGAGACCTTCTAGGAATAGGTCCCTTCCTCTGGGAAGCCTTCCTAGTGAGGCTATTTAGGGAGATGGGGGAATACCTGTTTCTAGTCTCAAAGCAACTTGTACACAGTTAAGGCTTAATTGAGGTTTTTTTTTTTTTTTTTTTTTTTTTTTAAATCTGCCTTTCCTCTATCCTGTAATCTTCAACTATAAAATACTACCGTGACCTTTGTTTACAGTCCAGTATTTCCCCAGGCCTTGAGCAGTCCCAGGAACAATGCAGAGAACACACTTGGATGAATGGTGAAAAGGAAAGGCTAGGCCTAACTGCACTGGCATCACCCACCTGAACACTGTAGGAGTGACAGTGTCATCATCTTAGCAAAGGTGGAATAAGCCTTGGGGGTGCCTATCTGGTTTTTCTTTGTCTCCAGTGCTTTTTTCCCCTTCCTAAATCCATATTTATTTTCACCTTTCCAGCTACCCATCCCCACCCCCAAGTATCTACTCCATGCTTATTCCTACTTTGCATTTATTGGTCAGCCAGAATCCTGGCATGTGAGACTTGGCAAGTGACCTCAGACCATCTTTTTGAACCTGCTTGACTCAGTGCCAGAAAATTGAGGCCCCATGAAGCTCAGAGACCTACCCAAGTTCACTGCTCAATGGTAGCAAAGCCTTAGAACTGCTGAGAGACTGAAAAGAAGGAGCAGGAGTAATTTGAAAAGTGACTCAGATATCCTTTCTTTCTCAATTTCAGGATTAGGGCTTAACTATCTGGTAGACTTCTTTTGCCCCAGACTAACTCTTTTATGTCAGAAGTAATTTAGGGTATTTAAGCTTAGACACACCCTTAGTGGTCAAAGCAAATTAATTATATTTATTGTAACCCTACATGTAAAACACTGTGCCAGACTTTAAGGATTCAAAGAAGTATCTTATATTTACAAGACACTGCCCATGACCTCAGCTTATAGGCTAGTTAGTTCAATTACATGTAGTTAAATTGCGGGTAGAGCAAAAACATCAGGGAGAGCCCTCTCTTGTTCGTTCTGCAGCCATGGGGCAGGAGTCATCAAGTTTAATGACATCTTCTAGAGAGAGGAGCCAGAAGGAGTCGGCTGCCAGGCTCTGTCTCTCCCTTGCTATAAATTTGCTCTCTTCTTAAAAAGCAAGTAGCTGATCCTCCACAAGGGGGAGGGGTTTGTTTATTGTTTTAAGGATCTCATGATTCCTGTTTAAAGAGGGTGTAGGCTTGCAATGGATTGTCCAGGGCTTAAATTTACTGAAGGGAGATGAAAGTAGTAGGCCGTAGGGTGTGGTCCAAGTTGGGAGGGGGTGGCCTCAAGCTAGGGGCTGTCTTGGGAACACAGAGGGAAGCAGGCCTGAGCTGGCTGAGGAGATCTGAGGGACTTCCCTGGGGATCAGTTCTATAGGGAGAATGGACCACCCCTGGTGCTACAGGGCCCAACAGGAAGGCAGTCAACTGGTCAGCCAGGCCCTAGGCGATGTGACCGTTCTCAATGTGCAGGATCTGGCACCTGAGTGTCCAAGTAGAAGAGCTGGGCAAGGGCTGACAGTCCTTTGTGACTTAGTTGGCATGCAGACTTCCCCTTGTTTATGTCCCAGCATTTAGCTTGGCAAGCCCGAGATATGTCCACTTGGTAGTGTCCTCTTACCTACCCTACCTCAGGCACCCAGGAAGAGGGACAGATCAAGGGAGAAGGGGATCCTGCCCAGGTCCCCTTGTATTAATCAAACCATGCTCATATAACCCCTCTCCTCAAAGGCTTCCCAGATTCATCTGTTTATCAGATATTTTTGGCTCCCATTGAACTGGGTGCTAGGGTACCAAGCACACAGCATCAAGCAAAACAGGAGGGCCCACCTCCACGTAGCTTTGCATCTGATGGGAGGAAGTTTATGTAAACAAATCTCCTTTACTGTTCCTGGCTAGGGGGACTAATTCTGAGTCACCATGCCCAGATTCCAAGCTCCTCCCTCCAGTCTTCTGCAAATAGAATACTATCACCCCTTATGGGGCAGGTCCAGTTCACTGTGTTACTCTGTTACTGTGGACAGAGGCTCCCTTTTACTTTAAAACATTCCTTATTTGGGGTGGAAAATTAAATGGTTACTTTCCCTATTTGTAAACTGGAGTTAATAATAAAATGGACCTTATAGGATCATTGTGAGATTTTTGTAAGGTGCTTGAAATAGTGTCTCAATGAGCTCCCAATAATATGGACAATTGGCACTGTTATTTTTATTGTGATTATTGTTCCATTAACCTTGGTCCTCTATTAAGAAGGGGGTCCTTATGTCCTGGCCAGTTTTATACCTCTTTGTGTTCCTAGCACCCAGCACCATGCCCTGCACATCTGTCTCCATGTCTACCCAAAGGGATTGGGCTACAGGCTCTCGTCATATAGGGGTGCACATGTAGGACCACAGATTGGTGGACTGTCTGGAGATGCTATGTCCCATCTAGTCTCACAAGCACTAAGGCAATGGAGGATGTTCCCTTCATTCCTTGAATAGGGCTGACCAATAAACTACAGGACACTCAGTTAAATCTGGATTTCAGATGAACAATGAATAATTTTTTTGTACAAGTATATCCCCAATATTGCATAGAACTTATGTTAAAATGGTTTGCTGTTCATCTGAAATTCAAATTTGGTTGAGCATCTTGCATCCCTATTTGTTATGGGTGGCAGCCCAGTTTTTGAGTCTCTTTTCCACTCTTGGCTGCAGTGTTTCCCCTAAGCCTCATCCTCACAGAATCATAACCACCTAGCTTCCCTGACTCCTATTTGCCCTAGAGGCCAACCCCAGGCCTATCCATGGGACACCTCTCACAATTTTGCTCCCTCAACCGGAGGAGTAACCGAGTACAGGGTGGGACGCCCTAAGTGCAGACGTGTCAGGAAGCTACACTGCTCATGGGGCCAGAGGTTTCGGGATGTCCAGAGATGCCTGTGGGCTCCCCTTCTTCTGGAGATAGGGGAAACTGTTCCCCAACCCAGTGTCTAGGAGAAAAGTGAAAGCAAGAATTAAGGCAGCCTTGACATCCTAACAAGACCTCCCCTTTCCATGGGTGTCCTAGGTTTCTAAGTCTGCTCCTGCATGTCACCCACTCCTGGTGGCCCTTCTTCTTGGGCATATTTTTGATCATATGAATATGTGGATGGGTGGGGGGTATCTTTAGAGCACTCTTTTAGACAAGGGAGCACTGAGATGTCAACCTATCTAAAGGTGAAGGAATATAAAGTTTTGGAGTACCATCTTCCCTTTTCCTTAGAATATTCATGGTGTGCCAGGTATGGGCTAACTGTGTGTGTGTGTGTGTGTGTGTGTGTGTGTGTGTGTGTGTGTGTAACTTTATTAAATCCAGACAACTCTGCAAGGCAATCATAACCATCCACATTCTACAGATGGAAATCAGAGGCTGAGAGAGCTTTACCTCCTTACTGAGTATTATTCAATTGTAACTGGTAGAACATTCTTTAAACTGAGTCTATCTTCCAATCCCACTCCACCTACTCTTCTACTCCTTTTTCACAATCCACCCCAGCACCTACTAGGTGCTCAATAAATATTTCCTGAATGAATGCATGATTAACTGTGTAAATATATAAATGAATATAGCTAGACCTAAAGAGCCACATTTACTTCTGTAGACTCACTTGACAATAATCAAGAGAATAATTTATTATGATGTACCTCAATGTTTTTTAATTTGAAAATTCACCAAAGTAATTTGTGATCAAGTATTTCCTGGCTACTAATTTCATTACAACATTTTGTGCAATTGTTTTTAAATGAAAATGTTTTGGTTGTAGATTCTGAGTTCAATAGACCTTGACACTCCTAGTTATTTTCTGCATTTCTTACAGCGTTTGGGGGGAATGTATTCCCTGCGTAATTCAGGATTCAGCTGGCTTTGTGAGAATCATCCTTGTGGGATTCTCAAATCACTGCCTCTGGCTGGTTCTTGCCTTTTGAAGAACTTTCCTAAGACATGCTCTGACCTCCGGTTTTATGTGAAGTAGCAGTAACCAGTGGTCTCTGCATAGCTCCCAGTATTCCATTGAGAAATTTATTTCTTCTTTTGATCTTGCTGTACATTTGGTATTAATTTTTTTTCTTGGTGTGTTTCCATTTATACATGAATGACCTCAGTCTGTTTTTAGCCGAGCATTGCTAGAACTGGATGAAGATGCAGGGCTTATTAACAGAAATCCTCAAAGCCCAGTTTACAATTACTCTTTCAAAGCCCATAGAGTCATGGCACACATTCTGTCACGCCTACCCACACGCATGCACACACCGAGTCACAGGATGCCAAATGTGAAACAGAGAGAAACTTTTCTTTGAGGAACGTGACAATGAATAAAATAAAAAAAGTAAAACAACCACTATCTTAAGAAAAAATTGGTGGGGATCAGGTTGGACACAAGCTGTGACGTCAGTTCTGGGGGTAGTTTCAGTCAACATTCTGAGGGTGTTCAGAACTCCTAGTTTCATGTCAGAAAGTGAGAGGACCTCTGGGAGAACCCTGAGAGGCAACAGGAACATCTTGCCTACAGATTTCTGGTTGTTTCATAATATCAGTGATGGATCTTTTCCTCATGTAGCCCTACAAAATCCAGTTACTCATTGGAATATATTAAAAAGATAGGAGCCATGCTGTTCTCAAAGCAGAGTCATGTTGTTCTCAGAGAAGACAGAACTCCCTGTCTTCCTTAGAACCACATTATCAGGATTAACAATGCCAAGTTTGAGGCGATTTTCTTCTTCCCAGCTGTGTGACCTTGAGTAAGTTTCTTAATCTCTTAGTGCCCTAGTATCTTTGTCTGTCAAATGGGGAGTATAAGCAGCCACTTCACACAGTTGCTTAGTTGATTGCACGGTAAGTGGAGCGCTAAGGACTGTGATCATGTATAAAAAGCACTATGTACAGGTTTGCTATTATCACCATCAGCATCAGCAACAACAATGCAGCTTAAGAAAACCATGGATGTCTTCTCCTTGCAGCTTCTGCAGGATTCCAGAGTTGGATGCTGACTCTCTTTTCCATGTCTTATTCTGCCTTGATCTAAACTGACCCATATCCTTGCTATTTCTGTTCCTTTCCCCAGTGAATCCTTACCAGCACAGCATACTGTTCACTGTGCCTAGTATACAGGAGCTTCTTGGTTAGTAATTGTCCAATTCCAGTCTCTTCAAATGCTATTTGAATGTATCCTGCTTCTCTGACTTCCTGACACCCTTGATTCCAAATATCTTCCTGAATCATGTATATAGCCTTTTTACTCAAAACTTTGTGCCCCTCTAAGTATCAAGACTCATGCCTTGGGGCTGAGGATGTGGCTCAAGCAGTAGCGCGCTCACCTGGCATGCTTGTGGCCCAGGTTCAATCCTCAGCACCACATACAAACAAAGATGTTGTGTCCACCAATAACTAAAAAATAAATATTGAAATTCTCTCTCTCTGTCTCTCTCTCTAAAAAAAAAAAAAAAAAGACTCATGCCTTTTTTCATTCAACAGATATTTTTAGGCACCTGCTCTGCACAGGTTCTGCCAGGCTCTGGTGAGGAAAGAAATCCTGTGATATCTCCCATGCCAACCCATAAGGAAAGCTCATGCAGACATTAGAGCAGCTCTTCTGGCCAACTGAGCAACCAAGGAAAGAAACAGGGTATTGTAAAAGTGATCTTGTGCTTTGAAAAAAAAAATTGCTCCAAGAAGCATTAGCATACTTATGAGAAAAGCAAGGCAAAATAATAAATCTGGGATTGTCTCAGATATTCTTGGCCATATGGTCGACAAAATTAAACTGGTCCAGGAAGAGATTCATTTCAATTCCTCCTGGAGACTGCAGCCTTGGCTTGTGTGCGGAAAGAGCATCTACAACCACATTCATCAGTAGGCTGGGTATCTCATATCCATGGTGTCTGGTCTGATCCTCACAATGCCCTGTGAGGTAAGAATTATTCTCATTTTCAGAGGAGGAAACTGAATATCAAAGAAATAGTTTCTTTGTCACGTCACACAGCTGGGAAGTGGCCCAGGCTCTGTCTACCCTGTGTAGCTGACGTGACTGCTAACCGGGTCAAACTGCACCTGTTTTCAAGATCACTAAAGTTTCTCCTGTATCTAATTAGTCACTAAATCCTACTGGAAGTAGAAGTAGGTTTGGAAGAGATATCTTTGAAGACCTTCATGAATCTCCAAATTTTGGAATCCCTCTAGGGTAGTTAATTTTCATAAAACAAGAAGAGAATAAGTCACTTTGAGAGAAAGCCAGTGGGGTCAGTTAGGCTCTGTTAATGGATAAAGTATTAATTTCTACACACCAGACACTCGTAAGATGAACATACAGTTTAGCCAAACCAGAAAAGACTATAAGACATGTATCTCATTGTGGTTTTAATTTGCATTTCCCTAGTGGCTAATGATGGTGAACATCTTTTCATGTGCTTTCCATCTGTATACTCTCTTTGATGAAATGTCTGCTTGTGTTTTTAGCTCACTTTCTAATTGGATTGTTTTTTTTTTTTTTTTTTTTTTTTAACTGCTGAGGTTTGAAAGTTCTTTATGTATTCTGTATACTAGTCCTTTGCCATATACTTGATTTGCACATATTTTCTCCCTCTCTGTCTTTTCATCTCTTATCAGAGTCTCTTGTAGAGCAAGTTTTAGTTTTATGAGGTTCACTTTATCAATGTTTCTGTTTGTAGATCATGCTTTTGATGTCAAGTCTAAAATTCCAAGATTCCAAAGATTCTCTTTAATTTTTTTTCTAAGAGTTTTGCATTTTACGTTTAAGTGTTTGACCATTTTTGAGTTAACTTTTTAAATAGGCATAGGGTCTATGCCAAATTTCAATTTTTTTGAACTGTGGCTTTCTAGTTGCTCCAGCACCATTTCTTAGAAAGGAGATCTTTCCTCCTTGCATTGCTTATGCACCATTGTTAAAAGTCAGCTGTCTGTACCTGAGTGGGAGCTATTTCTGGGTTTTCTATTCTATTCCATTGATTCATGTATCCATCCTCTAATATTACACTGTTTTTATATTGAAGCTACATATGTATTAAGCTAGGCCTTAAAATTAGGAAGAGTGATTTTTCCCACTTTGTTTTTCTTTCCTAAGATTGTTCTAATTAGAGGCCTGTGCCTTTCCATATAAATTTTGGAATAAGCTTATCTATGTTTTCAAAAGTAACCTTGCTGGGACTTTGAGAGGAATTGCATTAAACCAGTAGGTCAATTTAGGGGAAAACTGATCTTTCCTATGTTGAGTTTATAAGATTTTTTTGATTTGTTCCTTCTTCATTCCTGTAACTGTCACCCTGGAGGAAATATTTGTTAATGCCTAAATTTCCTGACCAATCTTATAACTCACCTTTTGGAGTGTGGTCTTCTATTGTCCCCACTCAGCCTGCCTAGGGTTGCCAAAAAAAAAAAAAAAAAAGGAAGCTTAAGCCCTCCTAAACCCTCTTGTTAGGCAATCTCAAATTGCTTTCTCCTCCAGACCCATGCCCAGATTTACCCTCTTGTTCAAATTCTCCAAACTTACATTTCTCATTCAGTCTTAATATACCTAGATAATTCATGATTCTGGACCTTTCTTTCCCTAAACTTGTAACCTAGCCAGGAATACCTCCCAAACCGTCCAACTATTTTGATCTTCTCCACATTCAAGCTTACTCAATGCAAGAAATAATCCCCAGATAACATAGCCGTCTTGTACATGTTTATACACAGTAGCAGGCCTAGCATATCTGACATCCAGAGCAGGTCTTTTTTTTTTTTTTTTTTTTTTTTTTTTTTTTTTTTTTTAGTTGTAGATGTACACAATACCTTTATTTTGTTTGTTTCTATTTTTATGTGGTGCTGGGATAGAACCTAGTGCCTCATGCATGCTAGGCAAGCACTCTACCACTGAGCCACAACCCCAATCCCCTGAAGCAGGTCATTTTTAATGCTATCCTCCTCTACAGGACAGCATTTAGCCCAGTAATAAGTGCATAATATGTATAGTAAAAATTGACATTGTTTTAAATTTTGTTTTTTAGTTTTAAAACAATTCATTTACAAAGAATGAAGTTATATTTAAAAGATAGGCAAATCTGGAACAATATTCAGCATGAACTAAAATTTGTACTTATAAAAATAAAAATATATCTTTCATTTGCTTTGTTTCATTGTTTTAAATTTTAAACATAAATAAAAACCTCAAGTGCTCACATAATGATATTCGTTCTGATTCTCCCTGATTGTGATCATTGTACTATTTTTGATAACTGTTTAAATGAAGACTATTAATACCAGAGATTGAAAATGCACCTGACATGAGGTCAAACAATTCAAACCAGTATAAGCATGTTGTTAAGATAAATACTTATTGTTGAGTTTACATATGTTGGGAGCTGGCTTTCCAAGTAGGAATTCACCAAGTAATGTCCATATAGAAGACAATGTTTATTGAAGGATAAATAACTAGATATATACTAATTTGTTATTAAAGGACAAATAAAAATATGCCAATATACTAAGTGTGTGTGTATACATATATGTGTGTGTGTGTGTGTGTGTGTGTGTGTGTGTGTATTACAATTCATAGTACTTCAAAATGTTAACACAGAGTCACCATATAAATCAGCAATTCTACTTCTATGTACATATATTCAAGAGAAATAAAAGCATGTGTTTGGGAATGGGGATATATAGCTCAGTGGTAGAACTTGCCTAGCATGTGTGAGGCCCTGGGTTTCATCCCCAGCATTGCAAAACAAAACAAAAATCTCATACTTCTACACACAAACTCATAACCAAATATTAATAGAAGTGTTTACTCATAATATTCACAAAACAGAAACAACTCAAATGTCCATCAAATGATGAATGGATAACTATATTATAGTATATTCATATAGTGGAATGTTATTCAGCAATTAAAGGACTTAAGTACTGATATATCTTCAAAAAGATATTGTATGATTCCATTCATATGAAATGTTCAGAACAGGCAAATCTACAAAGATAGAAAGTAGATTAGTGGTTGCCTAGGGCTGGGAAGTAAGTGGGGATGTAGAGGAATGGGAAGCAGATCGTTAGTTAGAGCCGGGCTTTTTTATAGGATGATAAAATATTCTAAAATGGTTTATGGTTGTATTAGGGATTGAACCCAGGGCTTTGTGTATGCCAGGCAAGTGCTCTACCACTGAGCTACACCTTCAGCCCTTTAATTTATATTTTATTTACATTTGTACAGATTTTAAGATACCATATATTTAGGGTCACACTAAATTGCTCAGGCTAGCTTTGAACTTTCCATCCTCCTGCCACAACCCTCTCCACCACCCTCACCACCCCTCCAGAGTAGCTGGGATTACAGGCCTGCATCACCAGTTTAAAACTTGTTGTTTGTTTGTTTGATTGTTTCTGTTTTTAAATAATATCAGTAGGGACTGGGGTTGTGGCTCAGTGGTACAGCACTTGCTTAGCATGTGTGAGGCACTGGGTTCAATTCTCAGCACCACATATAAATAAGTGAATAAAGGTCTATCAACACTAAAATAAAATATTTTTAAAAACCCAATAAGTGTAAACACTACAATTGTTTAGAACTTAGACCAACAAAAGATTATAGGGGAAGACGGGGAGTGTGGCTCCACAGTAGAGCACTTTCCTAGCATGCATGAAGACCTGGGTTTGATCTCCAGCACCACACACACAAAAAAACCAAAACACAAAGTTTAAAAAAAAAAAATTGAGGGACTAGGAGTATTCTGTCAAGGTTATTGTTAGATTACTGGTGCATGGTGATTAAGAATACCAGACCTGCTCCTGGTTGGCTTCATTTTTAACTTCTCTGCAGGCAATGTGTCCCTTATTTCAGGTACGCAGGGTGACCCTTCCCAGATGCTGCATCTTGGTACACAACTGTTGACACGTCCAATGTGAGTCTACACCCCAGTTTATCTAGTTGGCTGATAGAAATTGCTTATGTGCAGAGAAAAGTCTAATTTGAGACTTATAATAAATTGTATTTATTTATATTAGAGCTTAATAGATATATATAGTACTTGGGTTCACCCTGAGACTTGACAATAAATTTTAAATAAAAAAGAGATGACACCCTACTATTGGGGGGCCAGGAGCCATTAAAAATGAAATAAAACTTTTTAAATGGTTAAGTGATCATTGATAGATGTTTTAGTCAAAAATCCCTCTTTTTAAACTTCATTAAGTCAGGATCGGATGTCTTGTGCTCTCGGCTGGCTCCTGACGCCCATTTGCCGAGTGGCTGTCAGCAACACAGCCAGCCCTGTACTCATGAACTGGGAGCACCCCCATACACAGAAATGCCTGCCATTCTTCTCAACCCCAAAGCAGTAAGAGTTCCTGTTGCTATGGCTGTGGAGACCTGGGGTTACCTCACCCTCCGGCCACAGGCCAATATCTTGCTCCTTGGAGTCCAGACCCCTACTGCAGCATGGCTGTCATGTTGCCCCTTCTCCTGACAGGGACCCCATCCCTGTGGGAGCCTATGAATTCTCCTCCCCAATACCCATCTCTTCCTCTCACCTGCCGGCCCAACCTGGGGAGAACACATTACCCCTAAGATTCCAACTCTGCCCTGTCGTGGTCACCCATCTTCTTATTTCCCACTGAGCTTAGAGACCTGACTTGTGTCCTATCAATGACATTAATTTACATCCCGTTATCCTCAGTGATAGTCCTTGTTTATTCCCAGTGTGTCAGTTCCCACAGTGTGGACAAGTACTATTTTTAAAGGACTTTTATGTACATTGATCATCGTCTGTGATTCTTGCCAATTTTTCAGGGCTAGATATCATCTCCATTTTGATAAGACTGAGGTTTGGAGAGGTTAAGTAACTTGTCTGAAGTCACTCAGCCAGTAAGTGAGAGAACTAAGATAGAAACCTATGGTTTCTGCTTCCCATTCTAGTCTGGTATTACACAGAGCAGTTGACCACAATGAAATTATAGTCTACAAAGACTTCTGTTGGTTGGGCTTGAAACCTAACCACTATTTTAGACCTTTGTTTTTTTTTTTTTTTTCCACCATGGGAAAATGAATTTCAAATTCCAGGCAATCAACATACAAGTGTTCTTCTGAAGCAAAACTAATTTTTAATTTGAGGGCTGTCTCTATTGTCTCCCCACTGAGGGTTTTGTTTTCATTGGTTCCATTTTATCATTCTGGTCAGAGCTCAAAGAGAGGACAAAGTCTTCGGGGTTATACTTGGGACCACTGCTTGTTAGATGTTACTTCAAGCAAATTTACATTTTCTAATCTAGATGAAAGGTTTATTCGTAGAATGAGTTCCATTATCATTTATTTGGTTCACTTCAGTGCCTGGGAATCAGAAACTTCTCAATAAATATTAATTGTTTTTTTCTTGTTTGAAATCTGTTTTTTTTTTAAATAGGCACATAGCATTTGTACATAATTATGGATGTAATGTGGTGTTCCAATACATATATATTACATGAAATGATCACATTAAGGTGCCTGGCATTATCTGTCACCTCAGACATATATCATTTCTTTACGTTATGAACACGCAAAATCCATCCTATCATGCAAATTACTTAACCTCTCTGACCCTCAGTTTTCTCCTCTGTAAGATGCAGGCCACATTATACAAATGAGGTTATTCTAAGAATTAAATGAAGAACACATGTTTATAAAGTGCCTAATGCAGTGATGGTGAGGAGCCAGCCTGAGATATATGTGGAATGTTGCTATTGTTTAAATGGAGGTGGGGGAATCAGGCTGACTACAACCTGGAAATATTTCCTTATTGCCCAGGATAGTCCTTGTTTATTCCCAGTGTATAGGTGAAATTATTTGTAGCACTTCCTTCCACTTGTAAGGTGGCCCAAATGGATGATAAATTACAGGGTCGTCCCACCTGGCTGGCAGGGGCCAGGAGTTGTGACTTTAAGAGGACCACTATGCTCCAAGGCTGGAGCTCCCAAATCACAGGGAAATCTGGCCTTTGTCAGTACCATGGAGCTGAGAGCTACTGTTTGGATGTTTCCAGAAGCAGCATCTGGGTTCCCATTGAGGTTCTGAAGCCAGGAAGAGAGCTTAGAGGGTTGAGGGAGCCCAGCCAAAGAGACCAGCAGTCACGCAAGTGTCTGGTCATCCAGGAGTCCTGCCAAGGAGCCTGGCCACAGGGCAGGGTGGAGGCTGAGAGGGGGCCAAGACGGCAAGCCAAACAGGAGGTGAGAGGGAGCTGGGAGACGAAGTGTCAGGGACACTGGCGAAGAGGTCAGCAGGAAGGGCGATGAGCCTCACTGCGCTTGGGCAGCAGTCTCCGCACAGGGCCCAGGCTCCATCCTTCCTCTTCTTTAAAGGCATTGAAGCACTGTCTAGGGTATGTCCAGGTCTCACCCTCTATGACGCTGTGCACAGGTGCCAGGATGGACCAGGGACTCTGACAAGACTGTTGGTGATAACAAGGACCACGCAGGAGGGGGACAGCGCCATTTAAATCTCCCAGGCATTGCTTCCTCCACCCAATAGTGTGGATTTGCCACGTTCAATAAAGCAGAATTGGAAGCTTATTTCGATTTTACTCCAGGGTACTTGATTTCTCACAAAGTTAAGACACTCGTCATGAATGACAATGGTCAAAAGTAATGGTCAAAAGTCCTCCTAAAACAAAAGGCATCCTGACAGAAAGGAGGGAACAATGGGGCAGAGCTAGGTTCTATCCTGCTTCTGCCTCTTCTTGCTTTGAGTCATGGGAGAAGTCCCCTCACCTCCCAAACTCATTTTCTCACTTGTCAGTGCAGATGATCACATGTGAAGATAAGAAGGGAGGATAGGACGCAAGCATGACAAAGACCATGAAGTGGCCAGCAATACAAGCTAGACGTAGCTCCAATATAATAAGGAAGTAGAAGTAGTTTCTAAAGTAAGCATCTGTCGTTTATATTAAGAAAACACTTAGAAAATGATATTGCATTTAAAAAAGAATATGGTAAGGGTAACGGAATGCACACATCCCAGTAGATCAGACTCCAGATAACATAAAATATTAAGAAATGCTCTTTTATACTGTGGGAGATATGTTCATGGGAGTTGATAACTCTTCCTTCTTTCAGAAACTTGCAACAGCTAGAAAACATAAATAAATTCCCCAAAGGTGGGGATAGATACATCGATGACAGGCTCATAGTGATATAGTAATATTAATGAAAATTCACTGGTCCCTCAAGGAAGGATGATTATTCTTTCTAACAAATACTCCTGGTTTGAACCAGAAAGACTGGGTTGGGCTATTTTGGTCTGGTATTTCCAACATGTGGACCAAAGAGTGCCTTTGATCAGGGCAGTGTAGATTATAGAAAAAGCTCCGGCTCCTATCCAGGGCCCTGGCTGCTTCTATATGAATTTAGGCAAGTTAGTTAGCCTCACTGAGTCTTGGGGCTCTTAGCTGGAAAGTGGAGGCACAGAATCTACCTAGTAGGTTGATACCTAGTAGGCCACCAGAGGTCAAGTACAGTGCTTAGCATGGGCGGGGGAGGGGAGGTTCTCATTATCACTGTCTGTCTAGCATTGCCAGGAAGTCAGTGACAAAGACCATGGTAATTGCCTGCTACTTGTCCATGGGAGAGAGTAGTGGGGTCAAGGCTGCCAAAAAGACGCATGCAGTCACACCACATGAAAGAATAGAGGGCCTGGAAGTGTGTGAGTGTTGTGTGTGTTTGAGAGAGAGAGAGAGAGAGAGAGAGAGAGAGAGAGAGAGAGAGAGAGAGAGAGAGAGAGAGAGATATCCCTGTGTGTTCTATTTCAATTAGACAAATCTGGAGCATTGCCTGCAGCTCATAGAAGCTCATCTTAAAATACAGAGACTTCAAAGGAGGATCAAGAAGAGGCCAGAGAAGCTAAAGACTATCTCATTTGGAGCAGGATTGAAAGGCGGGGGAATTTAATCTGGAAAAGAGAAAAGCTAAAGGCAAAGAGATAATTATTTTCAAATACTGAAGGGTTTCAAGCAGAAGCAGGTGAAGATGTATTCTCAGTGACTCCAAAGACAGCAATGACAGGGGTACAATAATCAAAAGCACTCTCAATCAAATGCAGCTTTTCCCCCTGGAGAACAGGCTGTCTCACGAGGTGACGAGCATATAGTCCCTGCAGTCAATGGTGCAGAAGGCGGTGGAGTCCCCAGATCTAGGATTCCTGCACTGGATAAGATTAGCTGCCCTATAAGTTTCCTTCTGAATCAATTAAACCTTAATAGAGCCCTGTTTTTCATAATCCTGTTAAAATTGTTTTGTCCTTATTGAATCATATTTTATAAATCTCAAGTTTTTCACAATGGTTATTCAAGGTAATTATTCCTGAAGACATAAAAATCAGAAGACATAGCTAATTTAGAGCATTAAAGGAGTTTTTGTTTGTTTGTTTGCTTTTCTTTGTGAGGTACTGGTGCTCTACCACTGGGCTACATCCCCAGCTCATTTTTAAAGTTTTGAGACAGGGTCTCATTAGGTTGCCCAGGCCAGCTTTGAACTTGCCCTCAGAGTTGCTGAGATTACAGGCATATGCCATGGGTACATGGCTAAAGTTGTTTTCCTAATGTCATTATATTAAGAATGCTTATGACAGTTTTCATTCCTGTATAGAATTAATGAATATTTATAAGTTCCCAGGTCAGTGAATGTATACCTTCTCTGACTCTCCCTTAAAATCCAACATGGAATCAGGGTTCCATTTAATAGTTTTGTCCAAAATTTAAGGTACTTTCAAATTTAAACTCTAAAAAATGTTAATATCATCTCACCTAACCCCTTCCATTTTATTCTTTTCTCTAAAATTGTTCTACAGTTCAGAACGTATTTGCGTAAAACTGCAGTACCCTACAGTCACACAGAAGGAAACTGACTGAAGGACGGATTCTGATCCTCTTTTCCCTGCAAACACAACCGTGTCGATTACATTAGAGATCTCATCTCAAGCATGGAGCGCTACAGCAATCTGATTCAGGGCAGAAACAATGTCCAATTATTCATCCTGGTGCCCCTGGGGCTAAAGACAGATTCGCAGACCCCATGGTCCTAGCCAAACATCCTTCGACTTGTTTGACCCTGGGCAGACCATCAGAAGAGGACATTTAAAACATGTCAGCAGTTTTAGAGGGGCACCCAATGACATTTTAATCTGAAAAATTATAAACAACCTTACTCCCACCAGCAGCCATGCCACGTCCTGAGGAATGTGCAGCGTGGTGGATCTGAAGGAGCCATTGAGGAGGAGGGCAGTTTTAAAGTGCCCTGGTCAGGCCAGAGTTTCACAGTTGAAATTATTTTTAATGCTTTCAAAGGCACATATTTTATAAATATATTGCACACACAGAGCACAGAGATGTTTCTGTGCATAATATTTGTACACAAAAACCTATTTAAAGCATTTCAGAGTCCATTTAGTAATGACTTCTAAGTGTTGTGGGTAAAAGACAAAAGAGAGAAAATCAAGTATCCTCCCTTCAGAACCACGGGATGCTCTTGCTGTCGGACACCTGAAGACCATCTCCACCTTCCCCATTGTGTCCACAAGTAAGCTGGGATTCCAAGAGGGGTGATTTGCTCAAGGATCATCATTAAATTAGGCCTAGAATCCAGTTTTCTGAATTCTGTGACTTAAGATCATATTTGATGATGAAAAGAAAACATCCACACTGTCAACAACCATAAAACCACCCTAAAAAGCCATAGGGGCAGGGGTGAGGAGTCCTGGGTCTCATGCCAGCAAAGGCAGGCACATCCTGCCCTATTTTCTGGCCACGGCAACACAGACCACTGGGTGCTCACACGGGGTCACGGGATTATCATCCACTGGCATGGAAAGTAAGAGGCATAGTCATTCCTAGTAAGGCAGCAGGCAGAGAGCATCGCCCTCTTGGCAAAGATTAGAACTAGCCATACTACCCTCCAGGACTCTGCTGCTCTGGGTAGCCTGGAGTCCATGTCTTGATCCACTGAAGATTTGGAGAGGTACAAGGGTAAATCTGCAAATTCCACCTCCGACATTTTCCCTGTGTATACCTCCTCCCTTCTAATGTGGCTTGCTCGTTCCCTGAAGGCCCTCAGCACAGTACTGACAGAAGAGATGAGATCAGTTCTAACAATCAGACGACTGCATGGAAATATCTACCACACCCCTGGTTTTATGAAGCGACTGGCTCACTGAGTCCTGAATGGCAGCGGAAAAGCTACTCTGTATAGACACAGCCTCCTTCTCTTCTCCTCTTTGACTCCCTCAGTGTCTTCATCTGTTTACCCAGACAGGGTTTTCATTGACCCCCTTCCTCAGCACCACCGAGGACTCACACAATGAGGCTTGGATAGTGCTCCGGTGAGGACACTATGGACGCACCACTCAATATGCTCATGGTTCAGTCACAGAACAGTCTGTCCTTTCATGGGCACAGGGGAATGAGCGCCAGCTCTGTAAGCGGGCACGCAGGGCATCCTCTGTCTGAAGGCCAAGTCCTGTTCCCAAGTTCCCCCATGGTAGCCTTGGATACAGTTGGATGGGGGTGGGAAAACACTGTGAGAGGCCTTTGTCCCCAGAGACCCTGGGGAAGGAGGGTGCAGATAGCTGCTGGGTTCTGGGCCTGGACAAGGAGGGGAAAGAACTGCAAAGAGACCAGAACTTCTGCAGACCTAAAAAGAAAGGACAGGCCCATTGCGATAAATATTCTTAATTTTCTAGTTTTGCTTCAGTGACTCCAGAATGACCCCTTTTAAGGCTGCAAGGGCCCTCTATACAGGAGGTCTAGGAGGTGCCTGTGCACCTCATGCATGTGGTTCTGGTCATGCAATGGCACATCAGGTAATCCCAGTGAGTTGATGCAGGCTGTGGTGACATGTGGCTAAACAGTGAAGAAAGACAAACTTGGCGACCATCTGTCTCCATGATCTGAAAGGCACAAAGGTAGCAGGGACCCCAGAGTTTAGGGGAGCCTCTGCAGACTGGGCATGCTGGACTTGCTTATATTCTCAGACAGACTGTCTTGCTGTAGGGTTTTTTTAATTTTTTTTTTTTTTTTTTTTTTGTACTGGGAACTGAACCTACGGGTGCTTAATCACTGAATCACATTTTTTATTTTGAGACAAGATCTCACTAAGTTTCTCAGGGCCTCACTAAGTTCCTGAGACTGGTTTTGAACTTGTAACCCTCCTGCCTCAGCCTCCGGAATCGCTAGGATTATAGGCATGCACCACCACACTCGGCTGCTGTAGGGTTTTTAAATCTCTTCCAGAGTATATGAGGTGCCTATATGATCATGTTATGATGTCCAAACATGGATGATTTAATTGATAGGTAGTTCTGGAATCATCATAATGATGATGATTTTTCTGGGACTTATAATTTAAACTATCTACAAATACGCTAGATACCTACTTATATGGTTTCATTTCTTTTCTCTAACAATCCTGGAACATGGGTATTATTATCCCCTTTAATAAATGAAATCAAAGCTGCAGAAAGCATGGCTGCTTAACTAGAAAGGAGCAGAAATAATTTTCTCACCTAGCACTGTCTTTTCCCAAAACTTATCTTTATGATAATTAGTATAGATAAGAATATGCATTCAAATTTAAAATATCTTATTAATATTTTATATTTTCATTGCTATATAATGTGAATTGAGTTTTAAGTATCACTTTTTCATCTCTGAGGGTATAACCCAGCCCTAAAGCTCAGGAAGCACTCTATGTCTCAAATGTAAAGTGGCTGACAAAGACATTGATGTATCCCAGGCTGCATTAACAGAAGTAAAGCATCTAGAAAGAGGAAGGTGAATACCATCCCACACTCCTTCGTCCACACCTGGAGCATTATGCTCATTCTTGGGGATACAGTTAAAGAGGGGCACAGGGAACCTGGAATGTCATAGGAGTCTGAAGTGATCAGGAGATCTAACTTTGAAGGTGAGTGGACCCTAAACCAATGCAGAAAAAATATGCAGAAAATTTTCCTTTGCAGAAAAACTCAGGAACGGAGGTTATTTTGCTCTAAGAAGAGTTGGAGTTTTGGGCCATGAGCTTGGATTAGGATGGGAAGGCAGGAAGGAAAAGGTGTATCTTCAAAATTTCAAATGTGTGGTGGGTAATAAATAACCCTAGAAATAGTACTAATGATATTGTTCACTGCTCAATAGAAAGAAGAACTCTCCAATACATGAGACTGTTCTCAGATAGAATATTCTGTTTTGTGAGGTAATGAGCTTCCCATCCCTGGAGCAGAGGCAGGACTGGGTGTTTGTGTGACAGAGGAGAGTCAGGCATTATGACTTCCAGCACCAAATTCCACAATCCACTAGTTAATTCACCATCATAAATATCCTCTCAGATTTTGTTTTCTCCTTCTTATGATTTCATTTGCACCTAATCTGCTATACGCCATGAACTTTACTCTTTCCTATCACTCCAGTCATAATTATATTTAACAATACTTCAATATTAAGCTAATCATCAATGGTTTTATGATTTTTTTGGAAGTAATTTATCTTATTTTTTATTTATTTTATTTGTAGTACTAGGAATTAATCCCAGGGGCACTTTACCACTCAGCTACATCCCCAGCCCTTGTTATTTTTTATTTTGAGACAGGGTCTTTATTTTGAGACAGGGTCTTGCTAAATTGCCAAAGCTGGCCTCAAACCTGCAACTCTCCTGCCTCAGCCTCCCAAGTAGCCAGGATTATAAGTGTGTGCCATTGATGCAAGCAGCAATTTTAGATACATGATCTCTTTGATTGCTCATGTTTTTCTTGGATTTCTAACATGAGGGCACTGAAAAGCAAATCTCTGGTCCATGGTGAGAGTAATTTACTTTTACAAATTTAGTTCAAATTTTTTCTACCTAATGACCAAATCCTGTTATATTTTCCACTTCTCCAATAGGACAGTAGCAAGATGGATTGTTTTTGTTTTTGTTTTTCTCCTGCCTCTAAATGGTGAATTCCCTTGTGCTGGCAACACCAGCTGTATATGCATTCAATTCAGTTCACTTATTCATTCAACAAATGTTTGTGGAGTGTCTGAAATTGTTCTAGGCACTGGGAAAATAGCAACGAACAGTATAAACAAATCCTCTCTTATTATGTGGGGTGCCTTTTAATGGAGGAAACAGGCAGTAACAAGATTAAAAAAATACATATACATATGCATGTGTAAACCATACAGATAACGGGGTGGTACATGCCTATAATCCCCAGCTACTGGGGAAGCTGAGGCAGGATCACAAAGTTGAGGCCAGCCTGGGCAATTTAGCAAGATCCTGTCTCAAATTAAAAAATAATAATAATAAAAAAAGATTGGATCAGTGGTTTAATCAAAACCCAATATAGGGGGAAAAAAGGAGTCATGTGCAGTGGTAAACACCTATACAACTATAATTCCAGCAATGTGGGAGGCCAAGGCAGGAGGATCACAATTTCCCAACTCACCTGGGCAATTTAGGAAAACCCTTCTTCAAAAGAAAATAATAATAAAGAGAAATATATACAAGATAAAAATATGAGATGGTGACGAGCTCTCAAGAGAAGATTATAGCAGGAATAAGTGTGTGGAAGACACAGGGGAAGTGAAAGAGGGTGTTGCTATTTAAATAGGGAGGTGAAGTCCCTTTAAATATTAAATAGTGGGAGCTTCACTAAGAAGGTGACAGGGACTCTAAAGTGCCAGAACCTAGCAGGCAGAGGGGACAGCAGATGCAAATGCAAACCCTCAGCTGCGTTCTGAATCCCTGCTGAGTGCTTAGCATCATGTCAGATGCACTAAAACACTGGCCTCTGAACATCAGGATCTTGCAGAGGAAAGAACACATCTGTACCCCAAACAATAGGCAGTTAACTGCCAAGTGCTAAATTGGGCCGATCAGATCACTGAAAAACTTCTCCCCTTTAGTTATACTGAAACAGCCATTGTCCTCTGAAACACTCCTGGCATGCCCCGACGTCCTGGGCTCTGACTGTGCCACCACCCAGGCTAGAATGCTCTTCCCACATTTTTGCATTGGATTTTATACAACCTCAGGCAGCAGTGGTGGTGCATGACTGTAATCCTAGTTACTTGGGAAGCTGAGGCAGGAATATCACAGCCTGGACAACTTAACAAGACATGTCTCAAAATAAAATAAAAAGAGCTGTGGATGTAGCTTAGTGGCAGAACTCTCTGGATTTAATCCCTCGTATTGGGGGCAAATTTTTTTATATGACCTTGAAGCCCACCCAAACTTGTCCTCTTTCGTGAAGCTTTTCCTGACCACCCAGCACCCAGTATTTTCTTTTTCTGATTCAACAAGTTAGCAGGCTTCCTCCCAACCGACAACACTAGATAGAACCTGAATTTCAACAAGATCCACAGGTGATTCAAGGTGAACATTGAGAGCTGAGAAACTGGTTTTTTTTTTTCCAAATGTGGTCATTTATCATAAAACCCAGGGGATCTTTTCAAAATTCCTTTACCTTGTTCTACTTCTGAGATTCCAATTTAATCCATGCGAGTATGAGATGGCAATCAAGACTTTTTCAAAATTTCCCAGGTGATTCTAACACGATAGCACAGTTTGAAAATTACTAGTAGCTCCTCTCTCATTTCCTTCAAATCCTTCTCCCTGCCCTACCTGCCATAGCTGTCCAACAGCCTGTCTTTAAGCCAAGTCTTTTTTTCCCCTTGAGGTGAATTCTTAGGTCTATGGCACCAGGAGAAGCTGATCTCCCTTCCACTCCACCCTCCTCTCCTGGCTCAAGGCTCTGGGCTCAGCCTTATCAAGGCCTTCACAAAATAAAGGATGGTAGCAGGGACAGAGGGAGGAGGTGAGCTCAGAGCAGACTCCCAGCTCAGCATATGGCCTCTGGAAAGGCCTTGGGCAAGCCTTAAATACCTTCTCTGTAAAGGGGCAACAACAGTATCTTTCCAGTCTGCCTCCTGGAGTCACAGGGTCTTGAGAAGATGAACAGAGATCACATGTGAAAGCATTCTTAAAATAGTAGAGTATTCATGGGCCTGAAGGCTGGGATGGATTCCTGTCCAGTTGTCCTAAGATACTCATTTCAAACTTAAAAATTTTAATTTCTCTTATTTTCCAAATCCAAGCAAACTTTTGTCTTAGCAACCGAAAGGAAGGACTAGAGCTTGTGTAGCATCTGTGCTGACATGTGACTCAAAAAAGTCACAACTTGCTGCACCCTCCATTACTAGATGGTAGTGATTCTGTGACTTGAGGATATTTAAATTTTACACTAACCAATGAGGCCTCATTTAAGATGAAAGTCCACACTATGCTATTACCAAAGTGAGGAGTAGTAATTATCACCTACCCCCATGGTCTAATTTTCATCTTTTAAGGAAAAGTATAGCATTCTCATTTAGCCATTCTGTTGATCTGCACACTAAAAAGACTGAATAACGCTGGCTTATTCAAAATAAGCTCTTAATTTACTAAAAAGGATAGTCCATTAAAAGTCATGCTCAAACTGGGCTTGGTGATACCCACCTGTAATCCCAGTGACTTGGGATGTTGAGGTAGGAGAACTGAAAGTTCCAAACCATCCTCAGCAACTTAGTGAGGGCCTATCTCAAAATAAAAAAAGACTGGAGAAGTAGCTGAGTGGTAAAGCGCCCCTGGTTCAAACCCCAGTAACACAAAATAAAAAAAGTCATGCTCAATGTTAAGTACTAGAAACTAAGAATAGATACAATTCTGTTGCCTTAATCTAGACCAAGAAATTGAGAAAATAAAGTATGTTTCCTCTGCCCAATCATTTTTTCCCTTCATCTATCCTTAAAATTTCTTTGAGGCTCTCTTCTGGCAGGTTTTTATTTATTTTTTAAGAAATAGATACAAATGTCCTTGGGAGGGGCAACAAGAACCAGATGTTGAGTGGAGCAACTGTACTCATCTTTTGGATTCCACAGATCAGGTTTAAAAGCTTTGGGGGATCCACATAGAATGGCTCATTTAATTTTTCTGAGAAAGGAATCAACCAACAGCAATGACAACTACCTTCATTTCATGAGAGAATGGACAGTTCAAAATAAATAAATCTACGAAGAACACGGGTCTCAGCATGAAGGAGTGTCCTTTTCAGGAAAGGACAATTATAACCTTAAAATTGTGATAATATAACCAGATAAATATATAACATGGCCCTACCTTTCCTATGGGTCTGCATTTGTGAGCCACTATGCTAGAGGACTGGGAGGGTTTAAAGTGAGCTGACAATGTTTGGGATCCTGGAGATCAGGCGGGGGCCAAAAATAAGAGTCTATTCTAAAAAGTGGAAAGAAAGAAGAGAGGACAGAGCTACAGTAGTAATTTTGCCTAGGATTGCAAACAACTACAGATAACTGAATGCTAGGCTACCAGACTTTAAGGAAATTTCATTCCTTGTCATTAAGCAGGATGGCGGGAGCCCCACCTATCCTAACTGAAGAAAGAAATCTCACAGTGGTGGAGTCCTCCAGCTAACTTTTCTCTTTCAGGCTGACTGTATCCTCAGTCTCTGAAGGGACCCTCCCTCCCATTTCACAGGAGGGATAGGGAAAGAGGAGGAGAGGAAGTGAGGAAACAGTGTCAACAGCTTGAGCATAAACTAGAAATACAACTTAGATGCAAGGAGGGGAGACAGAAATCTTACTGTAGGTAAAGACTTTGACAATGAAAGGAATCCCTGCCTACTTTTTAAAGGAAGTGAGCCACAAAAGTGAAGCAAACATTTGTTTTTAAAGATGCTGTTCATTTTGCCTTGAGAACCTGAAGCTCAGAGGCGCTGCCCAAGGCGACTCAGCTGGTGAGCTCCAGGGCCTAGCCCCCAGCCCCAGCTCCCAGGGTCCCCCACCTCGGGCGTTTCCTTTGGCCTCCCTCTCTCAGTTCACAGCTCTGTCCTGTGGAGCAATGAAAACAATATCCTTAGGTCATGAAGTGTCCCCCTCCCCCGCCCCCACCCCTTTCTTCCTTTACAGTTACTTGACAGGTTTCCCCTCCTCCTGGATGGGGTAAACAGAAACGAAAGCGAAATAAAATAAAATTTAAGAACTATCACTTTTGCTGCACTTTCTTCCTTCTTGCTAAGACTGGGCCAGGCCTGTACCCAGGTCCTGGGCTTGAGAGGCGCACGCGCGCTCCTGTGTCCTTGATGTGGCGACAGGCAGGGCCTCTGGCGGCCCCGGGGCTTCCCCACTCCCCGGACCCCTGCGCTGTGCAGCGATGCCGGCTCCGCCAGGCTCGAGCACCTCTCCACAGGCGCCCAGTGACTCACACGTCCCAGAGGGCGTGCCGGGAAGCAGCCGCGACACGCGGGGGCGCGAGGGCTTTCCCACCACCGCAGCGTGTCTGTCCCCAACGCCGAGAAGGGGATCAGAAACCGGTGGGCGGAGTGGCGCGAGAGGAAGTCGCGATGCGCGGGGTCCTTTTTCTTTGGAATGTGGCATTGACGTTGTCCGAACTTAACGTGGCCTCCCTTGGGGACTGACGGGGCGAGCGCTCAGCTAGACCCCAGGGCAGGTTAAGGAAGGGCACTTGTTGTCCCCACCCGGGAGACAGGCCACGGGAGCGCAGCGCGGGTCTGGGAACGGGACCTGGAGGAGGTTCGGGCATCGTTGGGCGCAAGTCCCCTTCTCCCCTCACCCCTGACTCGGAGCCTCGCAGGGCCTGACTTGAAGCCAGGTCAACAAGCAAACGACAGGAGGAGCTGGCTCAGGACGGCCTCGGAGCAAAGAGGGCTTTTGAAGGGAACGGAGTGAAAAGAGCCCTTGGCCAAAGAACCCCCGCCCACCTCCGCTTCCCAGCCAGCCCTTTCTCCATCAGAGATTCCTTTGTCCTCAATGTTGGCCTCTCAACACCCGCCTGGGAGGCTGGGGTGGGAGATCGCTGGGCAGAACTGTAGGAGTGGGAACAAAGACGGGGCCGTGGGTGGGGGCCTGCTGGGGGTTCCCATGGACAGCTCACACACACCCACGGGGAGCCCAGCTTGGCGCTCTGAGGGAAGGGCCGCGAGGAGGAATGGGGGCGAAAGCTCCTATCAGGCAAGGCAAGTTCATAAGCAAAATCTTGGCTCTTAAAGAGGAGATAAAGATGAAGAACATGGTACAGCAGTTGTCTCTGTAGATTAGGCACTGACTCTATTTTGCATTATCTCTAGTTTCATTTGTCTCCATGATAAATGCTATTTGTAGAGACAAAGAAAAGTCAAAGTTCCAGTCTCTGGTCCCAGCTCCCTAAACCCGACTCCCATCTTTGCTTTGCCAGCCTCATTATATTAATAATCATCAACCCCTTTTCTTTTCATGTTAGTTTGAGTTGCTTCAGCCCAATCAATAGAGTCCTGACTAATAATACACCTTTTAATCCAGTAATTTTATGTCCCAGAAGCTACTCCAAAGAATTATTATAATAAAAGATTCATATGACTCAAAATATTCACTATGATCTTCCTTGTGATATTAGAGGAATTATAAATATAAATGTCTTATATCAGAGGGGTCAATAAACTGGTACATTTATATGATAAAACATTACAGGGCCTTAATGTTTTGATAAGATATTTATATTTGTTATAAGATTTGATAACAAATATAGACTTAGGTTGTAATGGGAAATAAGTGAGATACAAAATTATATATTATATTAAATACACTGTGTAGAAAATACACATAGAAAAGAAAAAAAAAAAAAAAAACCCTGGAAGAAAATTTACCAAAACATTACATCTTTGAGTGATAGAATTACACTCAAATGTTTTTTCTCTCTCTGACATATATATTCCAGCTTCTCTACACTAAGGATAAGCATGTATTATTAATTAAAATATTAAAACACCGATTTTAAAAATTGTTCATAAAAATAAATAACTGCTGGAAGTCACCAGGCCTGCATAAAAGAAGAAAGAAAATGTAACTAAGCAATTTTTCCATTAACTGGACAATTTTTTATAATAAAAAAGGGTACCTGGAAGTTAAAGGGATGGGTAAAATTTTATGTTCACAAGATATTAATGAAAGGGAAGGGCAAGCCAGGAGTAGGCCAGAAGAGGAAAAGATATCTGCCCTCTAGAATACATAAAAAAGGAGATGATGAAATGGAAGCTGATTCCTGATTGGCAAGGTCACACTGAATCATGGGTAGACATGAAGAAGATTGGAATGGAACTTTTAATGGCAAAGAACACATTAAGAAACATGAACTTAAGGAGATAAGGGTGTAAAGGGTAAGGTAACAGCATCATGAAAAAACGTTTTTTTCTTTTTTGTGTGTGTGTGGTACTGGTGTTAGAACCCGGGTCCTTGTACATGCTAAGCAAGCATTGTGCCACTGTGACTCATCTTTAGTCCTTTTCATTTTATTTTGAGACATGTTCTCCTTAAATTGCCCAGGCTGGCTTCAGACTTATGATTCTCTTGCCTCAGTCTCCTAAGTTGCTAGGATTTATAGGCCTAAAAAAATCTTCACAATAAGTATATTGTAATTATCAGATTATTAATCTTAAAGGTAAGTGTGGAAAATGAATTGAACATGCTCACATTTGGCCTGACATTGTTGATACTAAGATTTTTTTGGGGGGGGTGGGGAGTGGGGGGTTACCACAGATTGAACCCAGGGGCACTTTACCACTGAGCTACATCCCCAGCCCTTTTAAATATTTTATCTAGAGACAGGGTCTTGCTGAGTTGCTTAGAGCCTCACTAAGTTGCTGAGGTTGGCTTTGAACTGGTGATCCTCCTGTCTCAGCCTCCCGAGATGCTGGGATCACAGGCGTGCCCCACTGCATCTGGCTGACACTAAGATTTTTATCCCAACCCAATCAAGATGATGATTATGTTCACTGGGGGTTGGAAGAGGCCTGAAAATCATGTGGCCCCCATATCTTGGGCCTGTTCTTCCTTTGCAGAAGCATGCTGTGTGCCCCTGAAGATCCTTATGAGCAGTAGAGAACATATACTAATTAGCAAGGTTTTCCCCACTTGAGAATTTTCCAGTCTTGTATGAGGGTCCAGTAGAGTGGAGAACACAGCAGTATCCTCTGAGTAACCTAACACTACAACTGTACTTTGAGAAATGGATGGAGTGTGAATTCTATTGAGGACCTGTGTTGTGTTAGAAGACAAAGATCTTGTTCTGGGAATGAAATCTAGGATTTTCTGGATGGTGGATATAAAATTTACCAAGCCATCTACAGAAAGTCCTGTCTGGGCTTATGGACGTCTCTATAGTTCAATTTCCCTCCTTTTTCCCCCTGCCAAGGGAGATGCCTTGCTGACTCACCTCTTTTGCTGATCTCACCATATGTGGGCTTTTTATCACTTTCCCTCTCCCACTTATTGAAAGTTGTACCCTTTCATGGGGGATGAAATGGGAAACTTTGGACCTTCCTGGATTCATGGCCTTCTTCTATCAACACTCTAGATCTCTAACACCGTCTCTGTCCAGTCTCCTTAACCTCATAACCTCTTTTCCAGTCACTGGAAGAGATTAGAGGGGGCAGGGCCACCTACACAGGGTTTTGTTTGTTTGTTTGTTTGTTTTTTTAAATTAATTTTTCTTACGATACTGTGGATTGAACCCAGGTTCATTTAACCACTGAGCCACATCCCCATCCCTTTTTATATTTTATTTTGAGTCAGGGTCTCACTAAGTTGCTTAGGGCCTCACTAATTGCTGAGGCTGGCATTGAACTTTCCATCCTCCTGCCTCAGCCTCCTAAACTGCTGGGATTACAGGTGTGCACTACAGCACCTTGCCCACCCAGGGTTCTTTTCAAGCTTTTGAAAGAAAAGGCTACTACAGCCAGGAGACAGGATGTGTCAGCACTAGGAAAATGTTAGGCTTCCTCCTAATACTTATTGGTTAAATGAAGATAAAGGAGCACAATATTTAGGTGAGGTATGACTTTGTGTTGGAGCCAAGAGGGAGGATGAGAACGGTCTTACTTGATATTCCACAATTCATGGGATACAGAGAAAGGTTATCTTCTTAAGATGTCTTGTGCTACAATGTGATTCCTTAATACCTTATTTCCACAATCAAATCAAAGAAGGTAGCAGACAAATCATCTTATTTAAAAATTATAATAGCAGAACAAAAAGCACAGCTATTTACTTTGCCTAAAATTATAACACCAACACAAGCATTTCTATGACACTTGGTCTCACAAAATAGAATTGTCTGACCTTGTCCTGAAAGAAAGAAAAGACACCACAACCAGCTCTTTAAAGACTACTTTTTAAAAAATATGTGATGAAATCCAGAAGGGGCTTTTATCTCATAACACCCATACCAGAAGATTAATCTCTGTGGCTGGCGTCTCGTTCTGATTGGGAATATGTTTGAGCCCAGCTTTGGAATCCTCTCTCTTCAGAACATCTGCTCCACAGTTGTTAATGTTTGTTTGGTATTGCCCCAAAGAAGGCAGCAGAAGGGAAGAATTCTTAACAATGAGTCCCAAGATAGATTAGACCAGCAGCGGTGCTTATTTTGAAAAGGCATTTTTTGGGAGCAATCTGACCTGTACATGAAAAAAAATGCACAGGTCGTTGGACTAAGAGATGGATGTCCATCTAATGCTGGAATGTAGTTTAGCTTGTTTTTACCACTTCTCAAAAATGTCCCAGAAATATTTAAATTATTACTGCATTCCTCACTAGCAGAACTTAGTTTTTGAGTTTTCATAGATTTGAATGTCTAACTCTAAACTAATTATAAGAAAGACTTTTACAGTATTCTAATAGAAGTATGCAAAGGTAAAAAAAAATTCCTAGTTATCTTAAAGAGAAAGTCTAAGTAAAATATGCAACTTCAGTCTATCATTTGTAAATTTCTATACCAGTCAAGAGGAGAACTGTCAATTCTTTAGTTCCATGAAACTGGGCTAAATTACTTGATAAGAAAGTAAAATATTTCCTTAGTTTCCTAAAATGAGGACAAAGTACTTCTTACTCCTGCATTTGTGGAGTAAAAAGTTATACAGAAGACAAAACTCAAGTTATTGTGTGATGTTTCCAGAAGAGATCAGAGTATAACTCTTCTGTCAACAATGTCATCTTGAAGTCATTCTTGCCACACATTCAAGAGTTCTAAGGGGGACAATGTATTTTGACTGAATTTTCACTTAGTGAAAAACCTTTGAGACCTAGCATTTGAAACGGTAGAAACAGCTGGGTTTAGGTTCAAAGCTCCAAAATTAAATTGAAAGAGGGAAAGACCCTAATCCTTCAGACCATCTGTTCAGAAAACAGTGAAGGAAACGACAACAGAGCCTTCAGCTGGGAACAGTAATGCCCTCCCAACTGAAATCTGCAAGCCCCTTTCCCCTGCCCACTTTCAACTGGTCCTCTCAATATCCCAATGAGGTCTATCGAGCTAACGTTTTTGTCCTCATGTTACAGATAAAGAAACTGAGGCTCAGAGAAGAATCTTACTCCATGTCACACCAAACGTCGTTACAAAGGGCAGGACTTCCACCTAGCTGACCGCTTCCCAAATCCTAACGTTATGTTATATTCCTCTGTATCAGCTTCCGATCCCCATTCTTCCTTCCTAACCTCCTTCCTTTCTTTTCTTCTTTCCTTTCCTCCCGCGTTAATTAGGATGCATCTGTAGTAGCAGATGTTGCTGGTGTTCACCTGAGAAACGTTTTTATCCATGATGGCAGGAGGGCTAACTATTCACAGAAATCTACAGCAGTGGTATTCATGTCAGTTTTATAGTCCTGCCTTATTTCTTTACTGTTTCTATTGATAACAAAAACTTTATGTATCATGGAAAGCATAAAGCGATACATTACACATCAGGGCTGACCCGTTTTTGCCAAATAACTGTGTGTGTATATGCTGCAGGGTTTTTGCGAAACGTCTTACCCAAAACAAACCACAGGCACTGCCCAGCGGAAGGGTTCTGGTAAGCCCAAAGGTGGCCAATCTGAGAAAGGAGGTATTGGTGAGGCCAGGCAGAGCAAAGGCATGAGGGATTGGGAGGTGCATGGTTAGGCAGGTGTAACCCTCAGACAAAAAAAGGTTTGCTGATCTGAAGACTTGAGCAGCACAGGTTTTCAAACTTATCTTTTTGAACATAAAATCCTTTGTTCAGATTAATGTCATCCAAAGCATTAAAACCAACAGCACTGAAGAAGCAGAGCTCTCCGGAAGCAGGGGATAGAACCCTAGGCTCCAAGGCTTCTCTAAGACCCTAGCTATGGGAATAGCATAGCACAGATTTAAGGTTATTGGTACATAAATATGCCTTAAAATAATCAGGCAAAACCAATTTCTTAGTATTAAAGTCTGGGCCCCCTAGCAACCATTTTGTCAAGAGCTCCTAAATCAAGTCCACTCCAACTCAGGGATTTCAGAGAGAAGAGACAGCCAGCAGGGATTCCTCTCCTTCCTAGAAACCCGATTACTTATCTTCAGAGCTGAGTTTACCTTAAGTAGGACAGGGGCTTTGAAAATAGATTTGGCTTCCTAACCAAATTGCTGGGGCTTATTGGATTGCTGTGGGCCATGTTCAGTTTATTCTGACAAAAGATAACATTTTTAAACAGAGAAAATTATTCTCAAAAGCTTCCCTCTGTGCGGCACTGAAAAACTGATCATACTTGATATTCCTTTAACTAAGCACTATTTTCAAAGCCCAGCCATTTTTGTGCTCATTATCTTTTCAGAGCCCCACCCCCTGAGACGAGCTGGATAGATATCACTCTCCCATTTCAAAGATAAGGAAATGAAAGCTGAGAAATACGAAAAGACTCCCTCAAGGTCACTTATGACTAACATGAGTTTTCTGATTCCTGTCCAGAGCTTTAAATATGCACGGTGTGTACACAGACCTTCCATCCTATGCGATGGTCAATAAAGGTCACAGATTTAGTGTTACCAGTTCTCTATCCTTGGGGGACATCAGTGACCTCATTATATTGTAGATCTAATAATTACCTGCCTCATCTACTTCAGAGGATATTGAAGAACATATGAGATGGTCTGGTAAAGAACGTGCTAAGGGTCAGGTACACGCCTTTCTCTCCTACCCCAATATTTTGGCAGGTTCCCTATCCTATTAACTTGGACCTCACTTTTCAAACCAAGTGAAATTCGTTTCACACTCTCTGTTGGTATAGTGCAAGTCTTACCAATGTCGGCAGCTGGCCCTTGGCCAGAGCAGACAGCTGGCTATGCTTTTGCACAATCTCAAACCAAAGCTCTTTTTCTTTCCATGTCAGAGATTTGAGGATGCACTGCCAAAGGTTTTTAAGGCTTCTTTACCAAGGCTGTAAGCACTGAGGATCAGGCTGATGCTTAAGACGGACCTCAGGGGAGTGAGGAGGAGGGAAGAGGGCTCTTTGTGGGGTCATCACAAGCCATGGTTTTGTCTTCTCCTTGGCATAATTGGAACCCAAATTTGCTACATTCACTGAGGGGGAAGCTGTTTTCTCCAGCTAAATTTAAAGGGGATGATTTTGTGGAGTCAGATGGCAATTTAATAGTTTTTTAAAAATAGGAGTTCAAAATCAGGTCTGGGCTTTTTATAGATGGAGGCCTCATTGGAGAGAGCAAGCTGCAGACGATAAAATTTGTTTGATGAGAACAAAATCAGAGTAAAGAGAGTTGGACTAATTGAGAGAATATGCATGCTTTGATAAAATGAAAAATCTTTGTTTCCTCAAAGTATAACCATTATACATGTTCCTTATTACAAAAAGAATTTCAAACAACACAGGAACATATCAGTGTATGCAGAAGAAAGAAAGAAGCATCTATTCAGAGAAAACTATTGGTTAATGCTTATGAATCAACCCTTCCAGGCCTCCTTTTATATGTAGTTAAAGTGGAATTATACTGTACAGGCAGTTCTGTGGACTCTTTTTACTTAATGTGTTCTGGATATCTTTCTATGCCATAAATATATGTATTTATTTATTTTAAAATATGGAAAGCTTCACTAATTTGCATATTATCCTTGCACAGGGGCCGTGCTAATCTTTTCTGTATTGTTCCAATTTTAGTATATGAGCCGTAACAGTGACCACCATGTCATGCGTGTAACTAGCTGTATAAAAAGGATATTCATTTCAAGCTGTGAGGTAGTCTTACAAATCCTCTTCCCTCCTTCCCTCTCAGGGATCCCTGATGCTACATGGTTCTGAGACACTTACCTATTTTTTTCTGGCCAACATGAACAGGCAGCCAGAAAACACCACCGGCCAGCTGCATCTTCTCAGGCAAATGACTTTACCCTCCAGGGCCTCAGGTTCACCATGGTTTAAATAAGAAGTTTGGATAGAGATTTTCTAATATTCTTTCATCTCTAAGATGTCATATCAGCTTCTAGTTCACTTATCTCTGTGTTTGCCTTGGCACTGGATAATCCTGGCCCTGTGTGAAAGGGGGCCCCCGTGGGGAGCCCCAGCTGTGCACCTGGATGATGCACTTGAAGCCCAGAAGAAACTTTGCTGATAGCAGATGGCTGAAGCTGGCAGGGCTGGGGGGAGGGGGAACAAGGTTGTATAGAAGAGTTATGTTAGGGAGAGCAGCTCTCCTGACTTCCTGCCAGTATAGCAGGGGGTGATGTCTATACGGAGGCATCAAATTCATAGCATACTTGACAGCCTTTAGGGCCTTTAATTTGCTTTTTGTTTTAAAGCCTCTTGCACACATTATCTTATCTAATTCTTGATCCTCAGTTTTAGATGAAGAAAACAAGATTCAAAATCAGTGTTGATTTGCCTAGGACCACATAACAATTATTTGCAGAATGAAGCCTCAAATCAGTGGGTTTTTCCTGCACCTCCACAGTTTCCACAGTGATGCACATAAATACGTGACAGATGAACACGTGTGCAAAATATCCACATAGAACATACTCTTCCATTCTGTGTCATCACAGACCTGAGACCATATGACCCTTCCCTGGACTCAGTCTTTCATTCAACATATATTTATAACTATTTTTCTAGACACTGTTACACAGTTCCTGAGCTCATGGAGCTGACCTGGATTACCTGCAGTCTAGGATAAGGTAGGGATGGAATGGAGGGATGGGTGTTGTATCCAGTCAGTGTGATAAGAGCAGGGTTGGACAAGTGCAGAGCAAAACAGAGCACACAGAAAGGGCACTTCACCCTTCCTCAGAGGGATGAGGGAAAATAGCTTGCAGGAAGGGGAGGTATCTGAGTGTGAAGCTGTATACCCTTCACATTCACTGTAAGAATCTACCAATATAACTATTTTTTATTGGTACGAATGGAGTACATTTGTCTTATGCATGCTGAGAAGTCATTGAAAGGTTTAATGAGTGACACTGATGGCAAGTTCTTATTAAGACATTCTCCTTTTGCTCACTTTAAGAATCTACCAATACAACTGTTTTCTGATTCTACTTTAAGGTAGATCCTAGCTGTTGTTTTTGCAAAGACAGAGATGTTCAGCTTTGTACACTTCTCTAGTTTAGGCCATTTCCATTCACCTGCTTTTCCACTCTGCCCGGATCCCTGTGGTCTATGCCAGGTTGGTCTGGATAATCACAGTGATCAAGATGCCATGGATATGCCAGCATGTGGGCCAAACAACTTCTAACTGTACGCTGCTCTCAGCCTCCACCTTAACCCAGGACCAATACCTCAGCTGACAGAATACTAATTGACCAGAAAACATCTCATCAATACTGGAACACAGGAACTGGGGTTGTGGCTCAGTGGTAGAATGCTTGCCTAGCATGTGTGAGGTACTGAGTTCAATTCTCAGCACCATATTAAAAAAAAAAAAAAAAGATAACATGTCCATCTACAACTAAAAATATTTTTTAAAAATACTGGAACACAAATTTAAACTATAATTAGAAATATGTGAGCTAGCAAATTCTACTCTCATCATAGGCAAGGGGAAGTTCTATTAATATTCAGTAAGTTATAGATAATAGAAATTACCAATGAATGATGCATGGCTCATATAACATAGTCAATAAAAGATAATTTATCAATATTTAGACAATAAGAGAAGTGTCTAGGGAAGTATGTCTATTTTCTTGCATATATCCAAAGTATCTTTGGAAAGATTTCCAAGAAAATTAGCAGTAATTTCTTCTGGGGAGAGGACCAGAAAGGCTGGTGTCAGGGAGGTGAAGGAGATTTTTAAACTATACTTTTTAGCATCTCTTATATTTTCAACCACAGGAATGTGATAGCTGATTTAAGAGAGAAAAATAACACTTAATTCATTCAAGCATGCAGTTAAAAGGAATAAGTTACAGCTATAATTACAAAAAACAGCTAGTTCTTGGGGATCTATTGTTATTTGAAGAAAGTGTTGCAAAACGTGTGATATGACTTTAATTACCCACTGTGTATTTTTTTAGTATAAGAACAGAGGCAGGTCTATGCTATCTAATGCAGTAGCCAGTAGCCAAATATGACTATGTACATTCAACTTAATTAAAATGAAAAGTTCAGCTTCTCAGTGGCACTGCCACATCAAGGGCTCAAGAGTCACACGTGGCTAGTGACTGCTACCTTGGATGACACATACAGAGCACATTTCTACCACTGAAAGTTCTGCTGGACAGAACTGGTCTAGATGAATCATCCCTGACAGATAATTGACCTGTGGAGCTATAATAACGTGGACAGGACTTCACAAATCTCCATATTATTTGGTATTTATTTTACAGTTACTTTTGTACTTTTACAAGAGAAAAAGGATGGCTTGCACCTGCAGCAGGTATTTACTCCTCATTAAAGCTGCATATTTTATTATTTTTTTCTTGACTCTTGACATTCCTCTCAGTATCCACAAAGAGTGGCCAGGAGAGCTGCATTAGTTTTGTGTCACTGATGGCGCTGAGGCAGGCTAGCCTTGCAAAGAAAAAAGTGAGCTGTACACTTTTGGAGGTTCAAGGGCATGGTGTAGACACAGGCTCAGCTCTGGTGGGGACCTTACAGCATAAAGGAAAAAGTTAGACTGGGAGCAAGAGACCAAACCACATAGAGAACCAGGAAGCCAGAGCACCCAGGCAAGTCCCAGCTGATGTAAGGATTTGCTGTTAGACCCCACCTCTTAAGGGACCCATCACCTCCCAGTGTGACCTCCCTGGAGATCAAGCCTCTGGCGGACACTTAAACTATATCCAAAGGAGCTACTCTGGTAAGGGTGTTAATGGAGAAGACCATTGTCCAGAATGGACACAAGCCTAGGAGCAGCCTGTTAGGCTGTGGTTTTCCTCATACCTTGGCTTGCTCCCTTCTGGACTGTTTTTCAGTCATATGGCAGGGGGGTGTGTGGGGGGGAATAATAGTTTAAGGGCCGGTTGGCTAGAGAAGTAAAGGCTGAATTACTTTTAGTTCTTGGCACTCTGGAATCTGGTGGAGCCAGGGAAGGCACTGGATTGGAAGGCCTACCTCCAAAGGACCCTGAGGTTTCCCAAGAGACAGGGACCTGGAAGGGTGGGAAATGACCCTACTCCAAGGTGGGGACAGTCATCCTGGTGGAATAGGAGGATAGAAGGCCAAGTTCAAGTGCGACCTTGGAGTAGAACTGGGGCTATCTGCTCTGGGGCTTCTCAAATTGGAGGAACGACGAAGATAAAGAGAAAGCTGGAAGAAAGAGATGAGATGCACTAGAAGCATGACCAGGAAGCAGGTGGAAAGGAACATGACAGTTTTTCACCTCAAATAAACCTTGGATTGGAAATGTTAAACATCCTCCTGGTTGTCATCCACAAAACAGAATGAGATGAAATTTCCTAAGATTATAAATAAATGACATACTTTGAAGCTCTGGTTTATAGTTGCTCTGGGCATGTCAACCTCCCTCCACCTGAAGAAATTTATTCCTTGACCCAGTTTCAGTTTTTTTCTCAACAGCAATAATAAAAAAAAAAAAAGAAAAAAAAAGGACACGATATTTTTAAATGTAGCTGTTTTGAGATTTCGCTTCCTTTATCAATCTGGAATTTCAATGGACACATTTGTCTTCACCCCTCTTTTCCCTGAAATATTTTGTTTGTTTGTTTGTTGTTGTTGAGATAGCAGGGTCTCCATAAGTTGTTTAGGGCCTAGCTAAGTCGTTAATGCTGGCTTTGAACTCGCAATCCTCCTGCCTCAGCCAGCCTTCTCAGTCACTGGGATAACAGGTATGCCACCCTGTGCCTGGCTTCCCTGAAAGATTTTAAAGGGTCATTCAACAGCCACATATTCCCATAAACATAGTCCAGGCTGGTAGGCACCTTCACCCTGTTCTCTTCTGAGAATGGCGATCCTGCATACTGTTTTATATCTCTACACCTTTGTGTGTGCTGTTCCCTCTGTCTGGGGTATCTTCTCTTCAGGAAGAGACCACTTGCCTTCTACTCATAAGATTCAACTCCTCTGAATCAGAAATGATGTCATCTACTTCCTATTGTGGTTGGTGTGAAAATTGGTTGAGGATGTATTCATCTCTTGCATGGAATTGTGATTCCCCCACAAGGTCAGAAAATGCCTGTTCATCCCTGAGTCCCAGTGGATCCAGTGTCTTAGTAGATGTTGGTGGCCTCTAATGTCCATCTCATGCTGCACTCCCACAATCACCATACCATTCCCTTTGCTCAAGTTAATGATATCATGAAGCCAGTCTCGTGCTACAGGAGAAAAAAATTGCGGTAGGTTGAGTAATGCTCTCCTCCCCCAAAGAGGTTTACATCCTTATTCCTGGAATCTGTGGATGCTGCCTTATATGGTAAGAGGACTTTGCAGATGTGATCAGTTAAAGATTTTGAGATGGATTACCTTGGATCATTTAAGTGGCCCTATGGAAACTACCGAGTCCTTCTTAGAGAGACAGGAGATCAGCAACCAAAGGAGAGAAAGCAATAGGAGAATAGAAGCCAAGGAAAGAAAGGTGGGTGGCCCCGAGTAGAGGCATAGGGCAACCTTTAGAAGCTGGTTCCTTCTGGAACCAGCCCTGCAGACACTTAGTGCAGTAAAAACAGAGAATGACCTCAGTCTTCAAGGAACTGATTTTCTTTCTATCAAGGGAGGAAACAACCTAGGAAACAGTAGAGGTGAGAGGTAATGAAGGTCCACATTTGGGTGGAAACACTGGGAATAGGGCTAAGTGACCAATGGAGGGGTAATACTGGCATTAAATGTACAGAGTGTCTGGGAGCTAAAGGCAGAGGGTGGGGAGTCTAGGTTCCCTCTGAACCCTTGCATTTGATCACTTTTTGCCTTGTTGGATTCCAACATGCTACAAGCCCACCCACTTCATCTAAGTGTCTGTCTTTCCAAACTCTCTTTTCTGCTTTAAAAATCCAATTTCTTCAGTTAACTCCAATTTAGTGTTGGGAAGAAGAAGCTGATTAGACTAATTCCTTCTAAGATAAAACCAATGGAGAGTGCCTTTAATCTTCCCAAGTATGTGAGCATTTACAAGGCATTATCTAATTCAAAGGGCCCTCTCTCTCTCTCATTGGTAGATTTCTAAACCCTGTCACCAAGACAAGAACTCCCTGTGGGGTGAATCCCTTGGTTAAGAATGTTTTCTGGGATCCAGATCTTCTTTCTTGCATACCACTGGGTGACTCTGAAATGTTTTCACATTATCATGGATTACTCTTCGGGAAGCCCTTCAGGTTAAGTCAATCAGTCTGTTCTTTGACCACTTAGGACCAACGAGCCTGGGTTCCCTGTGCAGCAGGGTACTAAGTTACCCACTGTTATGGCTTGTTCTCTGTTAGCCTCTCAAGTGAGGGCCTCCTCTGCTTGACTACAGGGCAAGTTAGGAAGGGATCATGGAGTGAGGTGGAACAAGACAGGGCCTGGTGAACCTTGATTGTAAGCAGTTATTGTGGTCTTAGGCATATCACTTTACCTCTCTAAGGCTCTATTTTCTCATCTGGAAAATAGAGGCAATAATAATACCTGCTTCCGATCATAATCCTTGACTTCAAAACATACTACCAAGCTATTATAGCCCAAACAGCATGTTTGACATAAAACAGACACATAGACCAATGGAATAGAATATTGGTCCCAGAAATAAATCCACATATTTATAGCCAACTGATTTTCAATAAAGGCACTAAGAACATACATTAAAGCAAGGGCAATCTCTTTACTAAATAGTGCTGGAAAAACTGGATATCCAAATGCAAAAGAATGAAACTAGATCCCCATCTCTCACCACATACATAAACCAACTCAAAATGGATCAAAGACGCTGGGCGTAGTGGTGCACGCCTGTAATCCCAGTGTCTGGGGAGGCTGAGGCAGGAGGATTGCAAGTTCAAAGCCAGCTTCAGCAATTTAGCAAGGCCCTAAGTAACTCAGAGAGTTCCTGTGTCAAAAGAAAAAATTGTAAAAAGGACTGGGGATGTTGCTCGGTGGTAAAGTGCTCCTGGGTTCAATCCCTAGAACCAACAAAACAAAACAATGGATCAAAGACTTAATATAAAACCCCAAATTATGAAACAGCTAGAAGAAAACATAGAGGAAGTGCTTCAGAACATTGATCTGAGTCAAGGTTTCTTGGATAGGACCCCAAAAGATAGACAACAAAAGTAAAAATTGACAAAAGGAATTGCATCAAACTAAAAAACTTCTGCTTAGCAAAGGAAACAATCAAGGTAGTGGATTGAGAACCTATAGAAACATTTGCAAACTATTCAGCTGACGAGGGACTAATATTCAGATTGTACAAGGTGCTCCAAAAACTCAATAGCAAAGCAAAACAAATAATCTGATTAAAACATGGGCAAGATGGAAGTGGCAGTGCACACTTATAGTCCCAGCAACTCTGGAGGCTGATACAGGAGAATGGCAAGTTTACAGACAGCCTGGGCAGCTTAGCAGGACCCTATCTCAAGATAATATAATAAAATGTGCTGGTGGTGTAGCTCTCTTGGTGGTAAAGCACCTCTTGGTGGGAAAAGTCAAATGATCTGAACTGATAAAAGAAAATGTGCAAAGAGCCAAAAGCATGTGAAAAATGTTCAATATTACTAATCATTAGGGCAATGCAAATCAAAATCACAATGAGAATATCATCCCACCCTAATTAGAATGGCTATTATCAAACAGACAAAAAATTTTTAAATGCTGGTGAGAATGCAGAGAAAGGGGAACTCAAACTGTTGGTGGGAACGTAAATTAGTACAGTCACGATGGAAAACAGTACAGAGTTTCCTCAAAGAACTAGAGATAAAATTATTTTATGACCCAGCAACTCCACTACTGGGGATAAACCCAAAGAAAAGCAAATCAGTATGTCAAAGAGGTCATCTACAGTGCCATGTGTATTGAAACACTATTCAAAATAGTTAAGATGTAGGATTGACCTAGATGTCATCAAACAAATGAATGGATAAGAAAATGAGGTATATACATATCGGAATATCATTTACCCATAAAAAGAAAAAAATCCTGTCATTTGTGGCAACACGAATGAGCTTGAAGGATTATGTTGAGTGAAATATGTCAGGCTTGGAAGACAGATGCTGTATAATCACATGTGGAAGCTGTAAAAGGTGATCTCAGAGCAGTAGAGAGTAGAACAGTGTTTACCAGAGGCTGCAAAGGGTGGGGGTTGGAGAGAGGATGCTTAAGGATACAGGGATGCAGTTGGTGAAGAGGAATAATCTCTGATGTTCAGTAGCACAGTAGGGTAACTATGGTTGATGACAATTAATTGCATATCTCAAAAAAAAAAAAAAAAACCCTAGTAGAGAGGATTTTGAATGTTTGTAACACAAAGAAATAAATGTTTGAGTGATAGATATGCCAGTGACCCTGATGTGATTGTTACACATTGTAGGCATGTGTTGAAATGTCACACTGTA
Source organism: Callospermophilus lateralis (assembly GCF_048772815.1). Taxonomy (NCBI): domain Eukaryota; kingdom Metazoa; phylum Chordata; class Mammalia; order Rodentia; family Sciuridae; genus Callospermophilus; species Callospermophilus lateralis. The sequence continues at coordinate 58,996,285 of NC_135314.1, forward strand.
CCTCAAAAATATGTAAAATTATTATGTGCCAATTAAAAAAATAATACCTGCCTCCTAAGGCTGTTTTTAGAGACACATGAGTTAACATATGCACAAGACTTGGCAGGAGGCAGATTCTCAATAAATAAGAGCATGGTTCCAGCTCTTCTGTGGCTTCCTCAGTAGCCAAGGGGCTGAACACGTAATACTAATAGGTGGCCCTTAACAGCTTGTAATCTATAAACTTTGCTCAGGACAATGACATGTTCTCCACAGACCTAGACTTTATAGGGCTTTTGTTTGTCTGTTTTGTTTCCAGGAGCCCAAAAGGGAATTTAAAGAACATTTCCAGCCTCCTTTTTTTGGTAAGGAGGGGCGTGTAGTACTGGGGATTGAACCCAGGGCCCTGCGAATGGTAGGCAAGTGCTCTACCACTGAGCTACACTAGGAGTATTTCTGATAGGGTACCAAATTGGATTAAAATAACGTACTCACCAACTCTCTGGATTGGGGAAGACCTGAAAGATTACCAAGTAAATCCACTTAGTGCGATAACTTTCTGGAAGGAGGTAAGGAAAATAATGCCCTTCAAAGATGTCCACACCTTAATCCCCTGAGTCCTGTGACTTTGCAGGAAGATGTGATTTGATTAAGGACCTTGAGATGGGGCTAGTATACTGGCGGTGGGCCAAATCTAATCACACGTGTCCTTGAAAGTGGAGAGCCTTTCTCAGCTGTGCTAAGTAGGAGAGGCGACTTGGGGAGAATAGTGGGAGTCCTGCAGTGTTGCAGGCTTTGAAGTTAGAGGAAGGGGGCCTCCAGCCAAGGAATGCGGGTGGCTTCTGGAAGTTGGGAAAGGCATGGAAATTCTCCCCTAGATCCTCTAGAAAAGAACACTCCCCTGCTGGCCCCTTAACTTTGGTGAGACCTGTGTTGAACGCCTAATTCACAGAACTGTAAGTTTGTGTTGTTTGAAGCTATGACATTTATGATGACTTGTTATGACAGCAAGAAGTAGCTAACACAATGGGCAACAAATACAAAAGCCCAGAGAGGGCAGCATGGTCAAGTCCCTGCCTGCTAAACATTCTTAGTAACTGCACTTATCATCTGTAGCATTTTATAACCTGTCACGAGTTTGATCACCTTCATAAATGTATTTCTGTGTACAAACTTAAAATGTAGCACAGAGAAAAAATATAACACTCCATTTCATATATATAATAGGACCCCCAGAAGAGTACAGAATGGATCCTTGATCTGTCCCCCACCCCCAGCTTCTGTTTGTACAGCCCAGGACTGAGCACGGTTTGTAGGTATTCACACTTAGGTTTCCTCTCAAGCCAGAGTGACCTCATTCAGTCCACTTCAGTCAAAGGGCAAACAGCCAGGCATATATGAAATGGCATCTGCCTAGGCCTCACACCATTCGCTCAATGATGGAAATAGGCTCAATTTTTAGATTTATAATTTTCCTGAAATACAGATGGAAATTAGAAGGCTGGACAGCTGTCACTACAGTTATAGCCTTTTATCATGACCCCTCCTCCTTTTTATTTTAGATTCTTTCCTTTTTCTGATGACTAAAAAAAAAAGGTAAAATTTAGAAAGTTTGCCACAGTTCCACCCCAGACATATTTATCAACAGATAAGAATCTTGAAACTAGCTTTTTTAAAATCCATCCAATTAAATAAAATAAATAATTTTGTGTATATAAGGGAGATGAAAGAAGAGCAAGAGGAGGAAATGGGAAAAAAGGCCCTGGGAACACAGAGAGGCCTTGGAACACTTGCTCTCAGCTCTCACAACTTCCCCATCTGCGGCCCAGCTCAGGAACCACATTCCCAGTAACGAGGCTGAAGCAGGATAAGATTTCCAGTCACCAAGGAAAACACAACCACAGTTAACACTTACAGGAAGTTGTCGAAACCCTAGGGAGTGCAGTAGCTCCTGTGATCCTCACAATGACCCTAGGTCCCATTGACATCATAACCCCTTTACAGAGGAGAAAACTGAGGCACAGAGAGGTGTGGTAACTGGTGCATGGTCACAGACCTAGCACATGGGATTTGAACCCAGGCAGTCTATCAGCAAAAAGCCATATGCTTAACCACCTTGTTAACCTGCTTCTCAGAGACAGCTTAACTAACATCACTATACTGCATGTATTAATGCAGGAAAGCAAACTCACAGACTGGTTTATTATTTCCTCCCAAATAAGGAGGGAAAGAGAGGGGCTCTATCAAAAATTCAGCAAATTAAAACATCCTATTCCCACAATAAATACTAAAAGATTTCTTTTTCTGATTTAAAAAGTAAAAATCCATGTTAACTTTTGACATTTGGGGCAATATAAAAAGTACAATGAGGAAAAGAAAGTCATGTGGCTTTATAGAATTGCTTTTTCTATGACCTAGGACCAGGTATCTCCCTGTGAGATCAGTAGCCCAAGGATGCCATTATTGAGCCTGGAGCATTATCTTTGAAAAATGTGGCCTTTCACCCAGACTTACGAAAGCTGAATCTTTGAGGGACTAGACGTCAGAATCCTGACAGGCAGCTGCACTTCACAGCTAACAGCCTCATAAACTCTAGCCCACTCATAGAGTCACATGTTCCCCATGGACCCAGACACTGCAGGACCTATGCAAACACCCTTTGAAAAATTCTATTAGACGTTCATTTGGTTTTAAGGAGTCCAAAATGGAATTTGAGAAGTATTTCTAAGAGTGTAATAAATTTGACTAATATTTAATTTTAAAATTTAAATTTAAAAGTAAGAATTATATTGTAATTCTCAACCCTGGTTTTTGAAAGGAAAAGTTTGAGAATAATTGCCCAAAAGCTTAAGCGTGGTCTAGAATTCTTGGGTCCAGAATTCAAACCCACACTGTCCTCAGAGATTCTCCTCCCTTCCATTTTGAAACCAAATTGTCTTAAGGACAGCAATGACAAGGGATTGTAGAAACCAGGCCCCATTTGAAAGTCAAGGTTCAGATGGGGAAATACAGGCCTCTTGCAGATTACGCCATGGGTGTATTTTCCTGACCTCCAGGCCCAGGCTCTATGCCTAGGCCAACTATAGCATTCAGGGCTCCCCAGTAGGTATTACGTCCACAGCTCTGAGTGTGATTCAGAGACTTGCGTTTCACTTTGCTTTTCCAGAAAGCAAAATGGTTGCTCTCCATCAACCCCAGGCCCATGCTCTAGCTATTAGCCAAACGACAAAGGATTTCCCAAATATGGACCCAAATAAGCATGTGCACTTTGAAGGCTACAGTGAAGCTTAAATAGCTAAAACTTATTAAAAAGAAAGCCAACTATTGACGCCAAAAGCGTGCATCCCTAACAGAACAGCAAGACAAAAGCCAGAAAGAGGAACAAAAATATGCATTGTAGGGGAGGGGCCGGCAGGGAGGTGTAGATTTATATGGAAGAGTTGACATCATTGTTTCCCAATAATACTCAGCATGCAGGAAACAGATGGGAAAGAAGTGGTGGAAGGGGCTACTTATGGTAATAGGGCATGCTCTCTGTTTCGAATGCTGCCATTTGGAACCTAAATGTTTTCCTTTCAAAAACCAGGGTTGAGAATGCTATTGCCAGAGGTTTTATATTAAAGTTTACTAAATCCTACTGAACTTATCACCCTGGCAACTCACAACAAAATGGAGCTCTGCATATCAGACCTTGTTTTATGGGATGCATAGCCATGGCTACTTTGGTCCAGAGCAGCCATGGAAAGGGAATAGACATCTGAGTCCTGCTTCTCCCACTTCCTGGCTGGGAGACATTTGGTAAGTTACTTAACCTCTCTGAGTTGGTCCTCATTTATAAAATAGGGGGAAAAAAACAGAACTTTCCACATATACAAAGAGAAGAGGTTGAGTTTGGACATTTATTCCATACAGCTTGGTATAATTAAGAAACAAAATGAGGGTGATCAGTTAGCTTATTTTAAAAGTTTTGCCTTTTAAGTGAATTTCTTATTCTTCTGTGCTGGGGCAGGACACAGACACTAACACAACCAGCCAAACCAGTGGCCATTCTTGTTATTATCAGTTGCTCTGCCCTCTCTCCTGAGGGTAGTTTTACTCCCATCACTGAAAACAGGCTTCTTTCATTCCAGCCATGGTCTTCTGCACTCCCAGTCTGGCCACAGGCAATCACCCTCAGCAATCTTCCCGTTTCAGGGTCCTCCCCAGGATGCAAGAAGGAGTGGCCAATTCCAAGTATCAGGCAGAACCATGCAGCTTCTGGAAACCAACCACCTCTCTCTGCACACCTGTCACTCCTCACAGTCAGATGATGCTGGTTTTATCATTTTACTGATTTCCCCTACTACCATCAACCTGTTCTGATGGTTCTCTTTCACTCAGCAACCTCACATCAGCAGTCCCTCCTTATACCTCTGCCAGAACCCTTGTTTCATTCTTCTGGGTACTTTTTAAGTTATTTTCTCATCTCATGAAACTTCTAGGCCAAGAGCAACTTCAGGACATCTCTATAAACCAAACAGGGTCTAATGCATTAGAGTCCATTACATGCCTGCTGCCTTGAATTGAAGGTCTCATACAAGATAGTTTCTGATTAAGCCAGGGAAAGAAAGATGCACCATCACACACTGTATTTCAATGACCTTTCACCAAAGCTATGAATTTTATTATGGTTTGCCAGAATCCTAGCTTACATGTTAAAATATTTTTTAGCATCTGTAACAGAACTGTGCTCTACTTTTCAGGGGAAGGAGACATTCAACCCTCTCCCTTTGGGAGGTGGTGGGGAAGGGGACCGCCAAAGTCATTCTGGGCCAGCATCAGATCATGGGCGTGGTACCAGGGCCTGGCATGCATCAGTCAAGCTTGAACTAGAACAAAGAATGCCTGAGACTTGATCCCAAAGACTCAGTTGGTTCTGGGGACCAGCCAAGAATGTGGTTCATACCAAGGAGTGACTGTTGAGGCACTAGGAGAAAGCAATGTTTCTGGGGAGTTCCGGGCAGGTCCTGGGTTGATTTCTATTCAGGAGTAGATGTCAACCCCACGGGACCACTAAATCTTGTATTCCTGATAACAAGGCACCCAGGCAAGGTCCCTGTCCTGAGTTTCCTAGAAGGCTCTGACACTGGTTTCCTGAAGGAGGAAAGAGGGTCAATCAATCAACCGCTGAGTGTCTGCCACAGGCTCCCCCTGAAGGTACCATGAGCAACCAAATAGGTGGGAGCTGCCTAGTACCATCTGCTTTCCGGGGAGCTTGCCACCTACTCACTTACTCACATTGTCTATCAGCAAGAGAACAGCAATTAGAATGGAGATCAAACTGGGTGTTGCTAACCCTCAGGCCATGGGTGTTCCCAGAAGGAAGGAGGACTCTGCTGCAGTGGACAGAGAGGGACCTGGAAGGAAGAGGAGATCCAGACACACTGGAAGGCTTGTGGCATACATAGGTGTATATGTGCACAAAGCACCTTACAGAGGACAAAGTGCTATGCAAATGTCAATTGTCATTATGACTATGTCCTGGGCCTAAGCTAGGGAAAAACAAAGCAAAGGGAGAAAATGTCTTATAGGTTTTTTTTTTTTTTTGGGGGGGGGGGCAAAACAGTAAGTTCCAAATTAAGAAATATGCTATTCTGGGAGATATAATTTCTGCCTACAACTGTAGCCTTGGGAATCTGACATATCTAGGTTGAAATCCTGCCTCTCTTATTTCCATCATCTTGGTAAATTATTTAATTTAATTTCTTGGACCTCAATTTTCTCCTCTTTAAAAAGAGGATTAAAATCACTAATGATTAAAGATGTCAGAAATATTACTAAGTATGAAAAGGACTGGCACATGGAAAACAACACAGACAGTCACCCTTACTACCAATAAAAATACCACCAAGGTCTGATGTAGGTCTCAGCCTTCACTTCTGGTTCCCTTCTGTCCTCCAGGAGACCACCCCTTTCTCTCTTTCCCTTCAACCATTCAGCAACCTGATGGTCTCATCTTTCTCTATCAAAACTTGCTCAGAGCAGGGGGGGGGAAATCTAGCACCAGTATTTCTTTTCCTCTGAATTACAGGCAGCCTTTTTTTCTCCTAGTTTTTTTTTTTTTTTTTAATTTTAAGCCTTAGCTAAAATTGCAGCCTAGAGGGAAGATTAGAGGGACAGGAGGTGTAGTGCTTTAGCAGGCTGTGACCCTATCTCCATTGGTACCTGAGGTTAGCCCTGCGGGGGAGAAACACCCAGACCAGTTCAATCCAAGCACAGCATTTGCACTGGGGCATGGGGAGAAACAGCTTTGAGAACTGGGTGGGATTACAATTCTTATTACACATATATACCACAATTTTTTATATCTGTTTATATATAAAGTATGTTGACACCCAATTCGAGTCTTCATGCATGTATGTTGGATAATGATGTCCATTACATTCCATAAAGTACGTGTACAAAGGCATGAATTGGCGTGAACAGAGTCTATATACAAAGATATGAAAAATTGTACTCTATATGTGTAATAAGAATTGTAATGCATTCTGCTGTCATGTATTTAAAAAAATAAAATCAATAAAACTTAGAGAGAGAGAGAGAGAGAGATAAAACTGGGTGGGATATGTACCATTAAGCAAAAAGACAATTAATTTGAAGGATGGGGATAATTGAGGAACTGCTAAGTTTGGCTTAAATACATGACAAGCAATTTATGGTGTTGTTGCGGGCGGGGGAAGCTCCCTGACCCTGGGCAACAAGTTTGGTCTGAAGGAAAGTGTTCTGGGAAGAACTGGAGTCCTGAGATTCAGAGGCCAGCCTGGGTAGGCAGCTCAGACTGAGTAGTCTCTTCTGGAAGGAGTGAGCAATCAGAAGTCCCAATCAGATGGTCGTATCACTATTTTGTTCCAGAAATATTTAGCTCCCATATCTAGAGGCGAAGTGTGTGTTGGTTAACGGTTCTCATGCCCACACTGAGTTTTGGAACTTTCAGCCCCACCCACTGCTGCAAAGCCACACACACAGCCGGAAAATCCCAGGAAATCTTTCTGTAGCGAGGGGATTCCTGAGAAGCGTCCCCAGCAAGTGCTTCAGAACTGTCTGGATCAATCAAATTCTGGAATTCAGAATGTTTTCCTTTCCCAACAGAAAATATTCCCAGGCTAGCCTACAGATGAATTAAGGCGGTGGGGGGGGGGGAGGATCATAAAAAGAATGCATCAACAACTACAGCTCTGATGACACTGGAGAGTTTGTCTGCCACTTCCAGCATCATCTATAGGGAAAGGACTTCTGTTTTCAATACATTTCCCTTTCTCTGCCCCAGTTTAAAAGCAGTGCTCCCTACCCCTGCCTCTCCCCTGCCCAGGACATGGCTCTCTTGGATTTAGGGCAGGGCTGTGTGACAGGGGATTGAGCTTCTTTAGCAACACCTATGCTGGGGCCTCTGGAAGGTGGAAGGCGCTGGGTGGCTGCCAGGGTGGGTGGGTCGGAGAGGAGGAAGGGCGAGGCTGTCCCTGTGGTCAAGGGCTCTTGGCAGAGGTCTAAAGAGTGGGCAGGAGGGAGGCATGTGGGTAGGTGGAAGTAGCCATTTCTATTCTCTGTGTGGGCTGTTTGTCATATCCAGACTTACACAGCCAGCTGCAGCCCGCCCTCAGGGTGATCCAGTTTGCTCCCGGCTGAAAGTCTTACCCTTCTCTCTTGGAAATTCCGATGCCACTCTGGGAGTCCAAAGGGAAGCTCAAGCCTCCTAAGTTGCTGCTCTGTCTTCTCAGCTTCCCACCCAGGACTTGACTTCTCCTTTGGTCCCCGCTGGCTGCAACTCTCAGGTTTCTGAGGGCGCTTTTGTTTCGGGTTGACATTCTGCTTCTCTGTTACCGTATACTGATAGTTCACCTCGCAGTTACTCTGGGAAATCCCTGCAGGAACTGGCCTCTGCATTTAGTGGGGCAAGTAATCCTCCTTCCCTTCCCTTTTAGGGGATCTAACCAACTCCTTTCCTTCTGTCAGTGGAGCTTCAGTTACGGTGAATGTGCTGGAGCAAGTCCAGGTGTTATGATAATAGCTTATCATGAATATGCCCTCTGATAAGTGCTTTTCCTATACTGACTCATTTATTTTCATATCCATGCTGTTATTGCCATTGCACAAGAGAGGAAACTGAGGCCAGAGGGGTAAGTCACTTGCCCCAGGGTGACTCAGCCGGGAACAAGGAAAGTTGGAATTCTATCCCAGGTTGTAAGGTTCTAGCAGTCGAAATAGGAGCCCACAGCAAGGGCGGATCAGGGAAAGTTTCCAGAATCTTCTGAAGCTGAGACCCAAAGGATGTGGAATTAGCCAGGGAAGGTGTGATAGTGATGTGCCAGCCAAGAAGCTGGGAAGGAAGCAACTAAGCCAAAGAGAATACCCTTGCCCTTGCTCTCTATTTAGCTTTAAATCTTATCTTGAACAGAAAAAATATTTACCTCCTGTGCTGAGACTTAGCTTCTGTTTATGTTTGAGTATCTCATTTATTTAATCAGAGATCAAAGCTTTCCCATTTTCTCCTCCAGGTTCCCCTTCAGTCAGTTAACTTCAAAGTTAACTGGGACATTAGTTTCTGAAGATTTGTTCACATCCCTGAAACTAAATTTCTTAAGTCTGGAGCCCATCTTTCTTTCTTTCCTGCTGAATCTAGCACAGTGTCTTCATAAATATTTGCAAAATAAAGGAATAAACAAAGTGAGGAACTCGTTTACCATCAAAAATGGAGTATGGCTACATCTTAAAAGTTCCCACTGGCTTTTAGCCTTGTTCTTTAAAATACTAGAGCTTACTTTCATCAAGTTTAAGATTACAATTGTACTGGTTATTTATTTACTTGTTATGGACCTTCTATCATCCCTCAAATCAAATACATATGTACCCTATATAAATATACATATTTATATACATTTTTCTTCAACCTGGTAAGAAGGAGAAAAAAATCCTCAGAAATAAAAAGGTTCACAATTCTCATTAAACTCAGAGGGAGCAATTAAATGGCCAAGGCTACTTCTCCAAGAGAAAAAGGTCTGTAAACCCACATGCCGCAGGCAGCAGTACTCTACCCTGGCTACATATCAAAATTATGTGGGAGAGATTCTGATTTAATAGGTCTGAGAGGAGACCTGGGAATCAACGTTTTTTTTTGTTTTGTTTTGTTTTTTTTTAAAGTCCTCCAGGTGACTGTAATCACAGAGATCCACTAGGCCAGAGTGGAGAGCCACCAAGCCAGAATAATATCACTTTCTACCAGAGTAAGATGAACAAAGATGGCGCAGAAGAGTGAGAAAGTCCTCAGCCTTTAAAGTGAAGCCAGCAAAGGGAAGAAGATACTTTTCCTCCTAATCTTCTCTTACTTGTCCCCTGGCTCTTGGCCCTTCATTTCTAAGCTCTGTTGGAAGACCCAGAACTCTGGGTTCATCGGGGAGAGGTAGGGAATGATTATGGACACACCTCGGCCTCTCCCACAACTTCTGGACCACAAGTGACAGCATGATGGGTTTTTCATAAACAGCTGCAAGCAAAGGTCTTCAGAGTCAGTGGTCAAAAAGAAGAAAAAGAAAGCTGTCCTCTTTTTCAGCAACAGCAGCAAAGAGTGATCTCCTTCTATCCCAGACAGGAAGAGAAAGTTGTTAGCTGGTTCCCAGGGGAGAGCTGGGGGCCAGGGGCAGCAGCCACTGTGCTGGAGGGGAAGTGAAAGAGGCTCTGGCCCAGTCCGTCAGGAGCCACTGCATGCCATGCTAGGGTGTTTTTACTAGGCTGGAGAAAAGTAGTCAAAAGGGGAAACTAGACTGGGCTGGGGATGTGGTTCAGTGGTAGAATACTTACCTAGCACGTGCAAGGTGCTGGGTTTGATCCTTGGAACTGTTTAAAAAAAAAAAAAAAAAAAAGAAGGGGGCTATTGTACCTTCACACGAGGCCTATAAGCTGCGGGAGATGATCAGAGTAGGGACGAAAACTGGCATCTCTGTGGATGCCTGTAGAAATTGTATACATGATATGGATGTGTGTGTGTGTGCGTGCACCTCTAATGGAAGGAGTTTCTGTTCTTCATCAGTTTCACAAAGATTAAGGGTGACAACTGGCCCTGAGTAGCATCCATTCTAAGCTGAACACCTATTTGTCACCCATATACCCTGTTCTGTCAGATCTGTCCAATTGCAAGTAGCAGGGCAGGGCCTTGAGAAGTTACAGGAGTGACTGAGAATCATCTTTGTGCTCAGCCTATGTCTTCCTGGAATTCCCACTCAGGGGTGTAGCTTCCTCACATCGAGATGACCTGTGCACAGCTAATTGTCACCAGCTTCATCCTCCACTCCAGTGTGGCGCTTTCCTTCCCATGCAAGCACAGGGGCTGTCTATTTCCTCATCTCTCTGTTCTTCCTGTCTGCCTTTGTGATCCCAAACTTGAATCCATTTTTCTCTGCCTCTAACCAGGTCTCTTGCCCTGCCCTTGACCTCCAAAGTTCAATGACAGTGATGTCAGTCTTAAAGGTCCTCTGCAGCTTCCTAGGTTTTGGTTATCACCCTCATTGTCACCACAACATTCTGAGATGCTCTTCTTCTCTGGTGGGGAGGGGGGCAGTGCTTAACTCAGCTTTTCCTCCTGGGGAGCAGAGTTTTGGGGAAGTCCATGAGGAGGCTACATTATTTTAGAGAAAATAACTAGAACTGACTTTCTTGATGCTACACAATAGCCAAAAATAAAACTATCCAACTAGTGTTAACTGTGGGGTAGAGGAAATACTAATTACTCTCATTTATATAAACTGCTTTTATGCATGCTTAATTTCCATCTAGCCCAATAATGTGGATCATTAAGTGGGTCAGTTGCCTTTCATTTCAAAGATGAACTGTGTTCAGGTATGTTCAGTCTTGAAAGTTTGCTGATCCTGTGGCAGAGCTGTCTGCTTTCAATTTAGGGGGAAAAAAATCATTAGAAGAGAATGTTGGCTTAGACATAGAAGGCAGGGAGGGGAAAGGCGCCTAACAGGTCAGGACCCTTTGCATCCTTCATGATTAACTGTGTGACCTTACCTCTCCAGGCTTCCTTTCCTCCCCACCATGGTGGGAAGCACTGGCGTATGACTTTGACTCCCCCTCCCCACCATTAAGCAGTAGCTTGCTTGCTTTCTTTCCTTTCCTTTTTTTTTTTTTTCCTAAACGAAACATGCAGAAGCAAAAAATGTTTCCCAAAATATAAAGCAGATGAAAGAAAAAAAAAAAAGAAAGCCACATAAGAGTATCTCCAAGGTATCTGCACAGAACACTGGGGTTCAGGGTCATCTGATGATCAATGACTTTGTAAGAAGTGGCCAGGCTGGCAAGGCCCCTTATGAACTCTTACAGCTGTGGAGGAAGGGTCAGAATAACACCCATATGATGGAAGGTGCTCCTAGCATAGCTGGAAGTTAACCTGAGGCCACTGCAAAAACAGGTGGAGGGAAACATTTCATTCTAAGCTTCTGACCATAGTGGTTAAGATGCATGCTTGGCATTCCCTCACACTCAAAAAAAGCTCAATCCAAGTGATTGCTATTTCAAATTGACCTTTCCAAATTGTTGGTGAGAATTAAATGAATTGACTCAGTTATGCCTCAATTTCAAAAGAGGCAGTTTTGAAACCTGTGGTTCCCTGAGCTCTAAAATACTAAGCCATTTGTCCTAATGACACAGCAGACTCTGAGCTCTGGAATACCACAGGAATATCACACCACTGCAAATTACTAGGGGTGCTGAGTCTTCAAAAAAAGGGGAAGTGAAACAAAAGCTCGGCTCTGTTTTTGAGATGCATATTTGATATGGACAAATTGAATAGTTTCTGAGATTATTTTCCTGGAGGCATTTATTCTGCACAGCTACACAGCCCTTAAGTTTTTCCTTTGTTATATCCATGTATAAACACATCACCTCTATAGTGGGCTATAATCTCACTGAAGCTTCCAAACACAGGCCTTTTTGTCATGGGTAAGTGCAGGGCCAGTCAACCTGACAAAAGGAGTCATTTAATGCTTAATTTCCCCAACTTTCCTATGATTAAAAAAAAAAAAAGGTCTAACTTCAAATGCTGTAATTGTATTACATCTAGATTGTTTTCTTTCTCCATCCCCCAACAAATGTTTAAATTGTCTCTAGTGGCAGGGACGCTCTCCCCCACCCCACACACTTTTTATCAAGCTAACCTTGAAAAATGAAACACTCTCCTTTTCTCTGGCTTACCCTATTTTAAAATTGAGGCCCTTGGACCTTTTCAACAACACACTTCTTGCCTGACACACCAAATGCTAATTTGAAAGCCAGAGGAGGTAAAGGGTCTGGGTAGCTGGGCAAAGGATGCGGGGAGGTTCTATATATTTGGCTTCAGCTCAGAAATTCAGAAAATGTTTGTGCAACCACTCCCCCAGCCAGGATCCCAACCCCCACCCTCATCACAGGGCCTTCTAGCACATTAATAAAAAAGGACGTGAGAGGATGAAATCGGAGAGCCCAGGAGGGACAGTTAAGGGGGTCACGATTGCGCACCCAGGGAAGCCCACTGTTCACTGGCACATGTCTACGCCTCATCCCTCCTTTCCTGCATCCCAAGTTTAGGATCAGGACCTCTTCGGCTCCCACCCCCACCCCCCAGAGGTGGCCAGCTAAACTTTGAAGCAGCGCCGCCCATGAACGGCTCGTAGGAGACAAACTGACACTGCTTCTGCACGTCGAGGTGGCAGCGCTGTGCACCTTAAGAATCATGTATGTTCTTATTTTAAAAGGAAAAAAAAAAAGTTCAGCCAACGCACAAGCCTGGAACACATTAACTTGTAAACTGAATCGAACACACCTCAAGAGAATCCATCCCCCTCTCAAACAAAAAGAAGGGGTGGGGTGGGGGGGAAAGGCGAAGGCACTTTACCATCTTGTCCTGAGCTTTCCAGATACTCCGTCAGGTCACAGCCAAACGCACTGGCGGCCCCCTTTCGTTTCAGCTTCTGCTTGGCACCCTTGTTCTTCATGAGTTAGTCCCAAAGAGGCTGCCCCTCCGTCTCTCCCTCTCTCTGCTAGGCACCGCGCGGACGATGGTCTCCGGGGTTAGATCACTGGCTGCAGCGCGGCGCTGGGGGTCCGCATGGGCGAACCGAAGGACGTGGGCCGCGGGCGCTGGGCATGGACCCCGAGGGGTTGCGAGCCCGGGGCGCGGCGGGGAGCGCGGCCGAGCCAGCAGAGCCTGAAATCCACCCCGCGCGCCTCCAGGGCCGCGGTGCCGGAGGCCGTGCAGAGCTGGCAGCTGCGGGCCGGCTCGCTTGGGAGTGTCACTTCCTCACTTGGAGTCGCAGGGACTTTCACAGGCGCCTGCGATGTCTTCGGCTGCTTTTCCTCGGCTTCAGAGGGAAGGCGAGCTCTCCTCTTCGCCTTCCGAAGTGTCCAGGAGAGATGGCGAGCGCGGTGAAGGCGGCTTTGGCGAGGGGCGCGGAGACCGCCCCGGAGCTGCTGTGTGTCTCTGCCCTGGGCCCACTGTCTTGCCTTCAGACGGCTTCGGTAAAGCGAAAAACAAGCATCCTGTCTCCCTCGCCCGCCCTCACGCCTTCCTTTTTTTCCTGTCTTACAAATCCTAGGATCATCCAGCTCAGGAAACGCTGGAAGGAAGTTAGCTAGGGAGGGGGGCGGAGGGTGGAAATTTTTGGCAGCTCCGTGCTCGTGTGTGTACGGAGCTGGAGGAAGTAGGTGGGTGGGTTGAGGAGTACCGGTTGGGGGAGAGAATGCGCTCTCCTGCGGGCCGCTCTGCGACTTTAGAGATAGCTCGGGGCGGCCCAGAGGAAATCACCGCTCTCCTAGGAGGACCCGCAGCCCGGCCGCCGCTTCCTGCCCCTCCAACACAGCTCTTTGAAGAGGACAGGAGGAGGTGCCCTGGCCTTCTGCACGGAGGGTGCGGGATGGGGCTCTCAGAAAGTTCTGCTTGAGTGTACTCCTCACCGTCGTCCTATCTCTGACACTTTCTATTTCGGTGCCTGCCTTTCTCCGCCTCAAACACCGAAAGAGCAATGACAGAAACAAAGACCAGGACTCCAGCAGAGAGACCTACCTGACAGCCAGCTGGTCTGCGCTGGCCACTTCCATCCCTCCCGGTGCCCCAAGCCTAGCTGGCTCCCCAGTCCACCCTGAAGTAAGGATACCCTTGGGCTAGAGTAGCTTCAGCTTTGTTACCACTGCCCCAGAAATCCGATTTCTGGTTACAGATTCACACACATACACACCCCACACGTGCAGGAGCAAATTTATTGCAAAGTGTGCTAAATGGAAGTGCTTTGGGGGGAAAGAATCTGGGATTTAAGGGGCCTCTGAGATTTTAGCAAATTGTAGAGAGAGCATTCTCCCAGATTGTTTCATGATTTGTCCCAAGTTGTTTTAGGAGGACATGTTTTTCCTTCTCCAGTTGGACTTGAAATTCCTTGACTTCTGTGTCCTCAGCACACAGTAAGCACTCAAATTCTTGTGATTTAACTATTTGAGGATTAGATTAAACTTCCTGTATGAATACAAATCCATATATAGGCTTGAAGGGTAGAGACAATCTCGCAGCTCAGATTGCTGGCAAGAGCTTTATGTATAGTATTTTAGTTACTGAATCCCTTTACAGTCACTTATATATCACCATGACAGTTTGTCAACTTTAACCCCTGACCTTTTCTCTATGTCAGCTCACAACCTGATAGTTACCTACCAAATCTGGCTTACAGATGTGTTTGTCTTGGTGCAGCCCATGTTTTAATTTAAAAAAAAAAAAATTGTCAGCACTAAAGAGTTAAGAGATTTTTGCATAAGTGATCTGGATTTTTGCTTTCTCTTCCAAAAATGGAAGATATGGTTACACCACAAGTGCATTTCTATATGGCAAGGATTGGTGATGCCAGGTTGTTACAACTCCCTTTGGGCTACCCTCTTTAGAGAGATGAGCCTTCCAGTTTTGCAGCCTCTGCTGCCTGTCTTCCCCTCTTTACACCTGCCTGGCCTCTGCAGTCACTTGAGTTTGTGCCCCTCTGTATGGTCTCTTCTTTCTTCCATTTTTCTGTCTCAGTGATACCAGCATCATCCCAGTAATCATGGTGAGACATATCCACGTAACCATTGACTCATTGCTTTCCTTCTGCCCCACCACCAAACTAGTCCTGCCTAGGCCCATGAGTCCTTCAAGATGCCTCTCAGCTGAGGTTCTTCTTTTCCAGGCCTACTCAGTGATGATCATTCACTCCTCAGTTACTAGAATAATTCCTAGTGCGTTTTGCTGAGCACTTCTTCTGCCCTCTGTATTGAAGGCCTGACACATCCTCCTGGAGCACTGCTATTATATGACTGCTCACTGAAATCCTTCCATCCTCTTTCCTATTGCCAAGGCAGCAACAACGTTTAAGCATTTTGTGAGCTGCTTGGAAAATATCCAGTAGGGCATTTGATATAATGGCTTGTTCTTCCTTTTATTTATAGAGAATAATTTTGTAATGAGACTATAATTATCACTATTAACATTTGTTTAGGAGTTTACTTTAGCATGTATTACTTCATCTGACCCACGATGGATTTCATCACTTTGTCAGCAAGAGAGAGAGGCAGAATGGCACTTTTTTCCTGGGTCTAGACCCCCAGGGCACAAATTATGGATAAATTGTTAAGGCCTGTGAATTTCATTTTAAATCTTTAAAAATATTCTTTTACCTTTTCATTTTGAAATAATTTTAGTTTATAATTCTTTTTTTTTTTCAAAAAATCATCAAAGAATTCCCATCTACCCTTCACCCAGCTTCCTCAAATATTAATTTTACATAAGAAGCACAGTTACCAAAATTAGGAGGTTTACACTGAGAGAATAATACTAACAAATCAACAGATGCTATGAAATGTGAACCAACTTTTAATTCCATAAAATTTTTATTAAATATGGCCTTTCTCATAGCAAAGTCAATTAGCTAAATATGGGAATAATGACTTATAAGTAATTATCAAAATACTTCACAGTGTAACTTTAACTATTTATAAGGTTCCCTTAACCACCACTGAATCAAGCAGATGTAGTTTGTGGGGAAATGGGGCTCCCTGTGTGAACTCATAAGGCTAGTTAGCAACCTTATCAGCCATCAGATTCTTCCATGCTTTATTTAGAATTTCCCCAAAGGACTCCAACATCAGAGGCTTTTTTAACTTGGAACACCCCCAGAGATCTTTTGGTCCCTGCTTCACAATAAGTTGGTTCAAGTTGTTAAGGGTTCAGGGTGGAGATAACGTTGAATCCCTGGCAAGGTGTTCATTGTGCCTATTCTGATTGAACAAATTTTATTAGAAATGTGCACTGGTGGGTTTTTAAAATCTCTGTTTGTTAACCCTTGATCATTATGATGTGAGGAATTCACAGCCTATTAATTCAGATAATAAAATCACACAGTGACAACCTCACTTAGGGATCTGGAAAGTGTGCTCCTTCCCATTTGTTCCCCGTCCCCTCTCAATGTTGAGCATGACCTGTGACAGATGCCAAATTTGAATTTCACCTTTCTCCTAGAAACCTTTTTTCTACTTTTCTTTCTCTTTCCTTCTTCCTCTTATTTTTTGCTTTTCTCATTTCTCTTTTTCCTTTCTTACTCTAAGGAGATTCTTCTATGGGACTGTGGAAAAAATTCAGATTTGGGTTCCAAAGGGTTTTTCCACCAGGCTGCAGATTTCCTAGGGCTCAAGGTTATATGGAGATAGCGTAAGAATGTTAACTTAAGGAAAAATAAGCTATTTGGTGATACTGTAAATTATGCCCTCAGCCGATTGTCATGGTGCAGACTTGCTAGGAAAGCACTTTTCTCACAGGGAGAAACCACCGAAGAATTCTGTGGTTGCTTACAATCCCTCTTATTTCTACCTGTTGAGGACAGATGCCTATTGAAGTGTACCATCTGCTCCCTTCATCACCCAGAACGCTAGCTAGCAATCACCTTTGCTATAAATAAATAGATATAGAAGACACAAAGCAGGTATTGGGACGTTTTAATATCACTCATGATCTTAACTTTTCTTTTACCCTGTTTGCCCATAAAAATAGACTTGACTATCAACAATTTTAGCATTCTCCCCCATCTCCTAATAATTTGTTTAAATGTTCATATATGATTCCTTGGCCATGGGCTGCCATGAGTGTGTTCTGAATATCAAGTTCTAGGATGCTGGAGTGTTACCTCATTTTCTTGCTGAATATATTTCTTCCCCCACTTCCTCTCCATTCCTACCTCCACAGCTGCCCCTGTTTTAAAGGTGCTTGTGTGGTATCTACTTTGATGTGGTGTGCCAGTGGTGTGTCTTTCAGACAGGCCTTGAGCCTGACCTCAGCCCAGCTATCAATACCCTGAGGTTCTGAAGCCAGTAGAGGATGAGGGTAACTAAAACAAAAAGGCTCCAGGAAGTTTTGTATCCCAGACTCTGTTGTTGCATTTCCCTATATGTGTGTTTCTAATCCAGGTTTACTGCAAATTTTTGCTTCTAAATGTCCAAATGACGTTGAACACTTTTCCTTAGACGGTATGGGGAATGTGGAGCTCCACATTACCAATCCCTAATCAGATGTCAGAGAGATTGTAAGTCCAAGTAGAGGAGAGGCCAAATTGATGGAAGAGAAGGATGGGAACTGTAATCAGTCTCCCACCCTGACCCAACTGACTGACCTCCCATTGCTCCACCATCTCTGTGACTATGAAAGCCAGCATTGCTTCTAAAAGAGCTTCCAAGGGCAGAGCAGTGCCGTGATAAGAATGGAGGAGAGGGGACTTTAAATGACCACTCCCAGCCTGAATGTTGAAGAACAGACCAAATCATTATTGCAATATCTATTCATCTCTCCCTCCCTGCTCTCTCCCTCACATTGTGTATTTCAGTTCATTTCAGTTCCTGGAAGCTGCAAAACTGCCTTAGTCAGGGGAAAAAAAAACTGGAGGCACTGCTTCACTCCCTGAGAACATAAATTAGTTAATTTACCACCAGTCAGTCATTTGGGGGTAACAGGGGTGGAGGGTAAGAGCATAATTAGAAAGGAAAGACTTGGTTACAAATGAAGTCTTACTTTCTATAACAAACATCAACTGATTGATCTGCCACCTCCTAATTTAAAAGCTCAGACTTTCATTTGAAAGACTAGATGTCAGAGAGATTGTAAGTCCAAGTCAACTCCAGCTTTGTAAGTTTGGGAGCTGGTAAGGGTAAAAACTATCTTTTGGAGAAAGATAAAACATAGTTCTCTACACATCAAGGACCATATCAGACCTTCAGAAGGAAATGTCCTTTCATGGTATAAAATACAGGGCCAAGTAGAAATTGAGAGGGTAGGACTAGAGATGAAATGAGACATCTGAACATAGTATTTGAAATTGAGAAATAAAAATTTCCCCACCAATATTTTAATTATACTCTAGTTTTTGTGTGTGTGGAATACTGTATTGTTCAAAAATAAGAGGTTTTTTTTTTTTTTTTTTTTTTTTTTTTTAAAACACTGTGTCCTTTAGAACACAGTGTTTAAAAACAAACAAACAAATACCATAAAGACATTTGATCCATATGCACAGTTGTGGCATTAAATGAGACTTTAGTGTTTCAGAAATGATGAACACACCAGGCTGCACAAGAACCCCTTGTCCCACTCCACCATGGGCTCCGGACACTGCCAAACAGCAGCAGGATCCTTCCTTCCTCGAGTCACAAGGCCAGAGGGAGAATGTGCCCTGGGTTAGATTACTATTATACCCACATTTGAATCTCCACAGGGTCTAGCCTTTAGCTCTAAGCCTGAATTTGCCTTGAGGCCTCTATTTTTGTGGCCCAGAAGGAAAGATGTAGGGGCTGATCTCCTCGGCAGCAGCCTCAAGCAATTTGGCAGGGTCTGTTCTGAGGACCCAGCAATAGGTTCTGAGGTCCTTGTCAGCAGCTGGGTTTGAGACAAACACCCCCCACCCCCCATGTATCTTGAAGTTCCCAAACTGGATACAGCCTTTGGGTAAAAAAATCCTTCATTCCTTACAGAACACGGGAACCCCCAGGGTAGAAAATGACTTATTTCAATAACCTTGGGCCTCACTCCACCTCTGTTTCCCTTTTTATTCTGTTCTGCTCCAATTTGGGCACATTGCCCTTTTTCTGGCTTGGGGAAAGACAGGCATGGAAGGAGCAGAGCTGGGATCCGAGCTCCATCTGTCTCCCTCCAGGGTCTCTGAAAGCTGTAGCAACCCATGTTCTTAGGTGGGTGGGGATCTGTCCCCGCCCCGTTCATTGTGTTCCATAGTTTCCTGTACACTGCCTGTAACCCTTTACCAATCTGCCAGGCGCCTTTTAACACAAAAGGGAGGAGATGGGGGGAGGGAGTGCTGAGGAAAAACATCCCTATAAATAGCCCTCTTGAGCAAAATTGTTTTCCCAATACACAGTTGTTGTTAGGCTTGATGCCCCTTAATCTGCCTCAGCATGCTCCTCCCCTTACATTCTGGTCTTCCCCTGCATACCTGGTTTTCCTATTCGGTCCTTTCGGTGACACTCAGGTGCTATAGAGGTACTTGTTGTAAGCTTGTGCATCCCCACCTGCTCCTCCTGGCTCTAGGCACGTGGGCTGTGGGCTCAGACTGCCCTGGGTTCCACCTCTGGATCAGCCTATTATTTGCTCCATGACCTTGGTCAGGCAAATTACTTAACCTCTCTGAACTTCAGTATCACCACCATCTGGGTAGGGGTGATAATATCTACCTCATAACATTGCTGTGAGGATTAAATAAGCTAATGAAAATGCCCAGTACTTGGCCTACACCTAGGTAAGTGCTGGATAGGTAAACAAGAGTGATTTTTATTACTTTCTCACAGAGCAAACCTTCTGTTTCTTCCTGTCTTTATCCAACTTTCTGGTGTCTCTTTTCCCCATCCTGGTTCCTTGTCCGACATAAAACACATTTACAGGACTTTAAGTTTATTTAATTTTCTTTTATTTATTTATAACTTTCCCAGTTCCAACATGGCTTGAGATGATTTGTTTTAACATTTAAGTGCTTGGAATCTGGAGAGAGGGTAAGACTGCCTTTTCTTAATCAGTTTCCTGACATGAAAGGTACATTTCTTTCTGTGTTTCTTTGGGAACTAGTTTTAATCGTGGCTCACACTCTTCTTACATCTCTGCAATCCCAGGATCTGCTTTCATTCCTACCACATAGTATACAGAAATTGATACGAGTTATAACAGGCTACAGATAAAAGTTACCATTAATATTTGAATTCATCCCTAAAATTATGAACATTTGTTAGTGGGATAATGTAGTTTTATTTTTCATTATACTTCTGGGATGTATATTTACAAGGTTGAGGGGTTTGGGAATAGTGGGGAAGGGATTGTAGTTTGTAATCAAAAATCACACTTGAAAAATCCCACATATATTTTAGGGAACATTCTATTTTCTGCAATACTCAATACATAAATATTTAATTCTTCATATTGATTCTAAAAGAAGCTCATTAAATACACAAAAAAGCTGATTTATGTGTATGCCTTTTCAAAGTAAGGTGTGTGTGTATGTGTGTATGTGTGTGTGGGGGGTAGTGTATATACATGTATATGTATGTCTCTATATCTATGCTGTTTGTCCATGTTCATATTTATATCCATATGTTGCACATTAATTTGATTTCATGGGAGGGTCTCCCTGATTTCATGGAACTTGATAAGTTATAGTAGCCACAGGTTTTAGTTCTTATTCTATGTATCTAGTAGAACTTCTTCAATTGGTATCTACCTTGGGATGGTTTAAAACATTCTAGAAAACAGGAGCAAGCTTGTGTTAGAGTTTGGATGTGAGGCGTCCATCAAAAGCTCATGTGTAATACAATGCAAGAAGGTTTAGAGGGGAAATGATTGGGTTGTAAGAGCCTTAACCCAATCAGTGAATTAATCAGCTGATGGGATTAGTTGAGTGGTAACTGAAGGCAGCTGGGGTGTGGCTGGAGGAGGTAGGGCATTGGCCCATGGCTTTGGGGTATATATATTTGTATCTGGCAAGTGGAGATCTTTCTCTCAGCTTTTTGATCATCATGTGAATTACTTCCCTCCGCCACACTCTTCCACCATGATTTTCAGCCTCACTTGAGCCACAGGGAATGGAGCCAACTGTCAATGGACTGAAACCATAAAACCATGAGCCCCTAATAAACTTTTTCTCCTCTATAATTGCTCTGGTCGGGTCCTTTAGCCACAGCAGCCTAAAAGTTGACAAAAACACCTGTATTTACTCTTAAAATGACTTCCCAAATTTCCCAGACAGTTCTAATGCAAACATTCTGCTCCATCTTCAAAACATATGCCAAAGAATAGCCACCCCCCATTTTTTCTTTAGGAAAAAATGGCCAAAGTTATGGGTTGGATTGTGTTGCCCAAAAATTCATATGCTGTAGACCTAACCTCTATGTGTTAGTCAAAAAGAAAAAAGAAATGTTACATGTTAATATATGATGGCACAGAATAAGCATTACAATTCCAAAAGAGAGAGATAGGAGTAAAGAAAGAAGGGATGAAACAAAAGCAAGACTGATACCCAGCCAGGTAAACATTATGTCCCATAACTCCATGCCCAGCCTCTGGGGTATATGGTGATGAGATGTGAGCTCCAAAGAGCTTGTGCAGCCCTGCCCCATGGCCTTGCCAGTTGCAGCCCACATGACTTCTCTCTCATGTAGGCTTCTGAACTATGAAGCTTCTGAATCAGCAGCTTTCCTCAGCAGATGCTCCATGTTATTGACATCTCTTAATCTGGGGGGCGGGTAGTCCTTCATTCCAGCTTTGGCTTCACCTTTACAGCCTTATGCAGCACCCTCTTAGGGGCTGCATGCAAGGATTCTGACCCTGCCACACTTTTCCTGTATTCTCAGGCCTGTGAATTTTCAGTGGAGGCCTCCAACACAGCCCAACTTCAGCATCCTTCATTCCTACAGAACTGGCACCATGGTATGATGCCAAGGTCTGCCACCTGCTCAAGCAGTAGCCAGACTCCATTGGCACATAGATGTAGCAACCTCTGAGTACTGGAGTGGCTGAGCACAGTAAATTGAATCCTTGGGGAAATAACTTCCTAGACACCCCTGTGTGATCAGGGCACCCACATAGTCTCTGAAATGAGTTTTCACTTTTACACCATTGAGCCTGCCACAGGTGTGGTCTTGCCAATTCCTGAGATACCCTGCCATTGTCTTGTGCAAAGTGTTTAACTTCTGTAGTGGAGGTAATTTCTTCAGCAAACATGCTTTCCTTGGTCCCAATTTCACATGTGCTTATTCTCTGGTGAAACTGCAAGTTTTCACAAATCTTTCCTTTCCACTCTTTGTTCCTGATTATCACAGTAAAACTAGCGAGAAGCTGCTAAAGGCTGTCATGCCAATTCTTGAACACTGTGCTGCCTTGAAATTTCCTCTGCCAAATTAATTAGTACATCACCTTTAAATTCAGCCTCAGAAAATGTAAACAAGTTCTTTGCCAGAGTGTAACATGAATGGACTGTAGACCAATATCCAATAGAGCGTCTGTTCCCTTCTGAAACCTCATGAGCACAGCCTTTACTGTCTACATTCCTCTCAGCACTCTGGTTATCTGAACTCCCACCAGAATTGCTCATTAAGCTCTACTTACAACATTCTAAGTTTTCTTCAGCCTGCCTCTCCAAACTTTTCCAAATTCTTCCTGCAAACTAGTCCCAAAAGTTTCTGAATCCTATAATAAGGTTAGTCACAGCAATGACCTCACTCCTGGTACCAATTTCTGTGTTAGTAAGCTTTGCTTTACTGTGACCAAACTATCAGCAAGAACAATTTAGAGGAGGAAAAGTTTACTTTAGGCTCACAGTTTCAGAGGTTCAATCCATAGTCTGCTGACTCCATTGCTCTGGGCCTGAGGTGAGAACAGAACAGTATGGATGAAAGGCATGGTTGAGGAAAGTTACTCAGCTCATGACAGATGTGAAGCAGAGAGGAAATACAAGGAACCAGGGACAAAATGTGTAATCCTGAAGGCATACCTCCAGTAAATCCACTTCCTCCAGCCATGCCTGCAGTTACCACCCAGTCATCCATTCAAATTATTAATCCATCAAATGTATTAATCCACTGATTAGATGGCTTGATAATCATTAATGTTAATCTAATCATTTTGTCTCCTACAGCAACACAGGAGCTTTTAGGGAATGCCTCATATCGAAACCATAACACCCTAATTCCTCAGAAAGTAGTCTTATTTGGGAACTAGAATGGTTGTGATGTAATTAGTTAAGATGCTATCAATCCAGAATAGAAAAGTCCTCAAATATAATATGAATAGGCTTCTAATGTCATATAAAGTGGGGTATTATGTACACAGACACTTATACATGGAGAATATCATGTGAAGAGGAGGCAATTGGAGTGATTCTTCTACATGATAAGAGCCACCAAAGATTACCAGTAACCCTCAGAATCTTGGGAAGAGGCATGTAATGGATTTTTCTCACAGCCCTTAGAAGAAACCAACCTGTGGACACCTTGACTTTGAACTTCAAAAATCTAGAACTGTGAGACAATAAATTGTCATTGTTTAAACCATCCAGTTTGTGGTGTTTTGTTATGGCAGCCCTACCAAGTTAGTACAGCCAACATAATTAAGGAAAAGAACCACCCCTGGTCCTGCACTGGAACCTGCTTTTTTAATGATCAAATTGGAAACAGCCTAAGTTTTCTCAGAAGTCTCTTGGTATCTCCTTCCCCAAGGAAATACTTATATCTCCAACTGGTATGGATGTTAAGCAATTTTGTACAAAAAAAAAAAAAAATGCTCATTTTAGCATGGAGTTCCAATGGAGGTCAAGGAGAATTGCTACATAAACAGCCAGGGACTCACCTAATTGTAGAGTATGGTGAGATGCGGAGGTCAAGGATTTCTTCCCATAGACAGTAGCTCCCCACCCTTATCCACAGGAGATATATTTCAAGCCCCCCAGTTGTTGCCTGAAATTGTGGAAAATATCAAACCTTATATAAACCATGTTTTTCTTATGCACACATACCTATGATGAAGTTTAATATATAAATTAAGAATAATAACAGATTAACAACATAAAATAGGCCAACCATATAACAATACACAAAATTACTTAAACTTACAAATTGTTTATTTCTGGGATTTCCCACTTAATATTTTAATACTGTAATTGACCATAGGTAACTGGATAAGTGGGGACTACTGTACTTTACCTTTTGAAGGACATCAAAACCTTTTTTGGGGGACTCCAGAGAAAGAAAGTTCTGTGAAACCACTGTAAGCCCTGAAGCCTCCCTGAATAGGCCTCTCTGGCTCTGGCCCCTGTTCCTCCATCTCCTCCTACCAGAAAATAGAATTGTTGTGATGTAATTACTTAGGATGCAGTCAAACCAGAAATTTGGTTAGTTATCTCCCTTATCTTCCTTAAATATTCCAAGGCCTGAACACTGAGACTTTTGAGTCTATGAAGTCTATTTACTCGGGATTTTTTTCGTTGACTTGGCCAATAAATTTACAGAGCATCCTCTGTGTGTCAGGCACACAGAGGTTTGGTGCCTTGGGTTTGGTGCCTTGGGGAAACAAAGTTGGAAAGACACCATCCATGTCCTCATGGAGCACTTGCTCCAGTGGCAAGAAAGCCAAGCACCTTATGAGATAAGGAGCATGATGCATGTGTTAGAGTATCCAGTTGCTGGAAGAGTCAGGGAGGGCCTCTCAGAGGAAGTGACCCTCATGGAGACTTCAGTGGATCTTCTCCTATAGATCTAGGGGAGAAGGTTTTCCTCTAGAGACTCAGAAGAATGTGAGACTGGGACTTGCTCAGGGAAAGGAACGCAAGTTAGTGTGGCTGGGTGTGGGAGAGAGTGGTGTCATATCTAGCTGGTGCTGAGAGAGGAGCCAGATACATGTGTGCTAGAGAGTTAAGTGCATGACGGGTCTTGTAGTGGGGAGCCACAGAGAATTTTCAGCATCTCAGTATCAGCTAAATCTGTCAGTGATGTTGGTGGCAGGAAGGAAGGTGGGAAACTTCAGGGAAAAACACGACATTCTTCCTTGGCTCCTTCCCTCTCACCTTGCTGAGAAGTAGAAAACATCCTGGTTGGATGCCCAGCTTCGGGAGTGACTTGGAGTCAGATCCTGGCCTTGTCACTCCCTTTAGTCCTATGATTAGTTTTGAATCCAAGACATGAAATCAAAATAGTATAGTAAGGGAATTTAACTTATCTGCATAAACTGCTATTTTACATGAAAAATACATCATGGCAGAGTCTAGAAATGGAGCTATAAGTGTAGCTTCTATTGCTATATGTTGTTTAGTAAGACCATCATCATAAAGTTAATTTGCATACTCCCTAAACTGGATACCTTGGCCTTTCAGGAATTTGGTTTGCATTATTGAAGTGTCCCAGACTTCCAGAAGAGGGATCTCACTGACATTTGAGATGTGGGTTTGCCATCTAGTGGGCATTTTTTAAAATGTGCATGCATTACAAATACATATATGAAAGAAAGGAATCTCTTGAAAACAGAAGGGAGACCAATAGAGCAGGGAAAAGGGAGAAGGAAATGAGAGGTGAAGAGGGAAAGGGGAAATACTGGGGGACGATAGAGACCAAATTAGGTTGTTACATTGTGTGCATGAACAAATATGTAACAATGAATTCCATCATTATGTATAATGTAATGCACTAATAAAATATGGAAAAAAATAAATACACATAGGTACTACACATAACTCCCCCCACAATTTTTATCATTCTCCTCCATCCCAACACTTAAAGTTCAGACAGTATTTTGGACATATCCCTCTTGGTAAAAGCATCTTAGTTTATATGTGTCAAGTGTATAAGAATGTTTTATGTTATGTGTGTTTACACATACAGTAGAGAATAATAATATCACATAGCAGCCTTTTTAAATTTGATGTATTCTTCCACGTGTACCTTTCTTGCTTCATTTAAGAATTATTGATAGAGAAAAGAAGGTACAGTGATATATCATCACAGTACAGGCACAGTGCCTGTTCCATAGTAGAAACTCAGTCAACATTCATTTCCTTCCTCTTTTCTCCACATCCTCTCTCATAAAAACTGCATTCAAAATGACAATTTCAATGTGCATGTGGTGTGTGAAGCATCACTATATGTGTGAGCTTTGTTAGCTCAGTGAATGAGAAGACGAATAAAATCCAGTGCCTATCTTTAAGATTCTTAGAGTAGCAAACTTCTGGTTTTGCAACTAGATTCCAGCAGATAATGTCTTATCTATTTGGGAAAGACTTTCTTAAAATTCAAATTTGGCTTCTCTTTAGAAATACTATTACACTGAGCCAAATTTCTCAGAGTAAGAAGAAGGATCTTTGTAGTAAGGGATGGAATGGGCACCAGGAGCAGTTTGATTTATATTTAAAGGGGCAGAGAGTGAAGAGAGTGAAGAAAATAGGCGGGGAGGGGGATGGAGGGTGGCGGGGGAGAGTAGAGGAGTAGAGACAGTGTGGGATGTGTTTTGTAAAATTTTGGAGAAAGGGAGGAAAGATATTTGGGCCCAGCTACCATATGGTGTGAGATATTGAAAGAGGGTCAGAGAAAAAGGTTTGAAGAGGTTTTGTTATGTATTATGAATGGAATCCCCTTTTGATGTTTTCATGACACTGCAGAGAAGATTTAAATTGTCTTTTTGTTATTTTTGGATGTGGGTTAGTATTTCTTTGGAAAATAGCACCATGCAGAGACAGGCTGTGAAGTGGTTTAGCTTTATCTGGAAAACATAAATGTTCAGACCATAAAACTTTAAAAATAGACACATTATACTTTCCTCATGTGTCTCAAACCTAAAATTAAACAAAACTAAAATGATAAAATTAAAAATGGAATATTTATTTTAAAAGTAATATATGTGTTCAGCTTAAAATTTTTTAAAGTAACAAAATAGCATTAAATGGAAAAAGAAAAAAGGTAGATTCCTGCTTCAGACTCTTTGTTTTTAATTCTTTTGATGGTTAGCACTAAAATTTTAATTCCTATGCTTACACCACTGTTTCTTGGAATTATCTATTTAGTGTCTATTAACTCCATGCTAAGAATGATGAGAAATATAGCTCATTTACACTACCTCTCCAGTTCCTTCCCTCTTTATGTGTTTGGTAAATTATATTTTTTTCTCTACTTTCCTTTTGGTTATAATTATAAATTTTAATGCGGTGATTAAACTTTGAATTCCTGCTCTATCAATACAGAGAGTGTCATAGTCAGCTTTCTGTTGCTATAATACAATACCTGAGACTGGGTATAAAAAGAAGAGATTTATTTGGCTTTTGGTTCTGGAAGCTGAGAAGTCGGGAGATGGGGTAGATGCATTCAGTGAGGGCCCCATGCTGCTTCAACTCCTGGCAGAAAAAAGAAAAGGCAAGGGAGTTCCTGAGAAAGAAGTAAAACGGGGGAGATGCAGCCTTCCTTTCTAACAATCTACTCTCCCGGTAACTACTTCAGTTGCATGAGAATTAATCCAGTCCTGTGAGAATGAGAACTCACTCAGAAAGGCATCAATCCATTCATGAGGACTCTGTCTCCCATGACCCAAACTCCTCCCATTAGGCTACACCTTCCAACACTGCTGCACTGGGGACCAAGCCACAGTATGAGATTTGGCAGGGACACACTATACTCAAGTTATAACAGATAGTAACCCTTGATTCCCTACAAGGCAGTATGAGAAAACAGCACACCCAAATTACTCTTCACCTTTTCCAGCCTGCTGACTTCCACCCCAGTCTCCCAATCAGCCCACCAATTTCTCTTGTTTCTATATTTATGTTAGGGTTTATGACATTTGCATTTTTTCCTGTATGTATAAATAGTTTTGTGCATTTTATCTGTTGATTGATTTGACAATTAAAATAAATTAGTTTATGACTAATAGTTCATGCTTATGCAAATATTATTTGCTACAGAATAGAGGGTGTTTGGCTCAGAAGATAGGATACCAATCCAATATCCTTAAATACGATAAATGCTCTGATACATGCTATATATGTTATATACATGCTCCTATACAAAGGAGCACAAAAGAAGCAAATGCATTTAACAAAATCCAGTATCTATTCCTGCTAAAAATTCTCAAAAAAACTAAGAATGTGAAAGAATTTCTTCAATCTGATAAAAAGCATCTATGAAAAATCTCCAACTAACCTCATGCTCATGATGAAAATCTGAATGCTTTCCTACTAAGACAAGAACAAGACAAGGATGCCTTTTGTCACTGCTTCTATCCAATATTCAATATTGTACATAGATGCAAATTTTCTAAATGCAAATTTAACAAATTAAAAGGGAAATTACATTATGACCAAGCAAGATTCATTCCAAAAATGAGAGTTTTAACATTTAAAAATCAATCAGCATAATGCATCATAATATCAAACTAAAAAAAATTATTTTTTAAAAGGATAAAAGGAATCCAGATTGAGAAGAAAAAACTGTCTTTATTAGTTTATTGTCTCTGTAGAAATTCCAATGAAATAAAGATAAAAAGCTATCAAAATAAGTGAGTTTGGCAACATTATAAGGCACAAGATCATTATATAAAAATGAATTGAATTTCTACATACTAATTATAAACAATTTGGAATTTAAATTTTAAAATGCCACTTATAATACCATGAATCCTATTAGGGAGACAGATAAACCAATAGTAGAATGGGCAAAATATAAGAAGGAATAATGATAGATAAGGAAATGCAAAGACATCTTTATTTTATGAAAATGCGTTCATCATTCTCACTGCTAACTAAATGAAATTCAAATGACAATTCGAAATACGCTGAGTCAATGACACAGATTTTTAAAAATTGTATGAACAAGATAATAATCCCCAAGGGCTGACCCCTAGTGACATGCTTCCTCCAGCCATACCCTGCCTGTCAACAGTTACCACCCAGTAATTCATACAAATTTATTAATACATCAAATGGGTAGGTCCACTGATCAGGTTACAACTTTCATACTCTGATCATTTCATCTTTGGACATTCTTGTATTGTCTATCAAATGAGTTTATTGGGGAGACCTCACATCCAATCTGTAATATTGACTATAATCATGGATTTGTCCATTTCTTTTCACAGTTCTAACAATTTTTACTTCATATATATTGAGGCTTTCTTATTATTAGGTTTATAAATGTTTGAATTATTTTCTATTTTTTTGAGAGAGAGGGAGAGAGAGAATTTTAATATTTATTTATTTATTTTTTAGTTTTTGGTGGACACAACATCTTTGTTTGTATGTGGTGCTGAGGATCGAACTCGGGCAGCACACATGCCAGGCGAGTACGCTACCGCTTGAGCCACATCCCCAGCCCCGAATTATTTTCTCTTAATATATGATCCCTTCTTTTATTATTATAAAATGATCTTCTTTATTCCTTTTTCTTTACTCTGAAATTTATTTTGTCGATTTTGAAGTCGCTAATCTAGTTTCTTTTGTTGTTGTTTTTGTTTGTTTGTTTTTTGGGGACCAGGGATTGAACTCAGAGGCTCTCAACCATTGAGCCACATCCCCAGCCCTATTTTGTATTTTATTTAAAGACAGTGTTTCTCTGAGTTGCTTAGTACCTCACTTTTGCTGAGGCTGGCTTTGAACTTGCCATCCTCTTGCCTCAGCTCCTGAGCTATGTTTTTTTGTTTTTGATGCTAGGGATTGAACTCAGGCCCTTGCAGATGCTAAACATGTACCCTACCATTTAGTTTCATCCTCTAGTGTTAACATGGTATATATTTTCCCATTCTTTTACTTTAATCCTATTTGATATATAATCTTAATATTTGAAGTGTAATTTTTTAAAAAGAATATAGTGGTATTTTGCTTTTTTTAAAACTCCAATATTCTCTACCTTTTAATTGGGAATCTTATATCCTTTTAGATTAATGTAATTAGTGATATGGTTAGGTTTGAGTACATCATCTTGCTATTTGTCCCACCTATTATTTGTTCTCTGTTATTTTATCCTGGGAACTCTGTCTTGGTCTTTTGGAATCTAGGATCTGTCTCCTCAATCCAGGGAGCCTTTGAGACTCTGCCTCAGTTTTCTCTCCCTCTGCTGCAGTTTGGAATCTCCCTCAAGGTAGTAAGCTGGAAAATTGTACTTACCTTGTTTGCTTCCTGTCTCTCCAAGATCACCACCATCCTTTGTTACCTGATATCAAATGTCTTGTAAACTGATCTACATTGTGTGTGTGTGTGTGTGTGACATGATGTGTGTTTAAAGATGCCTTAGTTGTGGTACGTGTGGTATGGTAAGTGTGGTTTCTGTTATTTAATCATAACCAGAAGGGGATGTCCATTTACTGTTTTTTACAACTTTTGAGATTTGGTCTTTTTTTCTCCTTTTCAATTTTTTTGTTTTGAAAAATTTCGTTCCTTAGAAAAGTTGCAAAAATTACTCAATGAACAAACTGTACATTTTAGCTCCACCAATTGTTAACATTTTCCTACATTTGTCCTTTCTATTTCTGTCATATGAATTAAACCATCAAGACACTTCATCATTAAATAACTGCTAAGAAAAAGACATTCTCTCATACAGCCACAATACAATGATCAAATTTAAGACATTTAATGTGGCTAGACTGTTATTATCTAATATGTGATGTGTTTTGATTAACTATTGCAGTATATCAAATGACTGCCATACTTAGAGTCTTAAAATAATTTCTTATTCTTGAATCTCTTGATTCTGTGGTCAGGACTCAGGTATGGCAGAGCAGGGGAGGCTCTTCTCTACTCCATGATATCTGGAACTTCTGCTAGAATGACTCTTAGTGGGCAATTATTGAAATAGTTGGGAAGTGGCTGGGGCATCTCCTTTTCTTTTTCACCTAGGTTCTTCACATGGCTAACATGGACTTTCTACTATATGGTAGTCTCAGAGTAGTCAGATGTTTACCTGGTGGTTCAGGGTTGCAAGCATGAACGCTTCTAGAGGTCACTGATAATGCAAACTGGCATCACACATGTTCTGAGGATATAACATCATTTTTATCATAGTTAAATACATAACTGGAATTTAATTGTGAGAATAAGACAAGTCCAAATGGAACATTCTATGAAAGAATCGGTCTGTAGTCTTAAAAAACATCAGTGTCATGAAAGCCAAGAAAAGATGACAAACTGTTTCGGATTAAAGGAGACTACTCGTATGTTAGTGCTGTCATAATAAAATACCAAAATGACTTAAACATTTTCTGGCAATTCTGGAGGCTGGAAGTACAAGCTGAAGGTGTCTAACAGCTTTGGTTTCATCTAAGGCAACCTTGGCTTGTAGGCAGCCACCTTCTTGCTGTGCCCTCATATGGTCTTCCTCTGCCAGTGTTGTCTGTGTCCTAATCTTCTCTTCTTATAAAGTCACCCGTCATATTGGAATAGGTCCCACATTGATGACTCTATTTATATTTTCTTACCTCTTTCAATGTCTTATCTCCAAATATAGACACATCTGAGGTACTGGGGGTTATGACTTTGACCTATGAACTGGGGGTGAGAGGGCACACTTCCACCCACGACAGAGACTTCTTTATGTGTGCTGTTGGATTGAGAAAAAGATGCTGTAAAGATATTATGGAGAAAATTAGAAATAAATACCTGTAGCATAGATTCAGAACAACATCAAATACTTTGACATTCTTCTCCCTGAGCTATAGGAGTATGTTTCCCTCTCCTTAAATCTGGCCTACCCTGTGGCTGCTGGGACAAATGGAATAGTGGAAGGGAAACTGTACCATTTCTAAGTCCAGTCTTTTTTTTTTTTTTGGTTTATGGGAACAGGACCCAGGAGTGCTTTACCACTGAGTTACATCTTGGGTCCTTTTTATTTTTCATTTTGAGACAGGGTCTTGCTGAGCTGCTGAGGCTTGTCTTGAACTTGTGATCTTCCTACCTCAGTCACCCCAGTGGCTGGAATGACAAGCGTGTATCAACGCTCCCCACCCCTCCCCCCTAAGCTGGATCACAAAAAGCGATTTCTGCCTCCTGTTGCACCATACTCCTTCAGTGTTGCCTGATTTGTCAATCGTTCTTTGCTCAAATAAACTATGTTACATCCAGTTTGTCTCACTTTCTTTGGGGGATCTAAATCAGTTGGGTATAAATTCTGCTGTCAGTCATGTATGGCTTTTGGGGCTTATTAATTAAAAAAAAAAAAAAAAATTGGCTTGATTCTATGAGAATGCGCCCTCTAGAGGGAGTTTATATTGTTTTTGCCCAGAATTTAGGGATTTGGGTTTAGGCTCTCCAGAGGTCTTGGCTTTATTGAAGTAGTCTCTTAATACAAATCCAGGTCAAGTGCTACTATTGACACGAGGCCTCAGTATAGTCCCAGGGCTCCCGCTTAGGTACATTGACCGCAGCACTAATTTTTTCCAGTTTTCTTTTGGGGTGGGGTGGGGTGCTTAGGAAGGATGCCCCGGAGAATCTAGCTGGCTTTTCTATCTGTTTAAGCAGAACCCACTATAATGTTTCATTCAAATCTTTAGTATAAACATAACTCTGTTTTGGTTTTCTATAACAAAAGAAATTAGGATTTAAAAACACATATTCATTTAATATTAATATTCCTACAAAAGGAGAAAAGCCCGGAAATTTGGTAGATTCGCAGGTGAGGGGGCCGAAACCAGTCAGGGTGATAGAAGGCAAGTTTATTAATCTCGAAAGGTC
This sequence comes from Callospermophilus lateralis, assembly GCF_048772815.1. NCBI lineage: Eukaryota > Metazoa > Chordata > Mammalia > Rodentia > Sciuridae > Callospermophilus > Callospermophilus lateralis. The sequence continues at coordinate 59,029,011 of NC_135314.1, forward strand.
AGTTTCCTACTCTGTAAAGGGGGAAGGTTCCAATCCCCTTCCTTGGGCTTTGTGGACATTTGCGGGAATGCAATTTGGGGAGCCCAGCTCTTACTCCACTATGACACAGGTTCTACGATCACCCAGGGCCGAGATGGACATTTCCCTCCCCTCGCTCTCTCCAGCGCCCTGGTGGGGTCCGCGTGGCCGCGGGTGGAGCGCCAGACCCGCGAAACAGTGGGCAGACCCGCCCCCAAGGTCGAGCGGGCGGGAGGCGGAGCGCGCACTCGGGAGCCGCCTCCCGCGAGGGAGGGCGGTCCCCGGGGCTGGTCCTTGCCACCTCCCCTTTCCCCTGGGCTGTGCTCGCTGTGGCTGCTACATCTGTGAGTACGCGCGGCCTCCGCTGGCTCTGGGGCGCGCCATCCCGGAGAGAAGGGTGTAGAGCAGCGACTGCTGGGTGGCGGACTGGGTCTGTCCCCAGTCTCGGTCTGGGCGGGCGCGCGGCCTGGCTTTGCTGGGGCTGTCCGGCGTCTACCGGAGCAGCGGACCGGACAAGGGGCCTGCGGAGGCCAAGCCTGGCGCGAGGCTGAGGCTCAGGTAACGGCATTCCGCAGCGCACAGCCCCTGCTACGGGCCCGGGAGGGTAGGTGGGATGCTGCCCGGTAGGGAAAGACCCAGGGAGCTGCCCCAGCGGCTCCGCATCGCGATTCCTGGATCGCCGATCAGCACTTCTTGCCCCTGCGGGCGTGTTCACCTGGGAACCCCCTCCTCATCGTTTTCCCGGGGAAACTGATCTCAGCCTGGGGGCCTTCGAGAGGCGCAGAAGTTCTGATCTTTCTCTGGAAGGGTTTGTCACGTGGATTTTAAAGGATTTCAGAGACCTCTGCCCTCAGTCGGGTTCTATTCGGTATCTGTTGATGGGTGCCTCTTGCTGTTCTGTTTTCCTTTAGATAAGTTACGTTGACTCCAGGCTTGGGGGTGGGGTAAGGCCCAGGGGGATGTATGCCAAGGGAAGGCCTTAAGGAGGGTGGGTGTGCGCTCTGTTGCAAAGTGTTCTAGAGTGGGTGAGGGATGAGGACATCAAGGCTTGAGGGCACGGGTGGATCTGGCTGTTTGATGAATGGCAGCTGGAAGAAGGTGGAAATTGGAGAGCTGAGGAGACGTGGTTTTTCTCCTTTAAACATTAATCATTAATCAGCTACTTTTTTTTTTTTTTTTTAAGGAAAAGAACATGATGATACAAGAAGGTCAAGAAATCTTAGATTGGAATGAATAGGATTCAGGGTTCATGTTGAGAAATTGGTATTCAAAAGAGGGCGTGGAGGACTGTTCTGGAACGTGGCCAGAAGTACTGGAATGTCTCCCTAGGGGAAGGGGATAGTGCTTGTTTGGGTATAGTTTTTGAATTTGAGCTTGTAGAGCAGGTTTAGATTTTGTGGACACTGGAAACTCCATAAAGTTGCAGAAACTCTGTGTCCCTGATATATGCATTTTTGAGAGGGGTCTGTAGCTTTGCTCTGATTGAAAACATCTCTTAAAGAGAAATTTTGAACTGCCACTTCTGTAGCCTGAGGGGGAATGAGTAGGGAGGGCAATCAAACCAGCTCTGGGATTATATAAGTATTTAGTATCTACTTTAAGCTGAGCTATTGATATTATGTGCTTTATTCAAAGGTGCCTGCAAATAATTTGAGAACTGATTATTTCTTTGAAGATATGTTATTCAGAATGGGAACATCCAAAACAAGTCAGTTGTTGTTTTCTAGTCTTTTTAAAAAAGCCATTAATGAACAATGGTTTCTCAAAGTTGCCTTCATGTCTCAGACATGAATTGAGTTCCTTTTAAAAATATAGATTTCTTGGCCCCAACTTAGACCTTTGAAAAAAAAAAACAAGTAATAATAAAATAAAAAAAAATCTAGAGCCTAAGAATAAGCATTTCAAGCCAAGACCACAGGGTTCTCTAGTATTGAATTTACTGAAAGCCTTTGAGGTTTTTCTTTGAGATTGGGACTTGTTGGGCCCATTTAGAATAGGTTTTCTTAAAGGTTATATGAATGAATTGCTGTCAAGCTTTTGTAACTAAAAGTCGTGATCCCTCTAATGTGTTATCTTTAAATACATTTTTAAAGAAAAACTATGTAGTCATTTTATCAGAAAAAAAAAATGTTTTTGTCATAAAAACCCTGGTAAATTAGAAGTTACAGAAGAAACAAGTTTCCCTAATTCATAACTGAGAGATGACTTACTAGTGATTCTTTATGGCATTTTTTTATATAGAAGACATGTACCTACATAGATTACAGAATTGGAATTGTACTTTATATACATTTTTATATTCTTTTTCCCCCCACTTAGCATTTTCCCCTATACTTAAGTACTTTCAAATGCCATTTTAATGAAAACATGTATTCTATCATGTGGATATGCTATAATTAATTACATCAGATCCCCATTGTTAATATTCAGATTCTTTTCCATTTCTGGTTATTTTAGCAAGGTCAACCCCTCTGGTTATTTCCCAAATGACAGAATCAAAAGCTATTTCAATGAATTTTATCAATCTCATTTTCACCTGTCTTGGTTTTCTCACATATAGGAAAATTAACATTTCTGAAGGCTCTATTTCCAGGTCCTTTCTCTTATTTCAATAGTTCTCAAACTTTACTGCCTAGGGGATTCACCTGAGGAGCTTGTTAAAATTGCATTTTCCTGAGTCCCAGACCTGGCTATTTGAATACACAGTGGCAGAGGGTCAGAAGGTGGTGAGCAAGACAGAGAGTGCCGTTTATCAGAGATGGGGTCCACTACCCTTTGAAAAGGGTTGGTGTTTGTAAACCAAAGTGAGCTAGTATTGGGGTGAAACTTTTTAATTTAAAATTTTTTCTGAAGATGGAATTTTATATCCATTAATTTTTCTTTCTCTATTTAACTTTATCCTGCCTCCCTCTTTTTTTTTTTTTTTTTTTTTTTAACTATGTCATCTCTTTTAGTAGTTAGGCTGGAATTGTGGTGTGTCCTTAATATATTTCAACTAACATTTCCTAGAAAATCATTCATTATTTATCAAATTGAGCACCTGCTATGTATCATGTTGGTTTGAGGCATGAGGAATACAAAAAACAGTGATTCTCTTTGGAGAATTAAGTTAATATACTCCCTTATATTGACTTGGGATATACTCTGTCTCAGACTTTATTCTCCTTTAACTTTTTATTTTTAACTCATTTTAGATGTACTTAAAAGTTGGGAAAATGACACAGTGTTCACTTAGCTTCCTCTATTATTCTCTATTATTAACCTCTTACATAACCATGGTACATTTATCACTACTGTTAACTAAACAATAGACTTTATTTTAAGTTCAACAGTTTTGCTACAAGTGTCTTTTTTTTTTCTTTTCGTTTTGTTTCCATAGTCCCTTGAGTATCCTACATCACATTTAGTTTTTAATTCTCCTTCATCTCCTCCAATCTGAAATAATTCCTGATTTTTTTCCTTGTCTTTCATAATTTTTCCTTTTTTGAAGAATGCCAGTTAGTTATTTTGTGGAATATTTGTTTGATGTTTTCTTATGCTTGTTATGAAGCCATGTGTTTTGGCATAAATACTACAGAAGTGATATTCTCTGCTTGGTGTGACATATTACCAGTTCACGGGATTAGTAAGTATTGCCACTGGTGATTTTAACCTCAGTCACTTCCTTAAGGTGACATTGTTGGGTTTCTCCACTACAGAGTTACTGCCTTTCCCTTTGTAGTTAATAGCCAAGAGAGATACTTTATGAATAAGCAAATTCTGCTGATCCTCAAAATTTCTTCCTTTAACCTTAGTACACATTGGTGAGTCTTGTCTGCAGTTTGCAATAGTTATTATTGTGATGTTTGCCTAATCATGATTTTTTTTTTCCATTTCCCACTTCCTTATTAACTGAAAGTTTCCTGTAAGGAACAGCTGCTCTTTCTTTCCTGTTCATTTATTTTGTGATAATTTGTATTAGTACTGTCTCATGAATGGTCATTTTATTCTTGGGCTACAATACAGTGCCACCATTATTTTATTGCTTAAATGTTTCTAGTTAGGGCCCTCTGGAGCTCAGTCTTTTGAGTATAGTGACTTGTACATGTAAATAGCTGTCACCATATCTATCCTGTCCACCGCCCAAGGGGTGCATAAGGATCAGGCAGTGATCACTCAGAAGCCTTCTAAGGAGCTATAATTGGGACAGGGAACACCAGAGGCCTAAGGAAGGTAGGACAATGAATGTGCAAATAATCAGCTCCCAGGAATTCTGCAAGGGTAAACGGAGTAGCACTGGTGCCCCAGGGAGTCTCAGGGGAATAGTACCATGTGCCTGGACCATCATGCCCACTCAGACACCCTGTATCTGCAGACTGATGAGATTGATATAGACATTGGAATGCTGGTTTCAGTGCTCTCAGTTGCTGAATGAAGACCACACCCTTTTGCACTGATGCATGAGTTCTTAGTAAATATTTGTGGAGTTGACGCTTGGTGTCCTTCCTGTCTCCTACGGTACCTTCAGTACTTCTCAATATTTTTTCAGTCTTGTTTCATGTATTCCCTGTGCTTTCAAGTGGGAATGGGGCTGTCATAGTTAGAAAACAAATGGATTGATCTGGAAAAGATTGAAGTAAACTGTTAGCACAAAAAACTATGCTCTGCTTCCTTCTCTGTCCTCTTGGTACCTACCCTGTGCTTAAAGACAGCAGGCACTCAGAAAAGACTGCCTGAATTAAGGGAAGGAAAGACAAAAAAATGCAAAAGAAGGATGATTTCCAACTAACTCTAGGGCAGACTTCTAGAGAGGAAAAGGGTGGTGAGTATTGCCCTAAAATAACTTATATTGCCTGAATTTTTTTCTCTGCAGTCATGATTCCCCCTGACATTCGGGACAGTTTTTTTTTTTTTTTTTAATTAGTTGCTCAAAACATTACAATGATCTTGACATATCATATATCATACATTTGATTCAAATGGGGTATGAATTCTTATTTTTCCCACATGTACAAATTGCAGGATCACATTGGTTATACAGCCACGTTTATAGAAAATAGCTCTGGGGCTTGTAGTGAGAGTTCATTTTATGAATAGGGAAACATACTGAGTGGTAACCCCCAGTGGCTTAGCCCATAAGCAGGGGAGGAGGGTGGAGATCTCTCTGGGGAGACAGTGTCTTTGCACCTCTGTTTACTCACAGGAACCAAGGCAATCTCGCTCTTGAACTTCCTTCATGCTGGCTTTTCATACATTTAGTTTCGTGAAGGACACTTAGGCTTATAAAAAGAGGTAGCTGATTATTCTTAACTGGGGTCAGATGTAGTCTCAAGAAGTAGGATCCACAATTGCCCATAATGACTCCTTGCTTTTAGAGTAAGTTCCTTGTTTTTGAACAAATTTCATAGCCTGCAGTTCAGCAATATTAATTTATGATTATTCATAGCTCTTTACTTTTAGGGTAGGTTTAAAATTTTTTTTTTAAACAGTTTTTAGTTCATAGCAAAATTGGGTAAAAGGTGTAGACATTTCTGATACACTCTTTGCCTAGGATAGGTTTTTCAATCTCTAAGCCATGCCTCCCCCTCTACAAAATGAGGGAGCTGTGTTCTTTATGGTCCTTCTTGCTTTTAACATGATAGTAACTGTTATGGTTTGGATGTGGTGTCCCCCAAAAGCTCCTGTGTGAGACAGTGCAGGGTTTGGAGGAGAAATGATTGGGTTATAGCCTTAACCCAGTCAGTGAATTAATCCCTGATGGGATGAACTGAGTGGTAACTGGATGCAGGTGGGGTATGGCTAGAGAAAAATGGTTCATTGGGGGCGTGGCTATGGGATATATATTTTGTATCTGTCCAGTGGAGACCTCTCTCTCTGCTTTCTGGTCATCATGTGAGCTGGTTCCCTCTGCCACACTCTTCTGCCATAATGATCCTGCCTCACCTTGAGCCCCAAGGAATGGAGTCTGTTGTCTATGGATGGGGACCTCCAAAACTGTGAGCCCCTAAATAGACCTTTCCTCCTCTACAGTTGTCTGGTTGGGTCCTTTTATCACAGCAGTGAAAAAGCTGACTAAAACAGTAACAGTATGATCATAAATTCCTTCAACTCAATGATTCTTTCAGGGAACTGTGTCTCCATAAATAGCTCTTAGAAAACCAATGTTCCTGGGGCCAAATTACTCAAGAAGTTTTTATATTAAAAAAAAGAAAACAAAACAAACAAAAAAAAACCAACCCTGTATTTAAGCTTCCTGTGATTAAGTGCATAAGAAGTTGTCTGATTTGTCCCAGGAACCTAATGACTTACTGTCATCTGCAGGGAAGAGAAACCTCTAGGAAGGCATCTGAACAGACTGATCGAAGGAAAGGGACAGGAGGATGTGGAGAGGTAGGGGGAACCACTGCTGGAACTTGCATATTGTATGTATGGGGCCCACCTCGACATCAGGGGAGAATAGAGAAAGTGTCCGTGTGAATTCAGGATGTGGCAGGAGCACGGCCTTTGGAACTGAGCACCTGAGCTCGAGCCCCAGCGTTATCCCTTAATTAGTTTATGTGGTCTTAGGGAAGTTAATTATTCTCTCCAAACCTTTGTTTTCTCATCTATAAAATAAGACAAACTTATATCTCAAGGTTGAATGGAGAATTTATACAAGTGATTTAACCACAGTGTATGATGGTACCAGTAAATGCACAAATCAATGGCTCTTCTCATTAGCTGTTATTGTCTTCACCATTTGCTTCTTGTGATGCCTTCATAGGGCCTAAACACAGGCCATACTTTTTTAATTACTTCCTGAGTAAACATGCTCTTTCAAGGTACATTTATAACATTGTGTTTAGAGAAATGGGTCCCATGAGAACTACCTAATCCCTTCCAAGGGCAGTGCCCCCAGTGATCTCACCAACTCTTGTCTGGTTCTCCTTCTTGAAGGTCCCATTGTCTCTCGAGATTGTCACACTGGGGATTATGTTTCTAACACATGAACCCTGGGGAGCAAACCACATCCAGACCATGGGAATATGTAATACAAATAGTTTTTCTAGATAGATTTCTTTATTTTGATCCCCATGTTACAGGGAAGGAAACTGGGGCTTGGTTAAGTGACTGACCCGAGATTATGTGGCTGATATGTAGTAGAGCTATAGTTTCTGTCTAAATCCAAACCCCTGATCTAAAATACCACATTGTAGTTCTATCTGTTTTTCTTATTGACCTCCTGTGTTGAGACTCCCTTAGGTTTCTTGCCTTAGATGCAACTCTACACTGAGGGTTACACCCTATTCCAGTGTCTCATTGAGAATATAACATTCATTTCCTATTGTTAAGGGCCATGCTTTTCTAGCTCACAAGGCAAAAGAACATTGGTATTTTTCTTTATTTTCTTATTGAGTTTGTATTAGCTTTCTGTTTCTGTGACAAAAGACCTGAGAAAATCAACTTAACAGAAGAAATATTTATTTTGGCTCACAATTTCAGAGGCTGCAGACTATTAGCTGGGCCTGAAGAAAGCTGCTCACCTCATGGCCGCTGGGAAGCAGGGGGTAGCTATGGCAAGGGGAGCGTTATTGAGAGGGGAAGGGGGCTGGGTACAAGATATAGCGTTTTAGGGCATGCCCCCAGTTACCCATCTCCTCCAACCTGACCCCACCTCCCAAGGTTTCTACCATCACCCAATAATGTCATCGAATATGAATCCATTGATCCATTTCATCTACCGATGAAATTAGAGGTTCCATTTATAACATTGTATTTAGAGAAATTCCCAGAGGCCACACCTCTGAACATTGCTACATTGGGGATCAAGCCTTCAACACAGGAGACTTTGGGAGATCTAACAGGGTCCAAATATGTTTCCATACAAGTTTTAACATTTTGTGAACCCAAAAGGCTGTGCCAGGAAGGGGCAGCTAAGGAAGAGAGCCACTTGGGCTGTAATTTAGGCTGTCCCCAGCTCAGAAATGATGCCATTCCCCCTTCTGTCTTTTACCATTTTGTTCTGTATAACATCTGGATGTGCCTTCTCTTCTTGGGTGGCAGCCTAGGCAATAATCCAGTAATGTCTAGATGTTTGAAGCCTTCTATAAACCTCTAAAATCTGATACTATAGTCAAAGTCCATTGGGGATGGGTTTAGTTTGTGCTGAAGTGAATCATTTCAGGATAGGATTTCCATTCAAAGCAACATGTCTTTTGTGATTGCCTTTTAGAGATCATTGGAGCAGAACTAATGGGCAGAAGCAGCCATTGCATCTTTTGTTGTCCTTAGTTTGCAGTCAGATCGGAAAAATTTCACTTGAAGCTTCCTCATCTGGATCAAAGCAGAAAGATACATATCACTCATAAAATTGAAGACATGGGCTTCAACCTGCATTTCCACCTTTCCTACAAGTTACGGTTACTGTTGCTTTTTACCTTATGCCTGACGGTGGTTGGATGGGCCACCAGTAACTACTTTGTGGGTGCTATTCAAGAGATTCCCAAAGCAAAGGATTTCATGGCTAACTTTAAGGCCATAGCTTTGGGGAAGGAAGAAACTCTGACTAATGAAGCCTCCATGAAAAAAGCAGAACTTGACAACTGTCCTTATTTATCTCCAGACCTCAGTAAGTGTTTCCTTTTTTTTTCATTTTTACAAGTACGTTTTTATTTTAGCTCCAAAGGATATATAGAAAAGTATAAAAACAGACGTGTACTTGGTTAAGTTTCACAAAATGAAGATACCTCTGTAACCTGCATATAATTTAAGAAATTGAATCTTTTTTTCTTTCTTGATACTAATGTTACAGGTTTGGGCCTTCCAGGAAATTGAGGCAGTGTGAATACATACCCCGGCCCCAACCCCAATCCTTGCAATCAAATCAGAAAGATTTCAGACATGTCACTCAGAGTAACAGGCATGAGTTTATTGAAGGGATAGGAAAAGGGAAAGGAGACACTTTCAAGGGAGAGAGTGGGTCCTCTCAGAGAGGAGAGGGACAGTGGGCCTCCCCTGCACTCTAGTTTTATTGGGGATCCCTGAGAAGCTTCCTGCCCGGGTCTGCCTCTTGATTTTTGACTGTCAGCAGGATGATATCAGACTTTTAAGTCCTTGCTGCCATGACAACTCTAGGTCACCTTGACCCATACTGATTAGTTCTAATTGGATTCTTAACCATAAATTTTTCTAAGAAAAGGGTCATAAAAATCTCCCCCTTCTGGGTAACTTGGATACCTCTTATCAACATTATTTCAGGCCTGCATTTCTCCTGCAGATACCAGGTAGTTTGCTGAGGAATGTGACATATCCTGTCTACTTAAGCTAGGCAGGGCTGCAGGTTTCTTGGAAAAGAAAGCATGTGGAGGTCAGCAGAGTGGGCCCATTTTATAGAATTATTCCCTTAACCTCATGTTCCCATCAGTTGCACTTATCTGTCCCCTATCACTGGTGAATGAACCCAGGGGTGCTCTGCCACTGACTTACCCCCAGCCCTTTTTACAAATCTTATTTTGTGATAGGACCTTGCTTAATTGTCCAGGCTGGCCTCAAACTTGCAATTCTCCTGCCTCAGCTTCTTGAGTAGTTGGGATTATAGGCATATACTACCACTCCCAGTTGAAGAAATGCAATCTTCTTAGAATTCCAAAAGTTTCCATGCTTCTTTCAGTCACTAAACTTGCTTCAAGATTCTAACACAATTCATGATATTTTTCCGGTTTTTGAACTTTACAAATTGGAGGTGCTACGTTATGTGTACTCTTTTGTGCGTGACTTCTGTTGCTTAACATAATTTTTGTAAGATCTTTTTACATGGGTGTTTGTGGTTATAGTTTGTTCATTCTCACTGATGTGTGGTATTCCATTATGTGAACATACCCGATTTTCTTTTCCGACCACAAAAGTCTCTCAGTTGCATATAATAATACAGTTCGTTGATTTGGGCGGTGGCTGGCTTCATGGGTCTTTCATCCTTCTCCTGAGACCAGTGGGCTAGCCTGGGCATGTTCTTCTCACAGACGGGTAAGTGAAGAAATGCAGGCACACTCGCGCCTCTATGGTGTCACATCTCTTTGACCCAAAAGTTATGGAGCCTAGGAGCAGGAAATAAGTTTTTCAATGTTATCTTTAGTGTTTATTCTTAAATGTCATGTGTGTTTTGATTTCTCTTTGATGTCCTGACTTTCAACTTAAATGCATAGTAAATTGGTTTTAGTGAACACAATAAATTTGAGAGAAAAAAACCTCACTCAGTGATATTTCTCACATATCTTCATCCTACAGACCTTCAAAGTGCTTTGAGTTCTCCAGACACTTCCTCTGAACCTTTACTTGTATTGTGTTCTTTTTTGAGAATGCCTTTCTTCCATCCTTGTCTGCCTGGTAGATTCCTATTTAGCCATCAGAAGTCCAGTGTAGATTTCTCCTGTTCCACAAAGACTTCTGGGACTGTCCTAGCCAGAGCTACTCTTATGTCCCTGAGTGCCCCATTGTGCTTGTGCTTGTTCTGTGGTGAGCCAGCAGGATGTAGTCCCAGTGATCCTTTATATTTCTGCAGTCCAGTTCCCTCCCTGGCCTGTGGTGTGGTTCTGACTCTCTACATATGTTTAAAGAACTCTCTGTGGGGTGGCCTAGGGCTCTTAGGGGCTCATTGTTCTTAGCTGCACATGAGGCTGCAGAGGACCCGTGGGCACCTGTAATCCCAGCAGCTTGGGGGGCTGAGGCAGAGGATCATGAGTTCAAAGCCAGCCTCAGAAACTTGTCGAGGCCCTAAGCAATTTAGTGAGAACCTCTCTCTAAATAAAATATACTTTAAAAAAGGGCTGAGGGCTGGGGTTGTAGCTCAGTGGTTAGAGTGTTTGCCTAGCACCTGTAAGGCCCTGGGTTTGATCCTCAGCACCATATAAAAAACAGATAAGTAAATAAAATAAAGGTATTCTATCCATCTACAACTACAAAAAAAAAAAAAATATGGAAAAATAAATAGATAGGGCTGAGGAAATGGCTCAGTGGTAAAGTGACCCTGGGTTCAATCCCTGGTATTTAAAAAAAAAAAAAAAAAAAAAAGTGGCAGACCCTCTGTCTTAGTCTGTGTGCTTGGGTTGCTGTAACAAAATCCCATGAATTTAATTTTCACAGTTCTGGAGGCTTTTGGGAAGTTCAGTATTAGGGTCTAGCACAGTTGATTCTTGGTGAGGGTGGTCTTCTGATTATGTTCTTGCACAGCCTTTCCTTGGTCTGCAAATGCATGCACACACACACACACACACAAGTGCACACACACTGCACACAGATTGAGATCCAGATTTCCTGTTCTTTTCAGAACGGTATTCATTCCAACAAGGAGGCCTCATTCTCATGACCTCATCTTAACCTAGTTGCCTCTTAGAGGCTTCACCTCCAAATACCATCACATTGGGGATTAAGTCTTCAACACATGAACTTAAGAGGGGAGACAGGTATTCAGTCCCGCCATCTTCATTTCAATTGATTCACAGTTTTGTATTCAGATTGATTTGTTACTTCCCTTTAGTCATGGAAAAACCAATGTGTTGTTATTTTTTTTTAACATGTATTTTTTAGTTGTAGATGGACACAGTGCCTTTATTTTATTAATTAATTTATTTATTTATTTTTGGTGATGGTGCTGGGGATTGAACCAGGGCCTTGTGCATGCTAGGCAAACAAACACTCAACCAACTGAACTATATCCCTAGCCCTATTTATTTACTTATATATGTATATTTTTAATATTTATTTATTTATTTTTTAGAGAGAGAGAGAAAATTTTTTTATTTTTATTTTTTTGGTTTTCGGTGGACACAACATCTTTTTGTTTGTATGTGGTGCTGAGGATTGAACCCGGGCCGCACTCATGCCAGGCGAGCGCGCTACCACTTGAGCCACATCCCCAGCCCCAATATTTATTTTTTAGTGGTAGTTTGGCATAATATCTTTATTTTATTTATTTTTATGTGGTGCTGAAGATTGAACCAGGGCCTTGCACCTGCTAGGCAAGTGCTCTGCCCTTGAGCCACAACCCCAGCCCCCTATTCATTTATCTTTATGTGGTGCTGAGGATCGAGCCCAGGGCCTCATACATGCGAGGCAAGTGCTCTATCACTGAGCCGAGGCCCCAGCCCCCAAAGTGTTATTCTTGATGTATGTTCCATTTACAAATTACACAGACTGAGATATGAAAATGAATTACTAAAATATGAATCTACTCAATGCATTTAAGCAGTAAAGTCTTACATAAAGAAGAGATGAGCATTGACACAAATGGAACAAGTACTGGATTAAGAGGGTGACATAAATAGCAATGTCTTAAAATGGTCCCTTTGCAACCTAGGAAAGGAGAGAACTGAAGAAGATGCTCTGGGGAACTGGTAGGGAAACCGAGAGGGACTAAGTGAAAGTAGATACTGAAAGGTTAGGGTACAACCTCTGTAAGTGGACCTTATCACAGTTCCCTAAGTAGAGAAGGTGAGAAGGTGAGCAAGTGACATCAAGGGACCAGTGACATCAAGCCAGCCACATGAAGCTCTTTTAAGGTGCAAGAACAGAGGCATGGTGAGGTAATGATGGGGTTTATTAACAGGCCACATGGGAAGCCATTTCAGTGGCCACCTCTTCAACCCTGGGCAGCTCAGCAGCTGTGGGCAGCTCCTATAGTGTGTCTCATGTAACTCTGCTGCTTATTATTTACTTTTAGGGTGTGACGACTATTGACTCTTTGTCTCATATACAGACTCTTCAGGAAGGTTCTTGTGGGTCAGAAATTCTTTTGATTGTCTTGAGGCTATTACTTATCTGAGTGCTGTTGGGTAGAACCCTAAGGCACTGTTAGATAGTGGAGCCTGGCCTAACCATCATGGCCAGCCTCAGGGATAGTCGGAGCAGCAAGGCATGGTGACTGAGACATAGGAAGGGCCAATGACTGCTTTGCTCAGAGAGAGATGGTACAACTTTCAAATTTCTTGAGGTTTTACAGTCTGACCAGTATATGTGGATTGTTTTTGTTTTTGTTGTTGTTTTAAAGGTGGCTCTGCAAGTGGACCTTATCACAATTCCCTAAGTAGAACTCTGCCTCCTCTCTTACCAGTCTGTATACGGATCTTGTTAATTCAGGTCAAATGAGGAGAGTCGGCTGCTTCAGCCTGGTATTTGAAAACTGGCACAGAATTGGTTACCATGGATGGCCTTAGGTTTCATCTGGTCAAGTCGTTTCTAGACTCACTGAACAAATGCTATGCTTGATTGGAAACGTCTGCTCTGGTGGCACAGACGGAGGATTGTTGCAGTGTGGCATATACCAGTCACCACTGGGCCCGGAGGAGTAGCTGCTTTCTACTTCTTTCTAGTGCTCTGCCGTCAGGGGGTTTAGGCAAGAAGTGGACAAGAGGCTTTGTCCAGGAGCTTGATTTTGTGTAATGCTCTTAATTTTCAAGAGATTTCACCTTCCTTCTGGAATTTTGAAAAGGAGAAGAAGATAGAGCATATTTGAAGAGTCACTCACTGTAGCTCAACCCTTTGCTCATCACTTGGGTCACCAGCACAGTCTCCATTTCCTACTTTCAGTGGATCATAGAGCAGAATTGATGAGCATTTGTAGCCAGTTTTTATTGTCACGTGATTCTTGTCTCATTCAGTTCTTGACTGAATGAGACTTTAAAATTGTACTAGTATGAGCAAATACTCAGAGAGCTCACTGGGCGCCAGGCAGCAGCCTGAGCTCTTCTCCTGTGTTATCTCATGTAAGCCTTTCGGCACTTTGTGACGCAGCTTCTGTTATGATCTGTGTCCTGTATTTATTGTAGGAGGCCAGAGCAAGCTTATTTTCAAACCAGATCTCACTTTAGAAGAAGTACAGGCTAAAAACCCCAAGGTGCACAGGGGCCGATATCGCCCTGAGGAGTGTAAAGCTCTTCAGCGGGTCGCCATCCTCATTCCCCACCGGAACCGAGAGAAGCACTTGATGTACCTGTTGGAACACCTTCATCCCTTCCTGCAGAGGCAGCAGCTGGAGTATGGCATCTACATCATCCACCAGGTGAGTGGGGTGGTGTGTGTCTGCCCCAGGCCCTGCCCGTGGGCTTCTCCTCCCTCTAAGGGCTTTGGCCATTTGACCCCATCGACTGCCTTGGGTAAACTGTCATCAAACTATTATCAAAGGAGAGTTCTCTAACTTCACATCTTCTTGAAAGCAATAGAGGAAATTCTTATCCCAAGAATTGGAGACCACATTCTGGGATATTTTACTGCTCTAAAATGAACCTCTGGATGAAGCCTGTTGTTGTGAGCTCTTCCTATTTAGCCAACACCTACCCTGAGATTTTCCTGAGGCTTACTGGTCCTTCATGATGTTTCCTTTTGCATTTGTTATATACTACATGATGAGATGCTCGACTTTCCATTATTAAATGTGGCTCTTCAGTGGAGATCTAGACAGAGAACTTTGATAGAGTGCCACATGTAAATAGCCCTCAGGTTCTGTGACTCTTCACATTTTTGTTTTTTACTTTGCCACTATTTATTTTGTCAGACACGTATGTTTAATTTTAAAATTCTTGACTTATTTGGCTTCAAGAAGCATCATTTAGCAGGAAAAACATGTAACTGTGGGCTACTTTTAAAAAGTTTACCTCTGAGATCAGTGGAGTGATTGATTTAAGATGCCTGTTTGATATTAAAATTTCATAAAAGAAAATAAAATATCAGTTTAAACATCCATGTTTATGGTTTTTAGAATCAATCCTGGGCTATCCAAATGATGCTCCTTCAAACCCTTACAAAATCTAAGAATGCATGCAAAATCATTAGCAACTTACTTAATATTGGTTGTAGCTGGTGATATTTGTTTGAGGTAGAACTTTTGATAGCTCAGAGGATTAGCTGTGCACTGTATTCTTTGTGATACAACTGGAGCTCTAGAAGGTTAGTGTGCTTCTTTAGTACATCCATGTACATATTTAAGGAATTTAACCAAACTTTTACAATTGTTTTCTTTAAAAATTATTTTTATTCTTAACATTGTTGGCTAAAACTAATTTATTTAATTCTGAGTTCTTACTCAGGATGGCAGCCTAGAGGTGTGACATTATTTTTATGAATGAAAACACGTTTGATTTGTATAATTGTTTTCAGAAAAATGCTCTGGGAACTTCCAAGAATGGCTTGCACTTATATTGTGATAAACTATTTATCAAATTAGAATATATTTGATCCAATTAGCTGTGAAAAAGTTAATACTGCAAAAAAGTTAATACTGAAATATTAACAGTTAATACAGTTAAACTATATTAAACAGCATTAACTGGTAATATTTCATACCATAGCTTTGGTGATGCTATAAAAGGTCAAACTTTTTACTCAGTGACAAATCTTGACTCTCTTTCTATAAGGCCACTCACCATGAAGATTAGCCTCTGTCATTAGTATTAAAACAGGATTTTCTTATAGTAATTCCAAGAAACTTTTAAATAGATTAGAAATATCTGCAGTAACCTTTTCTGTTTATAAGTCCTGACTTCTTGATCCTTTCTGGCAAGCTATTAGCTAAATCTCTTGGAAACTTAATGTTGATTCCTCATAGTGGGTAAGATTGGGATCAGCCAAGAGTTAGCAGTGAAGCAGTGACTAGGAGCTTTTTATGTTTTTATATCCTTTATCCTTTAATTATTGTGACTAGTTTGTCTGAGGTTTTGTAGTTTTAAATGGAATAAATAAAAATATTTTTGAGAATTTTGAGTTTTTAAAAGTATTTTATTGTAATAAGAACACTTAACACAAGGCTATTCCTTTAATAAATTTTATATGTACAATACATTATTGATTATTTGAATTATTTATATTTTGAAACTATATTAGAGAATTTTCCTTGTGACAAAACACGTAAGATTTACCATGTCAGCCATTTCTTTTCACTTTTATTTATATTTGCCCTCTCATCCATTTTAAGGAGGCTGTTCAGTGGTGTTAGGAATATTCACTATTGTGCAGGCAGCCCATCTCCAGAACTCTTCACTGCTAGACTCAAGCTCTGTGCCACCACGGACAACTTTCCAGAGTGTTTTTAAGCTACAGAATACGAGTATGTGTGAAATATAAAGAAAAACAAAACAAAACAGTGGTCCTTTATTGTCATCACATTTATTCTGTCAGATCTTAATGTCACAGTACAGTTTTGTGTATTAACAAGAAAAATACCAATTCCTGAATTGGGTGGGAGAGGGGGAACAATAGGAAACCTTATTCCAGGAGCTTTTCATGTTTTACTATCCCTTATTTATAGGCTGGAACTAAAAAGTTTAATCGAGCCAAACTCTTGAATGTGGGCTATTTAGAAGCTCTCAAGGAAGAAAACTGGGACTGCTTTATCTTTCATGATGTGGACCTGGTGCCTGAGAATGACTATAACCTTTACATGTGTGAGGATCAGCCCAAGCATCTGGTGGTTGGCAGGAACAGCACTGGGTACAGGTAGGTGGCTCTGTCTGTGGGTTGCTGAGGTTGAGCCTTGCCCCGTGGTAGTTAAGGTTGTGTGGGAACACAGCATCTGACTGTCATAGGAAGGCAAGAAATAGAAAAAAAGGTCCATTTTTCCCTAAAGTACAAAATGGGAATCAGAATAAGGAAAAAAAATCTAATAACAACCTTGACAGAGGATCATAGAGACAAAAGGGACAGTGCAGGAGAGAATATATTATAAGTGCTGCAAATGGTGGCAGCTCACCCCAGTGGGACCTTACAAGCTGTTCCCCATGAGTTTATGTCTTCTGGAAGTTTATCCGTTAATCCCTGACTTCTCCCTTTAGGAGGCAGCAGGATGGTGACCCTTAGGCCAGCTCTGAGGTCTCTTTGTGAGACAGGACATCTCTTTCCAAGCTGCTGCTACTTTCTAGACTTCTGAGGAAAAGTGGGAAAAGGCATATCCACTGAGGATATGTCCTGAGCCCAGGACACCCAGAACAAGTTCCCTTCTCTCAAAGCCACTATGGGAAGATGTAGCGAGGTGCTATCTCTTCATCCCTCCCCAGAAGGGGTGGAGCTGCTTTTCAACTTTATTTTATACCAGCTCCTGTTCAACCCCAACCAGGGGCAACAGTGACCAAGAAAATTTCTCTACAAATGAAACTCTGTGCTTACTTAATTGTATGCACGCTGCTCCAGCCCTGATGGGAGTGAGTGTGAAGTGGAAATGGGATCTCCTGATGCCTCACTCGGTCTTGGCTTCCATGTTGTTTTTCCAGCCTAGCTCTCTTACTTTGGACCACTTAAGAGCAATCTTTAGTAACAGTGACCATAGCTGACCTTGCCTGAGGTACTGCCCAATCCCTGTGTTAGCTAATCCCTGGGATAGAAACAACACCTAGAGTGAGAGCACAGTGTTTTTAAGAACCTAAGGAAGGGTCTTAAGCTTTTCCCAGGACTGTGGCCCATGAAACTGGTAGAATTAATAGGAGCTTCCAGCAGGGTTCCAGACATGCCAGAGAGCATGGTCCAGCATTGGAGGAAATGCCAGTAGTTTGCTAGTATTCTAGAATAAATGACTAGGAGGAGAGGCTTAGTCTGAAAAGAAATTTGAATTTCCTGTGGAAGCAGGGGGGGAGCTGTTGAAACATGGTTACAGCTGAGGAATGACAGGAGGTCGCTCAGTTCAACTGGTCTTTAATGTTTTGGTTGGAGCAAGGCAGGAGGGAAGATACTAGGGAAGAGGTGCCATGTGCCATATGGGGTAGGGGCAGCAGGGCCAGAGTGCAGGGAGAGAACCACAAGATTTTTCTCTTTTGAGGAACTTGATCTTTATTTCTGAATCTTCGTATATAGAAGTTTTGTTTTGCTCTGAAGAAAAGCAGCATGTCATAGCTGGGCCTCCCCCTCACCCCAGAAGCATGTCACCATCTGTTCACTTATTATGTAGAATTAATGTGATATTGCTGCTTAAATACTGAAGATCTTACCCCAGACAATTGCCAGAGATGATAACCTTAAACTTTCCATCACCCAGTTTTTTTCCTGAACAATCACAGGATTGTTTAAGGATAGTTTTTTAGTTAGTCTTTTTATCACTGTGACTAAAACACCTGCAAAGGACAACTTAAAGGAGAAAAAATGTATTTGGGGCTTATAGTTTCAGTTCATAGACAACTGACTCCACTGCTCTGGTTCCAAGGTGAGGCAGCACACCATATGGGAAGGGCCCAGTGGAGGAAAGCTGCTGTGCTCATGGAGGAGCGAGGGAATAGGGTCAGGAAGGAGAGAGCCAGAGAGGAGAGAAGGAGCCACAGGGAATCTGTACCCTTCTAGGGCTTGGCTCTAGAGACCCACCTCCTCTAGCCATGTCCCACCTGCCTAGAGTTACCACCCAGACAGTCCATTCAAACTAGGTTATAGGTCTCACAATTTAATCATTTCACCTTTGAATATTCTTGCATTAACAGGAGCTTTGGGTTGGGATTCTAGATTGTGTTTTTGAATTAAGCTGAACATTAAAGAAGCTGAGTTCTTGAGCAATCCTGCTGGGAATTGAGGTTGACTTATCATGGATTCCATCAGATGCTACATACACAGTCCAGTGTGTGACTTTTGTTTAATTTGCTATTGTACCTGGCCAGACCTTTTTTTTTTTTTTTTTTTTTTAAATAACTGGATATCAGAAAACCTTTGTTTCCTTGTAACTGACAGGTTTTCTTAATGTAAATCAGGTAATTGAATGTGTCCCCCATTTTGGTCTGGATGCAAGAAGCTCTGAGCCAAATCTTAGCCTTCTTTTAGAAAATAAAAATAATTTTATTTGCAGGTCAGAGTTCTGATGTATTTCCTGTGGGTGTGGTGCTGGGCCTCTCATATGCTAGGCAAATTCTCTACCCTGAGCTATATCCTCAGTCCTGTGTTTCTTATCTTAATCTTATATTCTGATTTAGTTTCTTCTCTGGTTCTAGTTTGTCATTTAGATTTTTTTCTTATTGTATCATGTGAAGATGTGAAGTACTTAATTTTTGTGGCGAGGGAGAGGTATGGGAAGCAGTGTAGGAGGGTCACTCCTTCCCCTCTACCTAACCTTTGCTATCCTGGGGAAAATCCCACTGATGCCTGGCAAGACTGGCTGCAGGCAGCCAAGTGTCTGCCCCCTGTTGGGAAGTGTGTGTCACTGCACCACAGAGCTTAAATTACATACTTAACCGTTCTAACAGCCTGGTAAGCATATAGAAGTGGCTTCCCTTACACCCATGCAAAGGGAAGAAGTTAAGGTAACTTGCCCCAAGTGTCACAGAATCTGATCAAGCCAGAAATAAACCCTGGACTAGTCTGTGGCAAATTTTACTGCCAAGTATTCCTTTGGCACCTGCCTGCTATCTATAAGGACTCTACTGTTATTTTATGACTACATTTTCCTCACCCAGGGCCTTTATAGCCCTTTAAAAATACATAAGCCTGTTCTAGCCTCAATTAAATATTTATACTTTTCCATATAAGAAGAAAAGACAAAAGCAAAGATCAATAAACATGGAGACAGTTGCCACTTTAACAGGAAACATCAAAACCAAGAGGTCCTTACCTTTTCTCCCCTGTCGTCTTCTGCTCTTCCCCACTCCACCTAAACTTGTCTCAGGTGGTCCTCAGGCAACTGTGCTTCTCCCTCCTGTGCTTTTCTCATGGAGTTCTGGCCACCAGGACATCTCCCATTTTTTTTCTGTCTGAATCCTTCCAGGCCCCACTTTTCCAACGTAATAGTAACTCTTTCTCAAAACCCTTATCATGCTCACCTCTCTTGCTGGATTATAAACTCTTGGAGGGCTAATGTATCACCATGCTTAACCAACCACCTTGCACATGGTGGATGGTGGTTGTGACAGATTCCTTCCAAAGCATCAATGTCAGTTCTCTCTTGGAGATTGCTTCTTGGTGCCTGGCAGGTTATGCCTGGGTGGTGGTTCTACTAACAGGATCTTGATGAAGCTGCCGGCTTCAAGTAGTTAAGAACCCCTTCTCAGCCAGACAGAGTCTGATAACCATGGCTGTAGTCAATGCTAGTAGGTGTCAATAACAGCCACCTTCTTAGCCCTTTATTTCCTTTTGTTTATTTTAGGTTGCAAAAATGCCATTTCCCAGAATTTTAGGTTGGAGGTATATAGCTAAGTCTGTTTTTATCATGAGCTAAGCAGGGTTCCAGTCTGTATGCAGAACATAGAAACAAACAAGTGAGCTGCAAACTAGCTTTCTGATACCAGACTTTAGATGGCAAGTGTCTGTGTATTTATTGACTTTTTTTTCCCTTTTGGCTTTTCTTCTTATCTGGAAAAACATCAATATTTAATTGATCCTGGAACTTTTGAACTGAAGTGAATTAAAATTAGGAATCCTCCATGTTTTATCTTTTTATTCAGGGATGGCCAAGTTACTGAGCTGCCTTCATTTGCCTCTCTGACTTGTTACGTGTTATACTTAATGGTTATCTTTATTCTCAGTTTTGCTAATGTGTCCACTGATAAGACATGAGTCCTACATGACTGGAAGGTGCTCACTGACTGTTGTCTTCTGGTCTCCTTCCTGGGTTTTCTCTCTTTGCCTTTTACTTGTCAGTATTCCCAATGGTTCTTCAGAGTTCACAGCCCATAGTTCCACCCTTCAAGCTCTTCCCAACACTGCTTTGTCTTTGGGTGATCCTCTGTCTCAAGCACTACCTGCTGCTAGCTTATTTCTAAAGCAAAACTGTAACCACCTGCTCTCTTGTGAGCTTCTACCCTTCTACCTTGCCTACTGGCAGAAGCTCCAGGGCTGTCTCAAATTCAGTTTGTCCAATACATAGTTTTCTCTTTTCCTCTCAAAACCAAATTGTTGTTCTATGTACCCTATTTTCATAAAAGGCAGTTATCTTCTACCTAGTTGCCCAAGCTAGAAACTTTAGGGATGGTAGCAGGGTATGTTGGGTTCTCTAGGAAGCAGACTCTGAGTTGGAGATTTGCAGAGTATGTACATACAGCATGTGGGTACACACTGTCTTTTGCTCTCCACTTGTCCCCTGAAAGAGTAAAAGTAAAATTTATATATATATTTTCCCCCCTAAATCCTGACACTCATTCATGCTGAGCCTGGATGTAACATCAGAATCTTTCTTAACTGAGTTCCCTTAGCAGCCATTACTGTTTGCTGGGTTATTGCATAAGATGAAATCTGTTGTCTAGATCTGATGTTATGGTGCACATTTAGGTATCTCTACAGAGCTCTGTACACAAAGGTATGAATAACTGGTGGGTGGCACTTTGCTTAGTGAGCAGAGGTGAGCACATGTCTAGACAGAGGAATGAAGGCATGATAGGAAGGCCAGGAGGCTGGGCGGTGGACATCAAGAGGGAGTGGGTGGGACCTGAATGTTCCTAGAAGGCCCACCCTGAAATCAAAGACCTCTGAAGCATCTGTGGGAAATAAAAGGGCTTTGTACTAATGTTCTTACCTTTTCTCTTCTCTTTTACTCCAGGTTACGTTACAGTGGATATTTTGGGGGTGTTACTGCCCTAAGCAGACAGCAGTTTTTCAAGGTGAATGGATTCTCTAACAACTACTGGGGATGGGGAGGCGAAGACGATGACCTCAGACTCAGGTGAACAACAGAGAAAGGTCCCCTTCAAGGGGCTCTGCTATCAGTGGTGGCTCTGGAAGTCTGCATTTATGTTTAGTTCCTATAGATGCCAGTCCAGAAGGGCAAGAGGCTGCAGATTTGCACTTAAGGGTTGACAGAGCACCGAGGGAGGGCAGGATAATCCAAGCTCTTTGCCAGGGGCATCTTGGAAGTGAAGGAAGATGGTTTATTTCTGTTTGGGCTGTAGAAATATTGGTGGAGGGCTTTTGAGTCCTCATCAATGGTTGCAACAGTGAATGAGGGATACTACACTGCAGTCTGCAGTATAGAGAAGGGCCTGTTATAAGCCTTGTGCTTTTTCTCAGACCTCAGGGGAGCCTGACACAGTTCTCAGTGTGCAGAGTAGAGAGTATCAATAGCCTCTGAGGAACCCTGCTCTCTGTAGTAGGCAGGAATGTCTTTCCTCTCCTGCGTGCTGCAGGAGCTGCTGATGGACTGGCTTGCAGGATTGATTCCAGGCTGTTGGAATTACTCTCAGATTCCCTCAGACCACTTTCTGTTCTAGGGGGCTCATAGGGAATATGTTCAGGGTGTCTAGTCTCCTCTCTCACCTTGGATTTTGTGGCCTGATGGTTAGAAGTTTCCCTGCCTCCTAGAAATCAGTAATTATTAAAGAGCCTGCAGCCAGTATGTTAGACTTATAATCATGGGACCTTGCTGGCTGACAGGAGACCCCTTCCTTCCTGCTGTTGCCTCTTGGAAAAGAAATTTCTAAGCTGGGGTTCTGAATTAATAGATGTGTGACTACCAGAAATTTTCCATTGCTTTGATATGAAAAAGCTGGAGTCTGTATGCTGGCCTTGTTCCCATGTCTAGGCGGAAGGCCTCTGGTGTGTTTTGGGCAGGGTGGGTAGATTTCCTGACTGATGGCTCTTTGGCCCTACCCATGGGCAAATGTGTGATCATGGCCTATGACCTGGACGGGGGTGCCTGCTAGATTTCAGGGCAAGAGAAGCAAGGGCTAGAGGTAACCAGTACCCATCTTTTCCCCGAAATCCATTTTACTGCCCAGCTGGTTATATACCCTCACTGCCTCTTTTCCTGCTGTTCCTCAGCTTCAAGGTAGAGGGGAGCCCAAAGTTTTGATTTCATTCAATAAGAAAAAAATATCATGGCTTTCAGAATGATTCTCAACTAATGCTGTGCATAAACCAAAATGACTTGAACATAAAACTTGGTTGAGTTTTTGTTTGTTCTGAGACAGGGTCTCACTCTATTGCCCAGGCTGATTTCAAACTCCTGAGCTTATGACCCTGCAGCCCCAGGGTCTATAGACATATGCCACTGTGCCTGGTGCTTCGGGTTGAAAATTATTTACTAATTATTTAGCACTACCTTTTCTTGCTCTTACATGAACATTATAGTTTGCAGCTCATTTTCCGTATGAATTACATTATGTGAGTCTTTCAAATCAACTCCATAGAGAGGCTATCATTTTACAGATTATGAAGCTGAGACCTGGAACAGTGAACTGACTTACTGGGGTTATACATAAAAGGGTCTAGATTTGAACCTAGGTTTGTGGCTTTAACAGTCATTCCTTTCTTGGTTAAAACAAGGTAACACTAATTAGGGATCCTAATAGACTTGATTCTATTCTTCAGGTCCCTATTTATTTAATAAATAGTTTTTGTTTGTTTGTTGTTTTTTAATGATTAACTGTAAATTGACATATATCCTGTGTGCCCAGTAGTAAATGTTCCGTGTCATTATTTCATGGGCTTATTAGATGAGGGTCCACTATTATAAGAAACTCTGAAATATTTTAAGTGTTGTGCCTTTTTTTTTTTTTTTATGCCCAATCAAGCTGTTCATGTGAATTTTCACAGGTGATTTTTTTTTTAAGTGCTCTGTGGTTGATAAATGGGATAGATTTTTTTTTTTTTTTTTAAATCTCCTCTGTTATTTTTCTAGGGTTGAGCTCCATAAAATGAAAATACTACGACCAAAGCCTGAAGTGGGTAAATACACGATGATCTTCCACACTAGAGACCAGGGCAACGAGGTGAATGTGGAACGGTAAGCCCTAGATTCACGTGCCTGGCGACCTGCTGGCCCAGTCCCTGTCAGTAGGACTGTGCTGAATTGAATCAGATAAGCCAGTTAATTTTGTTAAAGGCTTTTTATTAACCAAAATTTCAGACAAAAACAAAAGTCAGGAGAAGAGTACATGGTATTCTCACTTTGACAGTTGTCAATTCATGGCCTCAGCTCGTCCCCCTCTGTTTCCTCCTCCTTTGGGGTTCTTTAGAAACAAATTTACAGGTGTTATAGCCTCTTAGGTGTAAATACTTCATTGTACA
This sequence comes from Callospermophilus lateralis, assembly GCF_048772815.1. Lineage (NCBI taxonomy): Eukaryota > Metazoa > Chordata > Mammalia > Rodentia > Sciuridae > Callospermophilus > Callospermophilus lateralis. The sequence continues at coordinate 59,052,933 of NC_135314.1, forward strand.
TTCTCAAAATATAAAGAGTTGTTTTTTAAAGAACTATAAGACCATTATCATACCTAAAATAAAATGAACAGTATTCCTTAGTATCATCAAATGCCAATCTGTTCTCAGATTTCTCTGATTATTTTATAAATACTTAAAAAACAGTTGATTTGTTCAGTTCAATATCTAGACAAGGTCCACATTGAATTTGGATGTTTTTTTTTTTTTTAATCCAGAGGTTCTCTCTCCCCCTCTTCTCCTCCCGCTCCTCCTCCTCCTCCTTCTCTTAATACCTTACAATTTATAATTTATTTGTTTATCATACAAGGTCATTTTTTCCGGTTGAATTTTCTACATTATGGGTTTTGCCAATTGCATTCTGGTGATATAATTTAATATGTTCCTGTGACCTCTGTATATTTTCTTATAAGTGGGGAATTTTTCTAGGTTTCAGGAAACTTGAACTGATTCTGAATATTAGTTTGGGGGAAGAACACTTTATCCATGGTGTTACCTCCTTTTTACGATGGGAGGATTGATCTGTGGGTTCAGGTATCGTCAACCTGGTCCCCTAATTGTGAGATTGCTCATCTGTTTGTCATCTAGTGAGCTTCAGCACCACTGATGCATGTTGCCTAAATGTGTGACTTAATCAGGGGTTGTAACACTTTAATTCTGTTATTCCTTTAATTATTAAATTATTTTTCAGAGAAGGACTTGCCTTCTCCATCTGTTTGAGTATGCTGGAGTACAGTTTTATAGGGAAGGCAGAGTAAAGGGAAAGAACCAAGCATTGATTTATCATTTTTCAGAATAACGAGATGGTTCTCTGGCATCTTTCAGGATGTGATTATTGTTCTTTTTGATAACTCAAGTTGTCTCATCTTTGTCCAGTGTGATCTTCTCCAAGCTGGCTCCTGAATCCTTTTGATAGAATCACAGCAGTCTTTGAGAGTTTTTTGCCCTGGATTCTGGGGAGGTGAAAGATTCTAACCTCATTTTTGTTCTTTCCTGCCCTAGGAATTAGCCCTTTCACCAAAGAATCCTGGCAAATAAGACAATTCCTTTTGTGGCTCTGATTGAGGAGTTTTTATTTCTTTGTTCAGATTTTTTCTCCTAGATTTTGGAATAGTATTAAAGGGCTTCTTGCCCATTTTAAAAATCTGTCATTCTAACAAATGTCACCTAGTGAGCTATTTTGACTTTCCTGTCTTTACAGTCTTTATCTATTGATGTGAATTTTTTTCATTGTAAAAATTAATTATTGAATAGTTACAAAATAATACTTATAAATTATTTGAAAAGTGTGCACATTCTTGATACTTACCCTTGATGTATGCCCATGACCTGTGTGGCCTCCCTAAAACTATGTCGTCCCTCTTCACACCCACCTCTGCCCCAGGTGACACTTCTTTGAATATTTGTGTTCGTGATAATTATTTTGGCTTTGTTTCTTTTCTTTTTTTTTTTTTTGTTGTTGTTTGTTTTTGTTTTCTCTCATGTTCGGGAACAAATGGTTGTTCACTTTTGCATCTTCTTCAACTTTATGTAAATGAAATCACACTGTGTTTCTTCCCCCTTAGTTTCAATCCCTGTCCCTATTATTGCTTTTCACTTTTAAACTCCTAGAGACCTATTATTCCATTCACTGCCCACTCTCCCACATTCCTCAGCTCTTTTGAGCTTCTGTGTACCTTACCCAGGGTGGTTACTCTGCCTGGAGTGTCTTTTCCTTACCTATTTAGTGAATCTCACCTCTTTTAAGCCTGACTGAAATTTTCAGTCTCTACACCCCTTCCCAGATTTCCATTTGAGGTTAGGAGCTCATTCATTCATCCTCCTGTACTCATATCCTTCCTTTTTTGGAGACAGGAAAGCTCTGTACCTTCTCCACCTACAGACACAAAACTTTCCCAACAATGTTGGAGGGTTCAGTGATCCTCTGAAGCTCATCCAAAGACCTTTTAGGAGTGGGTGACCTACATCCTGTTGTATTAGTGGCCTTTGTAAATCCTTTTGTCCTGTAGACTGGGGCTCACTGAGGGCAGCATCTCTTTGGTTCTCAGTGTCCTATGTGGGGTCTGACAAGTGAATACATGGCTATTATTGCTGTCTCCTATTTTGAATGGGAAAGACAAAGTTGTTTTGCAGTAGGAAACCCAACAAGTGCAGTAATTTGTAAGAATACTTTTGCCACATTTTGGGGCAAGGCAAAAAGCAATGGAGACATATGTTAAATTCTTTTTTTAATCATTCACATTTGTTCTTATTTTTAGGATGAAGCTCCTACACCAGGTGTCACGAGTTTGGAGAACAGATGGGTTGTCGAGTTGTTCTTATAAGTTGCTCTCTGTGGAATACAATCCTTTATATATCAACATCACAGTGGATTTCTGGGCTGGTGCATGACCCTGCATCTTTTGGTGACATTTGAAAGAACTGATTATTTGACTGTAATGATTTTGGCCTAGAGACTTTTCTTAGTAGCACATAATAAGAACATGTTGCAGCTAAATATTGGGCTGAATTTTTTCCTTTTTGTATTTTCTTCGCAGAGCTCCTAATGATGTGGAATGTAAAACCACTGTAGCAAGACAGTTTTCTTAGTTGTTTGATCATGAAGGTTAAATATTATAATACAGATACTTGAAGGATTAAGTACAAAAATGTCTCAGAGTATAGTGGAGGCTACCTGAGAACTTTGGTTGAAGATTTATTTAAGCTTAAAGTGTTGTATTATGAGATACAAGGCCATAGGAAATATGATTTCTGATGTCTCAGAGATCTAGAATTGTTCTCATCCAATATAGAAAGGTACGGAGATGTGTTTCTGTTATTCATTTATTCTGCTTGGTCACCTGTGAAGTGGTGGATCCTAGGGGAGAAGAAGGCCACAGAGAAAAGGTGAAGAATCAAGAGGTGGTGAACTTGAGATTGAAGAAGTGGCAGGAGGACATAGTGTCAGATGAACTGGCTGCAACAGCTGTGCTGACCGCCACCAATACTCCACAGTGGATCCCACCCCCCAGATGCACCTTCCAGAAAGAGCCCAGGAGAACACATTATTTACTAGTTTTTAAAGCATTTTTGTAAAATGATTTTGTACATGTAGGGTATGAATTACCAGTTTATAAATTACATGTTAACTAATAATACATCTCTGAAGTAATTCTCTAGTAAAATACGAAAAAGCTCTGGGTGCTCAGTCTTGTTTTTTACTGTCATTTGAGACCATGCACATATCCATTTTAGTACCTATAATTCTAAAAACAGAACAATTGGATTAAAACCCTCCACTGTCTTTCCTGCTTCTGTTCCTCTCCCCTGTTCTTGTGTACAACCTCCTGTGTAGCCTGCTCCATGGGGGTTTGTCTGTTTCATTCCTTGGGTCTCTCCAGGTTTTTGTGCTCATCCTCTTACTCTTCTTCCTTTCCCATAATTGGTATTGGGAACACAGGTCTGGCTTTGGGGGTGTACCTGATTGGTTACATAGAGCAAGGGGTCCAGGGTGTGAGAAACTTTTAATTTGGAATTATGGTGGGTCCAGACACTGACTTGGGCAACAGCAGTCTTTTGGGAGAGAAGCCACCAGTACTACTGAGCTTCCTGGGAAGGGAGTCAGGACTACGGGGGAGAGAATTAAAGGAAGGTAATAGAAACCATTCTATTAGTGGGTTGGAACAGCTGTGAGAATATTTTGTTTGCTTAGGTGAATGAATGGGCATATAAACAATGTAGGTATGTTCTGAAGCAAGTATTATGCAACTGTACTCCAGGGGCTTTCAATCCATCTTGATTACATGGTACCTTCACTGTTAAACTTTAACCTGAGTGGGTGCCAGCCAACATGTGTTCATAATATTTAAGTCTTCCCAGCAGGGAAAGAGAATAGGAGGGTTTGGAGTGCCCAAGAAAGACAGGGGGAGTCAACACCCAAGTGGGAAGGGGAATTTAAAAGGGCAATACATTTTATAGACATGACATTTATAGATAGCCTGGTTTACCTTTAACTCAGCCCAGGGAGTAAAAGCTTTTTTTTTTTTTTTGGTTAAATTTAGTAAAGTGCTCATGGTTTCCATATTTTCTACCCATCCTTATACAAGACTCATTCTTGGGAGATTTGCTAATGGGATACTCTGTAGTGAGTAAGCCTCTCCCTTATCTTCCATCTGTTTTCTACAGAAATGGCCTCTGTTCCAATTCTCACAATTATGAAAGCATTAACAGATTGCAATTCGGAGGCTGTGGGTCCCTGGACATGGTTGGGGAGGGTAATGGAGGACAGGGATGTCTGAGTGGAATTTTTTTTTTTTAAGTTTTCTTTCTTTCTTGCTTTTTTTTTTTTTTTTTTTTTTTTTAGCTGTAGATGGACATAATACCTATATTTTATTTATTTATTTTTATGTGGTGCTTGGGATCAAACCCAGTGTGTCATACATGCTAGGCAAGCACTCTACCACTGAGCTACAAGCCCAGCCCTGTAAAGGGAATTTGAAGATTCATATTTGAGAACTCTTTTTACTAAATGGAAACAGAATGTAGTTAATAACATGTAGAAGTTCCCTGCTTTTTGTTTATTAATAAGGCATTTGCATTTAAAAAAATGTTGGAAGCCACCCAGTTATGCTTTGATCCAGATAATTCAAGCCATTTCATTGACTTCTTAAAAAATTTATTGCAATGAGAAGTAATTTTTTAAGACTTCCATGCCACCTTTGTGCCATTTGACTATTTCTGGCCATTCAAGGCCCAGTGGCTGGCTGGAGGCTTGTAGCCACCTGCTTGCCACTGGGTGTCATCCTCCTTGTTTTCACTTCACAGCTGGGCAGCAGAATTTGACTTCAAAGAAAAGGAACATCTTCCCACCTCTAGCCTTGCATGTTTTCATTTTCAATTGCCATCCGGAGGTCAAACACTTTGAATACTGTAGAGATAGTTACACCTGCTATGATTGCTAAGGATTATTTGGGCATCACAGCTACCTAACACAAGGAGTGTGTTACTTTACAATTTTTATTTCTCACTTACATTAGCCTTTATTTCTTTTATGGCACTTTATAGATTGTAATGCTTTTACACACACTTTGTTAATCTATGCTGCTGACTCTTAAGAGGGGCGGAGGAGAAAATGGAGGTCCAGAACAGATGGATCATTGCCAGAAATTCCATGGCTTAAAAATGTCAGAGTCAAGGCCAGACTCAGGTCTTCTGGCTTCAAGACCATTACACCACATTGGCTCCATCTGGGTTACTTCTTCACTTGAGATAGTTTTCCTGAATCTATATCCCTGTCCAACCCGCTACAGAGGTTTGGTACTTCGGACTTTTAAACATACATGTAAGTTCTCCTCTTTGAAGTTATTTCTAGACTTTCCCTAGTAATTCTGTCCTTAGCCTCCTCACTTCCATCCAAGCCCCAATTGGATAGTTTTCCTGGGAGTCCCTAAATGCTCTGAATGGACACTTGAAGGAGCTTAAAAACATTTTTCTGCCAGACTCGAAACTTCCACTTCATTCAAATGTATTGAGTAGTATTATGTATTCTTATGCATAATACAGTCCCTGTCAAGAGCCCTTAACATGCACAAGATGGAGCATTTTTGGATACATTCTTAAGTTCTTTTTTGCCAAGACATTTTAAACTGTTGCCTCTTTTATTCCCTTTTGGTATATGGATAGCCATCTTAACACCTGCTGAGAGGTTCTGCTAGGTCTCTAAGATATACACAAGGGAGCGGCTTCCAAGTCCCACCCTCAGGGAGCACACCTGTACGGGTAAAGGCTTCATTGTTCCATTGGCAGTTGTTGAGAATTCAAATAAATATCAAACCTTGAATGTATATATATATAGTGTGTGTGTGTGTGTGTGGGATGTGTGTAAGTGTGCAATTTGGGGGCTTGGAATAAAGGTAGATAAAGGATGGAGTATAATAATTGCTTAGTACAGATCAGTTTCCCTGTGTTTTTAAATTTTAACTTTCTAATAGCCACACAGGTGTGTGTGTGTTTGTGTGTGTGTGTATAATGTATGCACATATACATACCCCTATGTTTATGTGCTGCAAAGATAAAACAGATTTAAGTTAATGCCTCAAAATTGGTAAATTTTAAGGAGGTAAAGTTTGAGTTCAGCTCTCTCTTGACACTAATATTGCACCCCCCCCCCCGAAGAATATCACCATGTATAGAGTTTAAAGAATTTCCTTGTGAGGGCAGTGAGAGATAGATCTCATTCTGTTGCTAAGATTCTAGAAACAATACAGAGAACTTGAGAAGTATTCATTAAAATGCCTTATCTTGATGACCTTACTACATTCTTCCACTATTGAGTAGGAGCTTTACTGGAACATTATTACTCATAGCTATTGTTTGATGGCAAGTAAATTTGGACCAATGTATTTGGTCATTAAGCTTATCTCAATAAATTGAAGCAACAGCACTAACTGATATGTTCCCATGGATTATGGGCCAAGCAGAATTCTTCAGGCCAGATTTATGTTATACCTTCCTGTTAGGCATATCTTCTGGGCTGTTAGCCTTTCTGATGCATGCTTTACGTATCTTACTGAATCTTCCCAGTGCACTGTGAGGGTAGGCCTGTTTTCCTGAAGCAGGCCCCATGAAGTTAAGAAACGATTTGTCAAAGTCATGCACCACTGGGATTTAGAGCCAAGTCTTTGGCTCCAAAGCTCATGTTTTTAACCACTTCATAGTAGCAGATAGATAAATAAACCAACAAATACAGGAAATAATGGCGGATGGAGTTATTTAGAGAAAGTCAGTACCCTTCAGCCAAAACTCCCTAGGAACCCAACTGTAGATAAATAGGATTAGATCTGGCCAAAGGACACACAATTTTGGATAGAAAGGAAGAATAAGTTCAAGAGTTCTATTGTGAAAACAAAATGGGACTTGACCCATTGCAGAAAGGACAACGCCCCATGGGAGAGCCATAGAGTGAGTCAATAAAAGGGGTGGAGAGAACCTATGGGGGCTTTCGGCTCCAGCTGGGTCACTGGGGGAGGGTCTTAGGAAGAAGGGGTTGCTTCATACCACAAGCTGTCAGAAAGCAGGGGCAGGTCTATGAGTGTGTTTCTAACTAAGTTTTGCTTGTACAGAAAGAGAGACCCTGGCAGGAGAACATTCCTGACCTTGGTAAGATTCAGCAGTCACTCATTTTAGTCAAGAAAGGAGGTAGTTGATATTTGATATTAGATATACAGTGAACTTGGGCAAATTTTGTGCTTGGGCAAAGCTTGACCTTGCTTTGCCTCATCTTATGGTTGTCTCACATGACCTGGCTGAGGTTGGTTTTCTGTGAGATTGTTTATGTCTAGTAGGAGATTAGCAGAGTCTAGGCCTGCTTCAGAGCGATAGGGCTGCTCTATTTTCCTCCATGTTTTCCCTCCTCCTTCTTTTATGGTTGAATCAGTCTGGCATTCTACCACTGAGCTACATCCCCAGCCTATTAATTTTTTGTTTTGAGACAGGGTCTCGCTAAATAGCCCAGGCTGGCCTTGAACTTGAGATCCTCCTACCTCAGTCTTCTGAGTAGCTGGGATTATAGGCATACCTGGTTCTTGTTTCCTCTCAAGAGGAGCTTAGGATAGAGACCACTAGACAGTAGGGCATGACTACGCTATTTCCCTTTAACCCCAGAACTTGACTGTTTATCTCCTAAATGTGTGTGTGTGTGTGTGTGTGTGTGTGTGTGTGTGTGTAAGGGACTTGGGGTTGTGGGCTGAGGGAAGAAGGATCAGCAGCAATATGTGTGTTTAAGCAACGCTATCTTTCTCCAAGTTGTTTTTGGATCTCCTCCTTGGACGTGACCACTTGAGCCTTATGACAAAAATCTCACATATGAAAGCAAACTCCACAGCCTACAGCTAGCCTTGGCTGGGTTTCTTTGATCCTGCCTAGTAGAAGTTGAAAAGGATTCAAGTGAGGTAAAACAGGGAAGAGAAACTAGAGAAAAAATTAGATATAAAAGGAGAAAAATGTTCAGTCTTAGTAGAAATGAGACACCAGGTGAGTTTCCAATTCCTCGGCCACAGCACAGCTTGTCAACCAGATTGATTGGGGTGGGGGTGGGGTGTGAGGTTGAGAGGAGATTAGATTTTCAAGTTTGCATAATATTATTTCTTCTTTATGGGTAGCCAAAAACCATCTGATTGGCTGCTTCAAATAGAAACAGATTCTGTGTATTTTGGCTGATACAGGAAAAAAAAAAAAAAAGTTATGGGCTGACTCAGGGCAGTGGGCTTTCTAGATGTAAACAGTCTGCCAGGAGCAGGACCTGCAATCTGGGGGAAGGGAATGGTGGGGGTGGAGTGGGGAGACAGCCCACAGGATGGTCTGTCTGGTGTTGCAATCAAGTAAACTCACTCCAGAGTTAGCCTGACACATTTTTGGTGTTTAATAGTAATTATTCTTTGCCCACCTGATAAGTAGGCTGATTGTCGGATAAGAGGAGGCTTCACAAAATGACTTTGACTGGGCTTGTCTCAAGCCTGCAAACTGTCAGCTCCCCACAGGCAAGCACTCTGCTTTCCTTCACCTCCCTGGTCTGGGAGGCCTGGGCCTATGACCTCCTGAGCTGTGGCTTGGAGTCCAGGGCTTGGAGTGAGCCCCATCTTCAGTTCCAGGACTCAGAAGAAAGAGAGGGAAGGTTGGGTCTGCAGGCAAGGGGTGAAGCAGTGGCAGCAAGAACCAGGAGAATAGAATCGCCCTAAAGTTAAGCTGAAAATTCCTATGAGCTCAGCTCAGAAGTGATGATGGCTGGCCTCTGCAGTGGGGTCTACATTCTGTCTCAGCTGAATAGTGTGTCCTTCTCAAGCTCTGGGGACCTGGTCATGGTGGGTCCCTGAGTTTCAGAGGTTTTTTTTTTGGTTTTAGGAGGAGCCAAGCCTGTGGAATTTGTACCTTCTCTGAAGGATGATGCTGAGGCTCTAGGCAGGAAGCTAACTGGAGAGGAGACCTGAGAGCCAAGGCTAACCTCTTTCTCTTCCTGGTTATCTCTTGGTAGGGAAGTCAAGTGATAAGATTTAAGGAGCAGCAAGTGCCTTATCTTGCCCCACAGTAGATCCTTCCTGCTCCTATTGCTGAATCTGTCTTCCATTATCAAGGAAAAATCTGAAGTGACTAAGAGACCTGGGACTAGTTGTCACTCACCCCTTAGTAGGAATGAGTTTTCTGAAAGTCTTTCCCCTGACCTGGCTGAGATCCAGTCAACAAAGGAAAGGGAATTTTGTAGGCAGAGACCATTTTGGAGCATAAAGCCCTGGAGGGGATTTGAAGCAGGAACGAGTCAGTGGCCTAAGGCACAGGAAAACCTATTTATTTTATAGATGTAGAAACTTTTTGCAGAAGCAAAAAGCACAAGATGCAAGAGGGAGTATGGAAAGGAAGATAGGAGCTTTGCCCAAGTAAGCCCCTTCCTTCTCCTTCCCTTTCCTAAGAGACCACAGAGAGAAACAGTCAGCCAAGTACAGGTGGATTTATCCCATACCCCAAGATGTCTTTGACCTGGAGAGATAAGGTGGGTTGGGGTGGGGAGAGCTGGCTTTGGTCTCCTAGCTGGGGAATCAGGGATCAGGAATCAGACTCTTGCCCTGGCTTGGCCCCCAGGTGCCCCCAACAGGTGTGCCCTCTGCTCCTCCCTCCTTTGCCCCAGTACAAAGCCTAACAAGAACCTGGTAAAGGTGCAGGTGGGGGTGCTCCGCGTGTCTGAATTAGCTGTCCCCAAATGACAAGTACATTTTCTTCATAAGGGACACAGTTGTTTTGGTGTCAGACAATTGCGCTCTCTCCAAGGGAAGAGGAAAAGGATCTGAAGGGCATCAGCTCCACCAGCACTTCTTGGGTAAGGAGAGCAGGAGTGAAAAGTCACAAGAAACACAAAATTCCAACAGTTTCACTGTCCATCAGGGCCAGCCCATAGCAGGAAACCACACCCTGTGTGCGCAGTTTCCATCTCCTCCACTTTAATTCCCAAGAAGTAGGCTCCTCTGTTGAGAAATCGATTTTGTTAGACTCATACAGGACCAGTTAGGGCGCCCGTATAAACAAAAGAAGTAAACAACTTTTAAAACCCTCTTTATTTATAAGATCAGGCAAACAGATGTTGAGTTACAGGAACTTCCTTTAGGACTGCAAATGAAACAGTTCAGAAGAGAAATATTTTGACAGCAAACAAAAATCCCTATAAATCACCTTGTTCTACCAGCCAGCCTTCATCTCACCTATTGGAAAGGTGTTTCAAGTTGAGACCGTTCAGGTTAAAGACTGAGTCAACATATAACAGGCCCCTTCAATGTCCTCAAAGTCCACATACTTTTAATTAATGGAGAATTGATGTTACTAAGCGTATCACTCCAAAGGGCATAACAGGGAATTTCAACCATCATTAACTAAAGATCACGGATTGCTCTGGAAAATAAAAGGATCCCAAAGTTTTATCAAAAGACTCACAAGTCCGTGGTAGATTGAAAGGCAAAAGACACAATTCAGCAATCTTTTGCTTCCTTCTCTCATCCAGACAATACTGAGATAAATGCAAGCCTGGAAGGTTTTTTTTTTTTTTTTTTTTTTTAAGAAAACAAGGAGAAATAGAGGCAGATTTGTTAATCATATACGGAGCTGGCTTACTGTGACAATATAGTTTCTTTGAATATTTTTATGCTCCAAATTAAAAATAAACAGGGATGAGAGAGGCTAGTCTCCACTTTCCAAATCCTCTCTGTCTTACAGTGCATAAAAATATTGCAGAATCTTAAAAATACTAGTCCTGAGAACTGCAAGATCCTGAGAGTTCAAAGGCTCTCCACATCAGCTGACTTGGCAATGTGAGATTAAACGTGCACAGGTTATAGCAGAGCTCGTGGACTGTTGGGAGAAAACAGGTTCCAGCACCAGGTCCAGAGTCACCCGAGGAAGGAGGTATGGTGGTGACACTTGATGCTCAATATTCAATTCGGCTCCAGTAGAACATGGTACCCAGGAGAACCCAAAACTAGAATAGAAAGGGGGAAACAAAACAAAATAAAATTTATAGAAATATTTACTTGAAAAAAAAGTAAAGTTAAGTTCTTTCAGGCTTAGGTGACACTGATTTTAAGATCAACCTTAAGCAACACTACAAGTCCAGATATGACAGAGTCCATTCTGATCTAAAGCATCAATTATTACCTGCCTCTCAGAGGCAGCCTTCCTGTTTCCTGCTTTCCAACCCCAATTGCCATCCTAGACTATGACTTCTGAGGTTGCTCTTCTTATTTCTATGCTAAGCTAGCCTCCTAGGGAAATTCTTTCTTCTTGATATCGGGGCTAATTAGTCCCCAATGAGGTCCCATTTCTAGTAGCTACCATTTTGGAGTAAGAGTTTTTTACTTCTAAGTATTGAACTCTTCTTCCAAGAGACTTCTCCTTTTTCTTCTGATGCCTATGATCTAGAATAGCTGCCCCTGATGAATTCTACAGAACCCAAAACCCAAGGAAACTGACTCAGTCCAGGTGTTGGAATATCTGAGTTCTGTTTTAGGTCTGGCAACTCCTCCCAGGGGACTTTAGCCAGTTCACTTAACTTTCCAGAGCCTCAATTTTTACATCTATAAAATAAATATAGCACCTTCTCTACCTACATCTGAGCTAGAGAAGTGAATGAAACAACAATGACAACAACAACAATAGTAAGAGTAATACTAATAATTGAAGCTAATGTTTATTAGGGGAACTTATATTCATCAGGCATTACTATTTCCAAAAACCTCTGAAGAAACTGAGGCACAGAGATGATAAGGAATTTAATCAAAGTCATAGAACTATGGGTGCTGGGTTCTGAGCCAGGTAGTTGACTTCGGAGTTTATCTGATTAAGCACTGGGGGAAAGCCCTTTGTAGTCAGCAGTGAACTGGACATGCCCAAGAGCTCTCCTCAAGTACTGTTCCTTGAAAGATGGAAGACTGGCTACCTACCAAGCTACTGTTGTGGGGGTTTAATACTGAAAGTATTTGATATGGTACCTTTTCCATAGCACACCCTCAATATCTTTAAGTCCCTTCCTTCCATCTTCTGAATTGCAAAAATTTACTATATCTAAAACCCACTTGATACTTGTGGACATATCAAGAGGTACAACTGGTCTGGAGATCTAAGATACTCAAAAACCTTTAAACGTCATCCTACAGTTCCCACCAACTGACTTGAATAGAAATTTTACTATTGATAGCTTTCATTCATTCAACAAATTATTGAACCCTTACTATGGGCTATGCTAGGTCCTGGGCAGCAAAGAGCATCTGATCCCTAAGCCTCAGGCAGTCAAATGGAACACAGCAGGGTAGTTCCACAACAGGTTATGCACAGGGTGTTGCAGGAACTCTGAAGGGGGTGGACCAAGGGATTACACCCTTCTCTTCCTGCCTCATTTAGTTTACTCCCCCTGAACCCAGCACTTCTCAAATTATGGTACCTAAACACCCTTTCCGGGTTTCAAGATGCTTAAACAATTATTTCAAGACTGCTTAAACAATTATTAGGGTTCGTTGGCATTTTCACTGTTTGACGGTACTAGTGCAAAAGCAGTGTAAGGTAAAAAATGGCTGTGGCCTTAGCAAGAATTGAGGTAGAGGAGCTAAAATATGTTAGTAGTCATTATATATTTCTCTTCTGTCATGTACTTGCAGTAAAAAACAAATACCAGTTTTACTGGAGATTATCCTCAACAGAGTAGTAAGAACTGGAATTTTCTTTCATTTTGACCTTTGAGTACACATCTTTTAAATATTCTGTGTGACAAAAGAGAAATATGCCTACAAAAGTCCTGTGGCATAGTGAAATATGGTTGTCTGGAAGAAAAACACTTGAGTAACTTGTTTGTGAGCTGACCTAGCCACATTTTTTTTATGAAGCACTATTTTTACTCGAAAAAATGACTAACAGATAGGCTATGGTTTTTCAGAACTGGATGTTTGCTCAGATATTATCTCAAAGATTTATAAAGTGAGTCTGTCCCTTCAAGGAAAACAACTGATAATTTTTTTTTCAGCAATAAATTTGAGCTTTCAAACAAAAATCAGATCTTTGGAAAACTGATCTGTTACCCTGAGCTTGACAGTGTTCCATTGCCTGAGATCTTTTTCCAATGTGGTGATATCAATGAAGTGATCTTTTGGTGTTGCAAAAAAACATCAATCAACATTTGGAAGACGTGCCTTACACAATGAACCAATATTTCCCCAAATAGCCAATTCCTGATGTTATAGAATTATGCATAGTAAAAGATTTATGCAAAGGGTAGTACAGACCAATGTAACATAGTTAATGTAATAACATGAAAAGTTTGTTAACACAGTTTCAGATTCTCTATGGCAATGGATATCTAAGAAAGTTGTGGAATTTGGTGAAGTATCAAAATAATATTCACAATTATCTTCAGATACGGTTATTAAAGCATCCCTGCTGTTTTGACTATACATCTACGTGAAGGATGTATTTTCTTCACATCTTTCAACCCTGTCGACATATTACAGCAGATTGAATGAAAGACCAAAAGAGAGACTCCAGCTGTCTCCTACTAAACCAGACATTAAAGAAATTTGAAGAATATAAAATGATGCAATTTTCCCCCATTTTTTTGTATTGTAAAATAGTTACTTTTCCCACCAAAATGCTCTTTAAGTTAGCTACATTATGATTATTGTAACTGCATCTTCATCATCGTTGTTGTTATTATTTGACATGCTGGGATGAAACCCAGGGCCAGACAAGCACTTTGCCACTGAGTCTCATTTTTTGTTTTGTAAAATAGTCATTTTTACCCACCAAAAGATGTCCTTTATGTTAATTGTGTCATTACTATTGTAACTGTGTTGTTGTTATTGGACAATGCTGGGATTGAACCCAGGGCCCTGGGCATGCCAGGCAAGCACTCTACCACTGTACTACAACCCCAGCCTCCTACTAATTATTTTAAAGTGAATTAACAAATATTCACTTTTTTTCTATCTTAATTTCTGATGGGGGTAAATATTAGTAGATATAGGCTATATAGGTAATAGCTTTTTGCAGTCCTTAATACATTTTGGGAATGTCGAGGGGCTGTGAGACCAAAGTTTGGGACTGCTCCCTGAATACAGTGTTTCTCAACTTCAACAGCAAATTGGAATCATTTGAGGTGGGGAAAAAAACCTGGGCCCCCACGGCAACTGAGTCAGAATCTCAGAGACTGAGATCCAAGCTCTTTTTGTTATTGTTGTTGTTGTTTGTTTGTTTATAGCTCTTCAGGAGACTTTAATGTGCATCCAGGGCTGAGAACCACAGCTCTCATCTCCTGCTTGCATGTGCAGTCAATAGAGAGGGCAGTAGGAAATGATGAGACCAAAGGGGGCAGCCTTTTGGAAGGAACTAGGTGGATGAGGCTTGGGCAGGAGCCACCTAGGTAACTGACAGTCTTTGGGGTCTAGTTGTAATGCATTACTGAGATCTGGAGCCCCGGAGCAGCAGGCTGGAGTTCAGTAAGAAGTCTAGGCAGGGGAAAGAGGCAGTCACACCCCAGAGGCAAGTGCATCCCTGATAGCCAAAGAAGGTCTGGTAGGGAAGTTAACTCCCCACACCTCAAGGGGGCCCACTGTCCTTGTTCTGCTGTCAGAAGCTTCCTGACTAGCTTTCAGCTTTGAGGTTCTGTTTCCTGACCTTCTAGTGTGGTTGAGAAAACCAGTGACAATTTTAAGGTTTTTCCTTTTCATCACCCTTTCAGAAATAAAGCATGTGCCAGAGGATACTCACAGTCCAGCAGAGAATGGCAAATCCAAACCAGGCAACCCCCCAGGCCTGTCGGTTCATTGGTCCAGAGATGAGTTCATAGCAGCCCTGGAGGGGATGATCCACATTGGTGTGAGAGCAACCAGGACAAAAGATGTGAGAGATCAGTGGGAAAGCAGATTACTACTGGATGGATGCCCTCCAAAGTCCAGTTTCACAACCAGGCTATTTCCACCTCCCTGTGGACAGTCAGCTACTAGAAGTCTTTTGCTAAAGGAATATAAGTAACACTGTTGAATTATTAGTCTATGTCACATTTATTTGTATCTTTATCACTCAGTCTTATTAGCAAAACTGTTACTATTAATATATATATATATATAATATTTTCCCCATATTGAATATATGGATAATAGATGCTCAATAAAATTTGAATTCTTTTCTCCTCCCCAAAGGGCAGAATTACTTTTTGATTTGTTCATTCATTTTACTTAAAAGTAAAAATTATTCTGGTTTTGAAAATCAGAGGTCTTCAGTAGTCATTTAAAAATAATTATTAAAGGAATCCCGACCAACATCATGTTCCCTAATTCTCATTTGACATCATTATTTCAACATTATTGGATTCCAGTGAGATTTCAAGGAGCCATGATACATATGCAAAAGAGTGATTAACTTTTTTATTCATTTATTCATACATGCCACAATTCAGTGAGCATTTATACATGGCATACTCTGTTCTAGCCACCTGGAACAATATCCATGTGTAAGGCTAGAACTGCCATCTGAGCAACCTTTACTAAAGCCCTAGGAATTATAAGTAATCCCTAGGAAATTCAGTAACAAGGGTCAATGCCATGGACCATGAGGTCCTGAGGCAAATGTGCTAGATTTACCAGAAAATGTCAGCAGATTCCAGCAGATACCCTAGGCTTACCAAGTTCAGGCTCCATTCAGTGACCACTCATGGCCACTTGAGCTTCTGTCCTCATGACTCTGCCCCAGTCCCCTGTTAATCTACATTTGTGTCCTTCCTTTGCTTTTCTTTGATTTCTTTACCATTTTACTCTTCTCCATTTATATTACAGGCATTTTCATTTTCTAAATGGCCTAGTGAAAAAATCTTCAAATTATCTTTAACGTTTTTTTTTTTTTTTCTGTAGCCAACATCCAACACTTGAGCAAATCTTTTTGGTTTGGCTTTAAAAATATATCCCATCCAAAAGCTTCCTCCTATCCCCTGGTACCACCTTGGCCTCCCAGGGTCTCACTTCAGGATTGCAACAATGGCCTCCTAACCGTTCTCCCCGAGGCCTGAGTGAACTCATAAGATCTAGACCCATCCTTGCCTTATAGCTATCCTTCACCCATCATGACCCCGTCAGACTCACCTCCTTGGTGTTCCTCCAGAAATCTAAGAATCCTCCCACTGGAGGGCCTTAATGTTTTTTGCTTCCTTTATTTAGAATTCTCTCCCCCAATCTTCCAGTGTCTCATTTTCTCACTTAATTCAGAATTCTGCAAATATCATCCTGACCAAGCCTTCCCTGACAACTAGAGTGAAAATCTCCTTCCCCCATCATTCTTTGTATGGTTACCCTGCTTTGTTGCTGCTCATGGCATTTATCACCCCCTGGATTTCTACCACTTCTTTGGTGCCATGTTTACTATTTGTCTCCCATATAAGAAGGCAAGTGCCACAAGGGCAGAGATTTTGTCTTGTTCATTGTTGAATCTCCAGATGAAGAATAAGTGCCTGACACATAGAAGACACCTAGTAAACATTTATAGAGCAAATGGAGCATGATATTAGGGAATGATTACAACAGCATCTTTTACAATACAATTGAAGGTTCACAAAACACTCCCATCCTCCTGAAGGTCCTGGGAGGTGATCGTTCATCTAATAACATATACAAGAGCCCTTTAGGCCCGGTGCCTGGTGCCAGGTGGGCATTTAACTGTGACAAGACAGAAATAGGTTTTGCCTTCACGGAGCTCACAGAGTAAAGTCCCAGTTTTCCATCTCTTCCCTTTAGTATGTTTTCACATGCTGTAATCATTTCGGTGGTGTTCACTTCCTTACATCATACTATTCTTAAGGTGTAGTGATCAGTATTTGCATGTAGCATTTCTGAAACATATGGAACATGATATAGCATTATTTATATATATATATATATATATATATATATTTGCATCTGACCTGTGAAATTCTGGTTGGTTTCTACCATTACCACACTTATGATGGCTTTGCTAATTATGTTAGTCTTCATGTCTGTAGCAGCACATTTGTGCACTGCAAATCTTTTTTTTTTTTTTTTTTTTGAGAGAGAGAGAGAGAGAGAATTTTAATATTTATTTTTCAGTTTTCTGCAGACACAACATCTTTGTTTATATGTGATGCTGAGGATCGAACCCGGGCCGCAAGCATGCCAGGCAAGCACGCTACCACTTGAGCCACATCCCCAGCCCCACTGCAAACCTTAAAAAGCTACAGTGTGAATGTAAAAAAGACAGCCCTTTGCTTCTTCATTCACTCACCCACCAAGCATTTATCGAGTGCCTGCTTTGTGCCAGGAATTATGCTAAGGATTGAAGACATAGAAATGAATAATATAAGTCTTTAAGGAAACTCAGAGAAAACAATAAGGAACAAACATGACAGATCAGGGTGTTGAATGCAATAGCAGGAATATAGTAGGTACTAAGTGGCACAGTTAGCTTTGTGGAAAGGATTTCTAGGAGGGAATTAGCAGGACATATAAGTCAGAGAATTGGATGCGGGTGAAGCTGGGGGAGCAAGATAGGGAGAATCAGAAAAATGACTAGTAGATCAGAAAGTATGTTGAGGGCAAAGAATGAATGAAGTTGAGGAAGTAGAAAGAAGCATAGAGAATCAGGGACCAGGAGAAATTTCAGAACTAAGGAATTTGGTGGAGGAGTAAGGCTGAGTGATGATGATTTGTGGTTGTGGTTCACTGGTAGGTGGTGGAGGTGGAGATGTCAAAGGCAGATGAGACCGAGGAACTGAAAGGGAAGGTGTAGAAAGGTTGTCAAAGTTGTTGTGGAGGTCCCAAGGCAGTGAGAAGAGAAAGAGTTAAACCTTATTTAACCTCAAATTTTTATCTATCCAAACTTGAGAAAATGCACAGTGTTAGGCTTGTTTTCATAACTTAGAATATTTTATGTGCTAGAGAAAAAAGTGTTGCTATGAAAGAAACCAATCATCTGAAGGCCAATCAGTCTGTTATTGGTCTTAAAGAGGTGACACAGTGTATAAGTAATTACAACCCAATCAAGATTGGTTTGCATGAGCCAGTTCCAATGTTGAAATATTAAAAGCACTTTTTAAGTTGTGAGAGTGATAGTTATATTTCATGCTGTTATTATAAAAAAGCAACAAATTTAATTTTTATAACTCTGAAAATAACTGGTTAAAACAATTCCAGAACAAAGCTGCTGTACAGCTAAATGTGGGTTGCTCAGAATACCGCTTCAGACTCATCTCCATCATTCTGATGTCGTTCCCTAAATAACGTATTCAATCCTAGTCTGAGCACCTTGCTAGATGTGGTGTGATGATCAGCAGTACAGTGCCTGTCACTCAGACAGACAGTTTGTATCATTCACTCCCAAACTAAAGAGTGTGACATTTCCCAATTATGGAATAAACCAGCATTCAATCAGGTTTCCTTAAAGGGCTAACTCCCAAAGCAGTGCACAGCTTGAGTGTGTGATGTTGTGCTCGGTGGCTACAGGTCTGTGGGAGCTCTCCACAGGGCTTCTGGGGACAATTACCAAGTCTATTGGCTTACAGTCTGTGCCCTGAGCCAGACTGCTTGGGTTTGAATTCTGACTACCTTTTACTAGTTGTGTGTGACCTTGGGCAAGGTACTGCTTAGCATCTCTGTTTCTTAGTTCCTCATCTGGGAAAATAGAGATCACATAGGCACCTCCTTTTGAGCATCAAAGGTGTTAGTATATGTATGGCATGCAGAACAGCATCTGGCGTCTAGTAAGAACTCAGTAAATGTTTCACGATCATCATCATATTATCCTCCTCTGCCTGGAGATACTTTTTCATAAACCATCTGTGTGTAAACCATCTTTGACCCAAATTACCAATCAAACATTTTATTAAGATTGCCTCATATTACCAATGAATAAGAAATGTGGATACATAATTACTGCATGTACCCTCTGCAATTGCCATTGCTTTGAAACTAGCAAAACATTCTTTTTGGTATCATCCCTTCTAATATATACACTTTGCAAAAATAGAGCAAATCTTGGTTTTATGTAGCTGTTTCTTGAAATACCAATTCTAGACATTATACAAATATTCATTTGAACAAAGTTGGATTTCACCATTGCAATTCTCCTGTTTTGTTATTTTATTAAAATATAAATGTGTCCATATCAATTCTAGATTAGCATTCATAATTAACTCACAAAGAAGGAATCAATTAACATGAGTTTAGAGGAAAAAAAGACAGAATACCTTACTGAGAAACTAGTACTTACAGTGACCATTATCTTTTTCTCATAAAGAGAAGCTTCTGGCAGGTCTTGGGAGGCAAGGGGACTCACCTGATCGTGATAATAACCAGGCACTCCTAGTTTGCAAGCCTCCAGGTTGAGAGGCTCTTTAAGGGTGTTCATGACACAGCACTGCCGAGGCCAGGGATAGTCAGCATCATTGTTCTCAGTCCGGAAGGCGGATGTGTATTTCTGCCAGTCTGATGGACCATTTACGCCACAGCAGTGATCCTGCCAGTGGATAAGAGATACGCAATTCTTTTTCATGGTCTTTCCTAGAGCCATCAATGTAGCAATTGAGTTTTAGAGAGAGAAAGAAGATATGGAATGTATACCATATCTTACGTTTACTAAAAAATTCCCAAACTAGAGTTGAAGGCATCAATAACTTACATCAGAGTTTGCAAAGTATTTTTCACATTTTTTACTTTACTAGCCTTTAATGAGCCCTGTAGCTTTCGACATGTTTAAAACTCTCTAAGACTCATTTTTCTTAACTGCAAAGCTGGGATAAATATAGTATCTACTTTACAGAGTTTTTGTAAGGATTGAATGAGATGATGTACTTAAGGGGTTGGTACAGTGCTTGGCTCATAGTAAACCCTTAAATCTTTATTATTAATACTAATATCTTGGTACAATAATGTGAGAGAGATATCGTTATTCTAACATTACACATGAGCAAATTTAAATGCAGAAAATTAAAAATTAGTGGTGTAGAAATTTTAAGTAATTCTTGTTTTGCTTTTCTGCATTTTTACCATTTTTCTGAATAATTGTGTAATATGTTTATAAGGGAAGAAAATAAACTGGAAAAAAGTGTTAAAACCTGGTGTCATGCAGCTATACCTCTACACAGAAAAGGAGGATCAATTGGCACGTAATTGATATCCTTATGTTGGCTGGAATGCAAGATAGAGGATAAAGCAACCCATATCACTTTTCTTCTTTATCATAAATTCTCTAAATGTTTCAAGGGAGGAAGCATTTATTTTAGAATAAATGTACCCTAGAAAATTTGATGATAAAAATCATGTTTACAGGGTATCCAATTTTGCCATTGGAGAATTGGAAATATTTGATCAAGAGAAATAATTCTTCTGTATTGACTGGACCATTCTGGGGGAAAAAATGGTTAAGTTTGAGCCATGCTTGTTTCAGACCAGGATTTAGGTAGGAACAGAGAAGAGTTAAGAGTCTAGAATTGAGCCCTGTAGTACTGTAACACTAAGTTAGGAAAGGGTGAAAACCCAGCAAAGGGGGTCAAGTAGGAGTAGCCCATGAGACAAATGCTGATGGGAGGTCAATAAGATGAGGACAGAAACTTAGTCATTGAGGTTGGCAGGATGGAGGTAACTGGTACCATGATAAAGGCTGCTTTGGTGGAGTGGTGGGGTCAGAAGCCAATTATAGTTGGATGAAAGCAGATGAGAGGCATGAAAATGTAATCAGCAAGTGTTAGCATCTCTTTTGAGATATGCCACGAAATAGAACAGTTTGTGGACAGAATAGTGGGTGAATGTGGAGAAAGAGTTTTTGTTGTTGTTGTTGTTTGTTTTGTTTTTTAAAAAAACATGTACAACTGAAGGAGTTCTTGCAGGCTGATTTAAGGGGAAACGAATGAAGCAGATGAGAGCAAGGAAGTTTGTTGAAGTGAAGGAGAGATGCAGAGTAAAAAACAGGGATTTGGATAATGGACAGTCCATTTGTCATCACTAGAGAGAAGGAAAAACACATGAGTGCAGAAACATGTAAATGGGCAGATTTGGTGATAGAGATGTTTTTTGTCTGATTCCTTCTATATTCTGTGTGTGTGTGTGTGTGTGTGTGTGTGTGTGTGTGTATACTGGGGATTAAACTCAGGGCACTTGACCACTAAGCCACATCCCCAGCCCTATTTGGTATTTTATTTAGAGACAGGGTCTCACTGAGTTGCTTAGCACCTGACTTTTGCTGAGGCTGGCTTTGAACTCAAGATCCTCCTGCCTCAGCCTCCTGAGCTACTGGGATTACAGGTGTGCACCACCATGTCCGGCTTCCTTCTATTTTCTTAATACAATATGAGGTGAAATCAACAGCTGAAAGTAAGGGGGAGGAGAGAGTATACAGATGTAAAGAGAGGGGAGAATATATGAAATACTAGAAAACAAATTTTCAGGGAAAAAATACTAGGAAATATAGAGTGCCTATCTGAGCCTTATGGTCACAAATTTAGTTTTAAATTAGTCACCAGAGTTGTGTAATATTTAGCTCTTAGGGTGTAGCTGAAGAGTGGGTGAAAATTGCATTCCCACAGTGGGGGTCAGGTAGTTCCCTGATGAACAGCAACAGGTAAGGGAGTAAAG